>NW_004443938.1:36505529-36533109 GCF_000243295.1 Trichechus manatus latirostris
TCTTGAGATATAAAAGACAGAAGTGAGCAGTGAGACAGGGGGACCTCATACCATCAAGAAAGCAGCGCCGGGAGCAGAGCGCGTCCTTTGGACCGGGGTCCCTGCGCAGAGAAGCTCCGAGTCTGGGGGAACACTGAAGAGAAGAAGGTCGACAGAGAGAAAAAGCCTTCCCCTGGAGCTGATGCCCTGAATTTGGACTTTTAGCCTACTTTGACTATGAGGAAATAAACCTCTCTTCATTAAAACCAAAAAAAAAATAATAATAATTTTCAGTAAACTAAAATATCTTATCAAAAGATATCAAAGTAAATTACACAAGCTAAATAATTTAAAAGAACCAAAAGCTAAGCAATATATCTACAAGCCATAATTTATTTTTCATCACTAGTGGCTTTTTTAATTACAAAAGTATGTATGTATTTTTTTCCTCATTCCCACTCTCCACCAACCATTGTTAACAGTTTGATGTAAACACTTATAAAATTTTTCTGTCTCCTCATCCAGGTTGCACCAGGGAGGGGTAAGTTGTCAGGAGGAGATGACGGGAGGAAAGGGGGACTTTCTCTAGGCTTTTTGCACGTTTGCAATTAAGGAAGCAGGCAAGAAAGCATCTCCTTCAGCCTTCTTCTGGACCAAAGGGCTATATAAGTTATATATATACAGGGGCCTTCATAAACCTATCACACAAGTAAACTGGGCTCCTTTATAACAGGGAGAAGTCAGTCTACATATATCACTAAATAATCAAATAGGCACATTACTTTTAAGTGAAATGTTTGTTTTGGTCCAGCATATATACTACTTGGTGCCTTTTTGTCTCTTAGCTGATGAAATCACTAACTATTTAAGCTCTCTCGTAAGAAGTAAATATACTGGACACGACTCCAATGATTGGAAATATTACATAACTGTAGGAACATTTTTCATTTAAATTGGAGATGAAGAGAGAAAAAAATAACCATAATACAATGTCTTGGTTGAGTTATTTTTTGCCTCTGACTCCACAATTTTTTAACAAAGCAAGTATACAGCCCTGTATTAAATAAAACATCAAAACTCTTTCGAATATTAAGCAGAAATTATTTTTTTTTTTGCTTAACTAAAATGTAAGTTGAAACTTTATACTAGCACTTTTGAAATTTAGCCAACAGATGAATTCAGCCAAAACCAAAAACCAAACTCGTTGCCGTACAGTCAATTTCGACTCATAGCGACCCTAAAGTGACCCTATAGGACAGAGAAGAACTGCCCCATAGAGTCTCCAAGGAGCGCCTGGTGGATCTGAACTGTCAATCTTTTGGTTAGCAGCCACAGCACTTAACCACTATGCCACCAGGGTTTCCGATGAAGGTTGAACATATTTTTTAAAGTTCTTCCTTTTCCTATCGTGTTCTCGACTTATGGTTGGGTTTTGGTACAACACTTCTTCCACGCATGTATTCATTTAAAGATCTTCCGCTAAAAGGCACTAAGCTCCTTGAATTCAGGGATAATATCCTGTATTTTTCTTTGTATGTCTTTCATGTATAAAGGTGTCTGACACAAAGGCACCCAAGGAATGGTTCATGGATGAATGAATGAATGAATGAATGAACGAACAAACAAATGAGTAAACTGACAATATTGAGGACAAGATAAACAAAAAACAAAAGCCTACCTCACGAATAAGGAAATTTTTCATCACCTATAGAACTGCTTCCCAAATGACAGACCAAGGACTCATTATATGAGATGTTCAGAAAATATACATCCCTTGGCCTTGCAACTGAAAATTCTGATTGAGTAGATCTAAGTAGTACTCAGAAATCTCTCCTCAAGGAATGTTGATACCTACCCAATTAGGTTAGGGAACCACCATCTAGAGCAGAGCTTTTCAACCTTATCTCCATAAATGCAGATCTGGTAAATTACCACTAAAAACAATAGTGATTTCAGGCAGAAAGTAGGAGAGGGGAGGGAAAAAGTCAACCTTGTTCTCAACCTTACTATGCTGGAATCAACTCAGAAGCTTAAAAAAATAGTTAGGTGTGAGTTCCACCCCTAGAGATTCTGATTTAATTGGCCTGGGGTATGGCATGGACATTAGGAAGTTCAAAGGTTCTCCAGGTGATTATAATATGCCATCAAGGTTGAGAGCCTCTGAATTGGGGTGGGGGCGGGGCGTGGAGGGAAATTCTCCATTAACCGAGAATCACTGATCTAGACCAACAAATCCCATTGCTGTCAAGTTGATTCCAACTCATAGCAACCCCATAGGGTTTCCAAGGCTGTAAAGGAAGCAGACTGCCACATCTTTCTCCTGTGGAGTCACTGGTGGTTTTGAACTGTCGATCTTTCGGTTAGCAGCCGATCACTTTAACCGCTGCACCACCAGCGCTCCTTTGATCTAGACTAGTGATTCTCAAATTTAAGTCTGTATCTGAATCATCTGGAGGGCTTGTTAAAAATGGATTCAGGATGTCTGGGATGGGGCTCAAGAATCTGCACTTAAAAACAAGTTCTCAGGTGATGCTGATGGTCCAGTACCGCATTCTGAGATCCATTGATCTAGATAATTGTCACTGATAGGAATTTACTAATACACTGTGGCTCTAACCACTAGTGATGGTAAAACTTTGGCAAGAGAGGGTCAAATATATTAGAGTCAAAGGGTAGGCAAAGATATTCACAGGAAAAGTAACACTGTTATTTTACATAATTTGATTAACTCAGCACACTAGATATAAAAGGCTGCTATCTTCTATATTATTGCTTAAACGTAACACAACAGTGTCAGTGTTAGCTCCAGCTTCCCCATAATAAAGAATAAACATGATCCGAAACTGAGTTTTCCATTTTATACAATTTGTCCTCAGCAAGAAAGACTTATAACACTTCGCAGCACAGTGCTTTCACATTATCGTACACTGCTTTTGGTCATCACAAAAACTCTTCAAGGTAGGTCTGTTGTTAGTTGCCGTCAAGTCGGCTCTCATGGCAACCTTATGTATAACCTAATGAAACACTGCCTGGTCATGCACCATCCTTACAATTGTTGGTATGTCTGAGCCCATTGTTGCACCTACTGCATCAATCCATCCGATGGAGGGTTTCCCTTGTTTTCAAAGACCCTCTGCTTTACCAAACAGGGTGTCCTTTTCTAGCGATTGGTCTTTTCTGATGATGTGTTCAAAGTATGCAAGACAGAGTCTCTCCAACCTCACTTCTAAGAAGCATCCTGGTTGTACTTCTTCTAAGACTTATTTGTTCGTTGGACAGTCCATGGTATATTCAGTCTTTTTCACCAATACCACAATTCAAATGCATCAATTCTTCTTCACTCTTCCTTTTTCAGTGTCCAGCTTCATATGCATTTGAAAAGACCATGGCTTGAGTCATGCACACCTTAGTCATCAAAATGACATTTTTCGTTTTTAACACTTTAAAGAGGTCTTTTGCTGCAGATTTTCCCAATGCAATACATCATTTGATTTCTTGACTGTATCAAGGTAGATACAATGGCTACAATTCGTATTTCAGAGATGAGGAGAAGTTCAAAGAAAGTAAGCAATCCATGGTGATACAGCTAATAAATGGCAGCCCCAAAGCAGACTCTATTGACATCACTAGCAATCTGGAGTATGGGTGGGCAAGATCTGGGATTCTTGTGGTAGCTCTCATTGACACCCTGAAGCTGAAATGGGCCTGGACCAAATCAGGCTTCCCTCAAACTTCTCAACTTATACAGAAAACTCTATAAGCCAAAGCTCATGCCAGGAGTCCATTAATCTGCCAATTTACATTCAAAATTAATTCCCTAGGGAAATTATGAGCCAGAATAGATCTGAACTCCCATGGCAAGGAATTTAGAAATTTTCCTCTCCCTCTAATATATTTTTTATAAGCACTTGCTGCATCCTCTCAGCTACCTTACTGTCTCTTCCAATGTATGTATGACTTGGTTGATCAGCTCTTATTTGTAAGCCCACAGGCTCCCATGTTTTGCAGTGAATCCTCTTGAGTAGAACACATGGAATCATGGGCTTATTATTTTATTGTCTGTATCTCTCTTGGAGGAGATTAAAAAATAGAAATTATAGGCCAGCAAAACAATTTTATAAATAGCTAAACTTTCATTCATTCACTCAAACATATTTATTGAGTGTCAACTCTCAAGCTTTCATTTGTTTGTATGGTCGGATTGGGGGGTTAAATTTGTTTTTCGGGACTAGTAATAAAAATAAACTTTAAAACAGAAAAATATTAGATGCCTGCTAACTGTTGCTGGATGCCGTTGAGTCATTTTCGACGCATAGCAACTCCATGTGACAGAATAGAACTGCCCCATAAGGTTTTCTTGGCTGTAATCTTTATGGAAGCAGATCAACAGGTCTTTCCCCTGCAGAGCTGCTGAGTGGGTTCGAACCACCAAGCTTCCGGTTAGCAGCCACCTAGCGTTTTGTGCCACCCAGTGAACGTACTGAATAATTTCCAGAGATGACTCAATCACAAATATCCAGAAACCATACCATATTTACAACTTTCAAGGTTGAATATGATAAAAATTTAGACCTATGATTCTCTATCAAAATGAATTAATGAATTAATTATAATATTTCAATTAAAACTTTAATCAGATTAGTATTTTAGAGGGGCTGATTCTACTTCATCATGATAAACATTAACACCAGGCACCATACCAGTCTAGAGTACTTTGACAAATTGAAGAAAATCATTAGGCTGATGCAAGGCTTGCTCTGAGGGTATTTATGGCTGTGATCCACATGGATGCAGGATGACTTTCTGAAGAATGCCACATCTCAACAAGAGGAGAGAAAAAACAAAACCCAAAAAAACGCCGACAGGGTTGGTTTATTGCTTACTGGTACAAACTGAAGAACCAGGAAATAATTTTGCAATAAAGTTCCAAACTAAAAAATAAACAAAATTGGAAGAACTCTATCTACTAATGAAATAGTATTAATACCTCAGGGTTAAGAATAGTCTGTATACATTTGACTGTAACTGGACCAATATGTGGTTAGCTAGAACAAAAGAGCATTTCACAAGAATATAGATGGATAATGTGAGCAGAACTCTGGTCCACACTTAACTGTCGGAAATCATTGCCCGTGCTTTGGTCATTTATTAGATACATCACCATGAAACACTTAATTTCCTCATCTCTGCAGCTAAGCAGGAGCCCCTGGGTTGCACAAATGGTTAAGTACTGGACTATTAGCCAAAAGGTTGCAGTTCAAACTCACCTAGAGGTGCCTTTGAAGACCTGCCTGGTGATCTGCTTTTGAAAGGTCACAATCTTGACCCTATGGAGCACTTTCTACTCTGCACACATGGGGTTGCATAAGTTGCAACTGACTTGATACCAATTAATAACATCAACAAGCAGCTAAGCATTTGTGAATAAACCCACTGGGTTGTCAGATTATGGAATGTCTGCACTGTTTACAATGATATCCTTTATTTAACAATTCTCTGTTCAGCAGAGGATGAATACAGTGATGGGAGATGAGAGGGAAAGGGAGAGGAGACAGACACAGACTAACATGGAAAGAGAAAAACAGAGACACAGCAGAATGACTGATCCTACTTCTTTTCTGGTGACTGGACATGAAAGCTTGGGGGGAAAAGAAAAGAAAAAAAAATCAGTCTGCAGAAAAAGAAGGAATGATGAAGCAGGCCTTTGGAGTAGAGGAGTTCCAGTACCTTCCTGCTGCATTCCTGTCCTTGGGCTCTGAGGGACCCCATATCCTGAGAAACATCCCCCCTTTTCTATTTAAGCTAGCTCAAGATGGTTTCTGTTACACACACACACACACACCCTAAATGATATAGCAGAGAAAGATAACGGACTCTGCTGAATTTTTTTAAAGATGAAAATAGATTAAAATTCTCTTCGTGGTTCACTCCATCAAGTCAAATCTCTAAGAATTCAGTTTTAGAATATTTAGTGTTGCTATATTTTAGATTGAGGTCGCCGGACAGACCTCAAGGGCAGATTATTTATCAGTCCCTGGACTCTTAGGGTAAACTACCTCCAGCTGACTGGACGTACCCAGATGATCTCAATAAATAGGCTTACTATGTGTCCAGATAACTGAGGGGAAAGACTGAGTGGTGGGCAAGATGTTCCGCTTGACTAACTTCTTCTTAAAAATGATAATTGCACAGATTAGAGTCAACTAATTCTTAAAGGCTTATTTAAAAAAAAAAAAAAAACAGCCGCCTACCACAAACTCTCAATCCTGTACCTCAGCAGCAATCACCTTAAATTCTTTTAGTCGTTTCTTCTGATATTTTACTCTATATTTCTCAATAATATGGTCAAAGAATTCATTAACTTTTTTTTCACTTTTAGATATTTTCTTTTGACTTCCTATTATGGAAGATAAGGTAAAGCAACATCTACATAAAAAAATGCACAAACATATACAATAAAATCTACTCAGTTGCCCTACTGAAACTGCACAACAGAATTTTTAAAAAATTATAATGCAAATTAACTGACAAAATCCATAAATTTTCTGTTAGGTCTAATTAGCACAATTCAAAGTTCAAAGCACTGACTTATACTGCATCAAGCTAAGGCTTAACATTCCTCATTCTTTTAGATCTGTCTGCTTCTTCATGTGCTTGCATTCGGTTATGAATTAGATTCAAATTTGATTTGATTATTAAAGAAAAATGTTGGAATTAGGTAATTTCAAAAATGTTCTGCAGTTATAAATCAAAGCATTTAAAATAAAAAAAATCTTACAAGTATCTTTCTAATTAATGTATGTTGTTTTACTTTATAGAAAATTATTTTCATTTTTCACTTGGCATTTAACTTACAAAATTAAGCTTACAAAATTCATCTCCATGAAAAGATCTTTGCAGGATGACAATAATTAACACAGATTTTTATAATTTAAACAAGTCGAATAGAAAAACTCTTTTGGGACATAGAAAAAAACTGGGAACATATCTACGACAAATCAACAAACTTGGAAGTTATTGTTTACATATACGAATATCTTAACCAATAGATAAGGAAAAATAAAAAGACATGTGAAGCTCAAAGAGATTTACCAGTAAATTGCATATTACAATTATAAAAAATAAAATAAAAATATCTATCTATAACTTTAGCTAACAATCAGGACACCGATACAATGGTTCAAAAATTGTCAAATGGTAAAATTCTACAATCTAGTCTGTACAAACTTAAACACAATAGAACAGCAAGTGTTCTCCTTGGAAAATGACATTTTTCTCATCCCAACACTTTTCACTTCAATTCAGTTTTATTAATGATTGTTTCAAGCATAAAGCAAAAAACTATATTTAAATACAATTGTTTGCAGGCTTTTACAGTCAAAGTGACTAACAGGTACCATAAAATTTAAACTCACATGTATTTATAAACATCTACTTAGCATATCCACATCCAAGGCAATAGGGACAAAACAGTGAAATAGGCTAGTCCTTCACTGGTTATCCTACTTGGCTACTAACTGAAAGGTTAGAGTTTCAAGTTCACTCAGAGACCCCTCAGAAGGCCTGATGATCTGCTTCTGAAAAACCAGCCATTAAAAACTCTATGGAGCACAGTTCTACTCTGACAAATAAGGTGTCACCAGAGTCAGAATCTACTCAAAGGCAACTGGTTTACACTATAATCAGGCAATGTGGTTTATTCATACACAAAATATATTCAGTACTACAGTATCCTTATAAGAATTAAGCAAATAAGTGAATGCAAATATTCTCATTTTTACAAAAGAAACCAAAGACTACTACATTGACATATTTTCCTAATATCAGTGGTAAAGTTTGGTGAACCTCTGCTACAAATCAAAAAACGTGATAGGGTCACAAAGACATTTATATCTAAGATAATCTAAAAGGAAGAAAACATTAAACAAATCTTTGATCATTTTAAGAATTCACTCACAGCTCCTACAGATTTTAACAATTAGCGCCACAGAATTTCTTATGGTTTGATAAACAGATGAGAGGACTTAAAATCAAAGATCTTAAAAGATGCGGTAAAATGATCATTTGAAGCTACAGAGGCGCTCACGTTCACCTGCATTTCTCATCTATTTACTTTGACTGACCTTTTTTTGTGGGTAAGGGGGACTAGGTAAAGTTGAAATGAAAGGTTTATGAGACAGAGTACATATTCAGTTCTACTATCTGTTTACTTTGGCTGACCTTTTTTACGGGGAAGGGGAAGAAAGAGAAGTATCTGCCCGTGGAAATCTCTGTGTTAATAAACATAAGGATCAAAAAAGCCCATCAACCACACCAAAGTTAAGACACTTACTATATAAAGACAAATCCCATGAGAGTAAATGTGACAAAGACAAAAGGTATTTCTGTATCTGCTGCTTTGTTAAGATTCTAAGTTTACTTCAATCCAACTAAAGATCATTTTCCCACTTATAGAATCTACATGAAGCTGTTTATCTTATTTTACAATTAAACTAATACCATTAAATATCGCATTTAGAAGAAGGTATTAGTAATAAACATTCTCAGTGTCTTATTTTTACAAGTACACACATTTACTTTTTTATTTTGAAAATATCCAACCCACAGAAAAATTCTAAGAATAATATACGGAATACTCATATACCCTTCATCTAGATTCACCAATTGTGAAAATTTTGCCACATTTGCTTTATCTCTTTTTACACATTAACATATACAAGACGGTTTTTGCTGAACCATTTAAATATGAATTGCAGACATCACGACTAGAGTGTCTTTCTGTGATTTTGCTGGTTTTTAGCAATTTTGATTAGAAATATGAGTTTAATTGTATGGTTTAATATGATACTAAATACAAAGTTTGAGGAAAACATAAGGGAGTGAAAAATGGAAGAAAACTAAAATTTATTGAGTGCCTACTATAAGCCAGCCATATAACAATACATTTTATGACTGAGGAAACAAAGGCTAAGGGAGGTTACGTGACTTTTTATAAAAGATTAAATATAACAACAGCTAGTAATGGCAACCCCAGGACTCTAAACTATATCTCTTTCAGTATACCATGCAACCTCCCTAACAAATAACTTTTTAATAAATATGTACATAATATATAAAAATTTAAGAAAAAATATTACAATTGGTTGAAGTATAAGAGGTCACTCAGTTATGATCCATATATGCCCAACTCTGAAGAGTGTGACGATTGTGCCAGCTCATGATTTAAATGTTATGAAAAATTGTGACACCTCTTGGTCACTTTGACTATAAAAGCTTGCAAGCAATTGTATTTAAACATGGTTTTTCAATTTACGTTTGAAGCAGTCATTAATAAAACTGAATTTGAAGTAGAAAGTCCTATTGGGATGAAAAAAATGGTATTTTCCAAGGAGAATACTTGCTGTTCTTTTGTATTTAAGTCAGTACAGACTTGACTGTAGAATTTTACCATTTGACAATTTTGTAACCATTGAATTGGTGTCATGATTGTTAGCTAAACTAGCTGTTGTTGGTAGGTGCCACCAAGTTGGTTTTGACTCATAGCAACCCCATGTATAACAGAACAAAACACTGCCCAGTCTTGCGCCATCTTCACAATCGTTGCTATGCTTGAGCCCACTGTTGCAGCCACTGGGTAAATCCATCTCATTGAGGGTCTTCCTCTTATTGGCTAACCTTCTACTTTACCAAGTATGATGTCTTTCTCCAGGGACTGACCCCTCCTGATAACACGTCCAAAGTATGTGAAACATAAGTCTTGCCATCCTTGCTTCTAAGGAACATTCTGCTTGTACCTCCTCCAAAACAGATTTGTTCGTTCTTTTGGCAGTCCATGGTATATTCAATATTCTATGCCAACACCATAATTCAAAGGCATCAATTCTTCTTCGGTCTTCCTTATTTATTACCCAGCTTTCACATGCATCTCATGAGGCGACTGAAAATACCATGGCTTGGGTCAGGTGTACCTTAGTCTTCAAGGTGACAGCGTTGCTTTTTAACACTTTAAAGAGGTCTTTTGCAGCAGATTTGCCCAATGCAACGCGTCGACTGATTTCTTAACTGCTGTTTCCATGGGTGTTGATTGTGAATCCAAGTAAAATGAAATCCTTGACAACTTCAATCTTTTCTCTGTTTATCATGATGTTGCCTTAGAGGCGGACTGGTTAAGAGATCAGCTGCTAACCAAAGGGACGGCAGTTCAAATCTACCAGCTGCTCCTTGGAAATCCTATGGGACGGTCCTATAGGGTCACTATGAGTTGGAATCGACTTGATGGCAATGGGTAGCTAAAGTTACAGATAGACATTTTTATTCATTTATTTTACAATCAATTGTAACATGCAATTTACTGATAAATCTTTTTGAGCTTCACACCTTTTTGTTTTTCCTTATCTGTTGGTTAAGACTATATCAGGATAAAATTAATATACTAAAATCTACAGTGATAACATTCATCTATCCCCACTGCCCACTGCCGTTGAGTCAATTTGGACTCACAGCGACCCTGCAGGACAGAGTAGAACTGCCCCATAGGGTTTCCAAGGCTCTAATCTTTACAGAAGTAGACTGCCACATCTTTCTCCCGTGGAGCAGGTAGTGGGTTTGAACAGCCGACCTTTCAGTAGGCAGCTGAGCGCTTAACCACTAGGCCACCAGGGCTCCTCGGTGTATGAGAGAAGGAACTATTTAAGAAGAGTGGTTAGGGAAATCCTTCTAAGGAGGTGATACGAGCTAGAACATTAAAAAAGAAAAAAGACACAATCAGGACGATAAGACTGTTCCAAACAGAGAGGCTGTTCCAGGCAGTGTGAATTCTCTGTGGTAATGCCTTGAACTTAAAAACAATAATCTTAAAAGATGAGGTAAAATGATCATTTGAAGCTGCATAGGAGCTCACATTCATCCACATTTCTTATCTATCTATTTTTCTAGCACTAAAAATGTCAATCTAATTAGATTGAAAATTCTTTAGAGGATAAATTTAATTTAACTCACATCACATGGGGTAAAAATCTACTGAAAAGGAATCTTTTCTGACCTCTCCAATCACCGCACACAAAATGAGAGACTTACTTACACAAGGCATTATTAGTGCTATTAAAGTCTTATCTTTACTTATTACAATGTGGAGAAAGAGTTACAAATATGTATATATTAAAAAACATATATCTCCCCAAAAAACCTTTTACAAATTTTTTTTTTTCCAATTTATTTTCTTTTGTATAAGAAAGACCTGGATAAGCCTATACTGGAATATACAATTAATAGCCTCCAGTTACATTTAGTTTGGAAGCAAAACAGTAATTTTGTACCTACAATGTATGTAAAAATTAAAATTCTATTTCTGGAAAAAAAAATGATGTTGCTTATATATACTGTCTGTAAAGCAATTTGGTTTAAGGTTTTTTACTCCAAGTTATATAGGGAAAATGTTTGCCCTATTTTATAAGAAAGGAGTCCTGGTAGCTCAGTGGTTAAAATGTTTGGCTGCTAACTGAAAAGCTGGCAGCTCAAACCCACCAGCTAGCTGTTCCACGGGAAAGAGGTGTGGCAGTCTGCTTCCGTAAAGATTACAGCCTTAGAAACCCTATGTGGCAGTTCTACTCTGTCCTATAGGGTCGCTATGGGTTGGAGCTGACTCGATGGCAATGAGTTTGGGTTTTTTTGGTTATTTTACGGGAAAAAAAAGGAATTCCAGGTTTCAAACCTGTTTGACTAGAAATACCGTTCCCATTAATGGAGACATATAACGTAGATAAAAAAGCAAGATTAGCAGGGGAAGGATAGAAATAATAGAGAATTTGGTTCTGGTTATATTTCGTTTGAAGTGTCTGTTTGGACACTCAGGTGCCTATGTCTGGCATACAGCTGAATAAGCAGGTCTAAAGCTCTCAAGAGAGATCACTTTCAGTGAACAACAATGCCCAAGAAGCATACAGAATAAAAAGTCCTTAGGCAGAACAAACAGTTAAGTGCTGGACTATTAGTCGAAAGGCTGGCGGTCTGAACCCACCCAGAAGTGCCTTCGAAAAAAACCATATGAAGCAGTTCTACTCTGCACACGTGGTCGTCATGAGTCAGAATCAACTCGACAACAACGAACAACAACATGCCAAAAGTAGATTATTAAGTCTAAAGGACAGAGGAGCAGATCCAATGATGAAGTCCAAAAAGGAAGGGTCAGAGAAAAAGGAGGAAAAGCAAAAAGAAAAGAACATGGAATACCTGGAATAGGGAGTTTCAAGAAGGAAGGATTGATCAATAGTGTAAAATAAGGCAGAAAGGTCCAGTATGCAAAGTGCAGACAAGTGGGTGGGATTTGGTATTACAGAGGTCACTAGTGGCTTTTACCGGAGTAATTTTAGTAGAGAGGTGGGGGTTGCAGCCAGTTTGCAGGTTTAGGAGTGAACAGACAAAGGGCCATAAGCCTACAAGCTTTCAAGGGTTTACAAAAATGCTGGAGAGCTAAGATTTAAAGTTAATTTTTAATTAAATGTGTATAAATTATTAATTGATAAAACTGTATTCATTTGGAATGAAATTTCTCTGAATACCAATTTATACCTTAGATTTTCTACTTCACAAGAATTCCTGAATAAATATGATGATTGCCAAGAAATCACCATCAATCATGAATACGTCACTCACTGCCAAATCACTTCACAACAAAATTATAAAAATCTTTTCAATAAAATCAACTCTGTTTAAACAATCAGTGACATACACGCATTTTAACAGGTTAAAGAGATGGAGGGTACAACCTCTGAAGTAAGAGTACTTTGGGACTGTACTCGTTGCCATCGAGTTGATTCCGACTCATAGCGACCCTACAGGACACAGTAGAACTGCCCCATAAGGTTTTCAAGGAGCAGCTAGTGGATTCAAACTGTTGAACTTTTGGTCAGCAGCCAAACGCTTAACCACTGCGCCACCAGGGCTTGAAAATGGTCCTGGTGAATGGAAGCTTAAGGCAACATGAAAAACTTGGATAAGAAGTAAAGGGAAAATAAAAATCCGAGTTAAAGGAAAACACAGGATAAAAGAAGGAGTTGTGGGCTGAGAAGAAATTCAGTAGAGATTTGAAAATGGATAATACATGAGGGAGAAGAGTTAGTTGATGTCAGAAGAGCCTCTGAAAGTTGCTCTTGAACACAGAAGAGCTAAAGCGAAAGGAGGAAATGATGAAGCGGAAGAGCTGAACAGAAGATTTCAAAGAGCAGCTCGAGAAGACAAAGTAAATTATTATAATGACATGTGCAAAGACCTGGAGATAGAAAACCAAAAGGGAAGAACACACCTGGCATTTCTCAAGCTGAAAGAACTTAAGAAAAAATTCAAGCCTCGATTTGTAACATTGAAGGATTCTACGGGGAAAATAATAAATGACGTGGGAAGCATCAAAAGATGATGGAAGGAATACACAGAGTCATTGTACAAAAAAGAATTGGTCAACATACAACCATTTCAGGAGGTAGCAGATGATCAAGAATTGATGGTAATGAAGGAAGAAGTCCAAGCTGCACTGAAGACACTGTGAAAAACAGGGATCCAGGAACTGACAGAATACCAACTGAAACGTTTCAACAAACGGATACAGCACTGGAGGTGTTGTTCACTTATCTATGCCAAGAAATTTGGAAGACAGCTACCTGGCCAACTGACTGGAAGAGATCCATATTTGTGCCCATTCCAAACAAAGGTGATCCAACTGAATGTGGAAATTATTGAACAATATCATAAATAGCACATGCAAGTAAAATTTTGCTGATGATCATTCAAAAGTGGTTGTAGCAGTACATCATCGACAGATAACTGCCATAAATTCAAGTCCGATTCAGAAGAGGACATGGAATGAGGGATATCACTGCTGATATCAAATGGATCCTGGCTGAAAGCAGAGAACACCAGAAAGATGTGTACCTGTGTTTTACTGACTATACAAAGGCATTCAACTGTGTGGATCATAACAAATTATGGATAACACTGCGAAGAATGGGAATTCCAGAACACTTAATCATGTTCATGCAGAACCTATACTTAGACCAAGAGGCGGTTGTTCGAACAGAGCAAGGGTATACTGCATGGTTTAAAATCAAGAAAGGTGTGTGTCAGGGTTATATCCTTTCACCATACTTATTCAGTCTGTATGCTGAGCAACTAATATGAGAAGCTGGACTATATGAATAAGAATGTGACATCAGGATTGGTGGAAGACTCATTAACAACCTGAGATACGCAGATGACACAACCTTGCTTGCTGAAAGTGAAGAGGACTTGAAGCACTTACTGATGAAGCTCAAGGACTAGAGCCTTTAGTATGGATAACACTTTAACATAAAGAAAACAAAAATCCTCACAACTGGACCTAAAAGCAACATCATGATAAATGGAGAAAAGATTAAATTTGTCAAGGATTTCATTTTACTTGAATCTACAATCAATGCTCATGGAGGCCGCAGTCAGGAAATCAAATGCCGTACTGCATTGGCAAATCTGCTGCAAAAGATCTGTTTAAAGTGTTAAAAAGCAAACACGTGGAAGGACTTGGAGGACTAAAGTGCGCCTGACCCAAGCCATGATATTTCCAATGCCTCATATGCATGCGAAAGCTGGACTATGAATAAGGAAGACCAAAAAAGAATTGATGTCTGTGAATTATGGTTTTGGTGACGAATTATGAATATACCATGGACTGCCAGAAGAACGAACAAGTTTGTCTTGGAAGAAATACAGCCAGAGTGCTCCTTGGAAGCGAGGATGGTGAGACTTCGTCTTACGTACTGTGGACATGTTATCAGGAGGGACCAGTCCCTGGAGAAGGACACCATGCTTGGTAAAGTAGAGGGTCAGTGAAAAAGAGGAAGACATTCAAGGAGATGGATTGACACAGTAGCTGCAACAATGGGCTCAAACGCAGCAACAATTGTGAGGATGGCGCAGGATCGGGCAGTATTTCATTCTTTTGCATACAGGGTCACTATGAGTCAGAACCAACTTGAAGGCACTGAAGAACAAGGGACTTTTATTGACTGTGAAGGGCATAGGGTTGTGGAGTGGGTTCAGAACAGAGGCAAAGGTTGGGAATACTCATTATGAATTGACACAGCATTTTCAATTATTTCTTCTCATGGAATTCTTGAAATAATCCTTTAAGCTTATGAGGGAAGATATTATAAATTCCACTTTATATATAAAGAAACCTGAATTCTAAATGCGGTGGATTAATTATTTTTGTGCGTGGCCTTTCTAGCCACGGTCTTGTAACTCCCACCTAGGTGACTGTGTGATAGGGTAATTGTGGCCTACCAAGGGGATTGGTCAGTTTTGCCTTATAAGAGAGCCAATTCCAGAGCAAGAGGAGGAGCCCACCACCAAGGAAGGAGAGACCAGCAGGAGACGGCACAGGGGGCTTCCCAGCCCATGGAGAGAGGAAGCTGAGTGCTTTTGGACAGAGACTGAGGGCCAAAGAGAGGCGTGCTTGCGAGCATGGCTGGGAAGAGGCTATCCTGATGGAAGAACTGTATTTTGAGTGTTCCTGAGTATGAACTGTAACTGTTACTTCCCTAACAAACCCCATAATCGTGAGTGTTGTCTCTGAGTTCTGTGTGACCATCGCAGTGAATAATCAAACCCAGCAGAGAAGTAGAGAGTGCTATGTGGGGGACAGTTGGTGTCAGAGTTGGTAAAGATGGTGGGGAGAGAAGGCTTGTCTGACCTCCACCTCACAGAAATCAGCCTTGGGCTGTTGATCTTGGGTTTCCTTCCTTCTTGTGGGTTGGAGGAGGTCAGACACTGCCCCCAAGCCATTTTTACCCTTAGCTACACAGGATAATTGCTTATTCAAATGTCTTTTTAAATCTTATATCTTATACATCTCCTATTACTTAACTATAATCTCATTTTTTCCAAATGCTTACAAATACCACTGCTAGTATAATAGATGACCTTTCCATCATATAAAGTTCTATTATACCTTTGACCTTGTAGCAGGTTATAGGACCATGACCTAACCCACCTCACTCCCAGGAGTACTAAAACATCTATCCCCAGACTCTAGTCCTGCTCAGGGGTGACGAAAGAAGCAAAGCCTAAGTCTCAAAAATGAACAGTAGACTGTAAACCAAAATAGGTGATAATTCGTGAGCAAAGCTTGGTACTTACAAGATTTTAGAGTAGTGCAGTTCGCATTAAAAAGCCCAGTCTTAACAAATATTCCTGTGCCAAATCTACATCTACAGAAGTAAGGCATTTCCTAACTGGGGTATTGGGGATACTTGATATACAGACAAAATGGGGAGTGGTCAACAGGATTAACATCATAATGGTAATTCCAAAAAGAAAGTATGGAGAGAGATTTTAAGGTGATGGCTAGTCAATGGGTCTTAGATATCCCTTGACTGATAAGACCTAAAAGTCAGAAAGATCCAATTCAAACTGTTAAGAATATTAAAAATAGGACAATCAACAAGATTAATGCATGATCTCAGTTGGGTAAGCCTTTTGGTGATCAGTTTCAAACACCAGAAAGATCTTTGAAATCAAGGGCTAGATTCTATATCTGGAAATCCCTCTTGATCCCAGAAGTGACACTATGTGAGGGAGGATTCAAAGTTCACCCTTCATCCTGCTCAACCTATCTGGAGGATCCAACATTACTAGCCGTACATATCTTGTTGGAATCTTCTCCTCCTGCTTCTGCTTGAATGTTCCCTTCTTTCCAACATTAATTTCCTCCTGAAAACACTGTCATCTTTTTGGTCTTTTTTCTTTACATTTATCTCCCATGGGTTTACTCATTCTTATGGACTGGATTATCAGTAGGTTAATGATTTTCACATCCATATTTATAGCCTTAACCTCCAGGCAATGATCTAGCTCTACAGTTCCAGCTGGGGAAAGTTTGGCAAGACAAATTTTCTTGTCTGCCATGTTGCTATTCTTGGGCTCCCAAGCTAGAAACTCTACAATCACTCATTATTTTATATGTTGTTGTTGTTGTTAAGTGCTGTTGAGTAGATTCCGACTCACAGCGACACCATGTGACAGAGCAGAACTACACCATAGGGTTTTCTAATCTTTGTAATCTTTATAGGAGCAGATCTCTAGGTCTTTCTACTGCAGAGGTACAAGTGTGAACCACCAAACTTTCAGTTAGCAGCCAAGTGCTTAACCACTGTGCCATCAGGACTCCTGTATTATTTTATACAGATTATTAAAAAAAAAAAAAACCTGGTTATGGTCTCCTTTTAATTGAGACCTGGGAGGCTCAGAATGATTATAGTTCCCAGTTTGTCTGGCTGCTTATATTATATCAGTCAAGAAAACCAAGTTAGAACATGTACTTTTTCTGAAGCCACTAATGTAATTACCCTAATAGAAATACATTTTACACAAGCAAAGTCATAAAGTCAGTTTTGCCATATCAAATACTGATTCTACTATAAAACAGTAGTATAAAAATAAAATAGGCATGAGAATTCAAACAATTCACTTGACGAAAATATTCTTCAAAAAAGCAAACAGCAAAATAGAAGAAAATTGTAACACAACACTCTAAATTAAGTATCATCAAACAAGCATTTAGGGATATGAAAAGAATTCAAAAACAAAAGAAGTAGAAAAAAACCACAAAGATGTGAAATAAGGGTTGACTGAATTCAAGAAAAGAATAGGAGAAAAAGGCAAAATCAGAAATGAAGACTAAATTACAAGGTGCCAAAAGAAGAATAGATTTGCATGAAAACATAAGGGAACTGAAGACAGCAGAAAACAACCAAGAGAAGGAAAATAAAGAAATGAAAATGTGTCAGAGAGCAAGCATTTGAAATATGGGAGGTAAAGGAGATTCAATTCATGTGTAATTAGAGTCCCTGCAAAAGATAAAACAATAAATCAGAACTAATATTTAAAATCAGAATAAAAAAATTTCTGGAAATAAAAGTGTCTTAGTTATCTACTGCTGCTATAACAGAAATGGTAGCTTTAACAAACAGAAATTTATTTTCTCACAGCTTACCAACCAAAAACCAACCCACGGCCATCGAGTTGATTCCGACTTATAGCGACCCCATTAGTTTTCCAAGACTGTAAATCTCTATGGAAGCAGACTGCCACATCTTTCTCCCACGGAGTTGCTGGTGGTTTCGAACTGCTGACCTTCTGGTTAGCAGATGATTGCTTTAACCTCTGTGCCACCAGTGCTTAGAAGGCTAGAAGTCTGAATTCAGGGTGCTGCCTCTAGGGGAAGGCTTTCTCTCTCTGTTGGCTCTGGAGGAAGGTCTTTGTCTCTTCTGAGCTTCTGCTCCTAGGCAATCTTCATGTGGCTTGGCATGTGTCTTCCCCCATCTCTGCTTGCTGGCTTGCTTGTTTAATCTCTTTATATCTCAAAAGAGATGGACTCAAAATACACCCTATATTTAATCCCACCTCATTAACATAACACAGACAATCCATTCCCAAACTAGGATTATAACCACAGGCATAGAGGTTAGGTTTTATGACACATATTTTTGGGGGACACAAATCAATCCATAACATTCCACCTTTGGCACCCAAAAATTCATGTCCTTGCCACAAGCAAAACACATCCACCTCATCACATCATCTCAAAAGTCTTAGATCAACACCAAGTCCAAAACCTCATCTTCTGAATCATCTAAATAAAAAATGGGTGAGATGTAGGTATATAACATTCTGGGGCAAAATTCCTCTTCATTTGTGAACCTGTGAAATCTAGACTACAAGTTACTTGTTTCCAAAGTACAATGGGAGAATAGGCACAAGGTAGACATTTCCATTACAAATGGGAGAAACTGGAGGGAAAGAAGGGATAATAGGACCAAGCAAGTCCAAAACCCAGCAGAACAATTTACATTAGCTCTCATGCCTTGAAAATAATCCTCTCTTCTCCAAACTCTGGGTGTTGGCCATGCCCTCTGGATTATGGGTTGAGACTCCTTGGCCTTGGGCTTCAGTTCTGCCTTCCAAGCCCTCTGGGATGGCAACTCTGCTCCCTTGGCTTTAGGCAGCCCCATTCTCTCAGTCCATCTGGGTGGTTATGCCAACCCCTTGGTCCCAGTAGGCCCCATTCTTCTGCCCTTTGATCATGGTAGCCCTACCCCCTCAGCTTTGGGCAGTGACCCATCCCCCTGCCATACCTTAACGGCAGCCCACACTCCAGAACCAAGTAAGCAAAGATCAGACTCTTTGAAACCCAGGAGGCTGTGGCCCCATCCTTTGAGATCCAGGAGACCATGGCCCCACCCCTTGAAACTGAGAAGGCCCTGCTTCCTGTACTCCTTCCAACAGTTCTGCTGATCTCTGAACTGCTCCAGGGATGGTCCTTTTCTTTTCTTGGAGGAAAACAGATGTAATTCCTTTGGCCTGTCTCCTGCCTATAGAATTGCAAGAGGAAGGCAGCATTCTTTCCTTTTGTTCTTCTCTGTCCTCTTCAGTCTAAGCTGATGGGTTTTCTGCTGTGGTAGTTGGTTGGATCCACTGGTCACAGGCTTAACCTCTTTAACAAAAGACTGTGTAGCCAGATTCTTGGTGAACATTCTAGGACACTTGTCCTTAGTTTGTACAACTGAATTTTCCAAATCTTTAAGTTCTGTTTTCATTTTGCACAGTTCATTTTTAAGTCCATCTATTTCCTCTCACATTTTACTATAAGCAGCAAGGAGAAAGCATGTGACCCATTTAAAATGCTGCTTAGAAATCCAAGATATCCAAGTTCGTCACTTACAAGTTCTACCTTACATCACATATGTGAGCATAACTCAGACAAGTTATTTGCCAGTGCATAAAAGCATCTCTCTTCCTCCACTGTCCGATCATATTGTTCATCATTTTCTTTTAAAGCCTCACCAGGAGCACATTTAATGTCCACATTTGTAGCAAGATTCTGTTGCTGGCACCATATGCATTCTCTAAGACGACAGAAACTTTCTCTATAGCTCTCCTCACTTCCTTCTGAGCCCTCACCAGAATTGCCTTTGATGTCCATAATTATACCAACAGTCTCTTCAAGGCAATCTTGGCTTTTATTATTAGGCACATTAAAACTCCAAAACTGCTTTCCCACATTTTAAGTATCTGTTAGAGCAGCACCCCACTCCCAGTACCAAGTTCTTATTTATCTAGTGCTGCTAGAGCAGAAATACCACAAATGGGTAGCTTGAACAAACAGAAATTAATTTTCTCACAGTTTAAGAGGTGATAAGTCCGAATTTAGGGTGCCACCTCTAGAGGAAGGCTTTCTCTCTCTGTTGGTTCTGGAGGAAGTTCCTTGTCTTCTATGAGATACTGCTCCTAGGCAATCTTCATGTGGCTTGGCATGTGTCTTCCCCCATCTCTGCTTGCTAGCTTGCTTCTTTAATCACTTTATGTCTCAAAAGAGATTGAACTGACTCAAGATACGCCCTCCACTAATCCTGCCACATTAACATAACAAAGACTATCCATTCTCAAATGGGATTATAACTACTGGCACAAATGTTAGAATTTACAACATATATTTTTGGGGGACGTAATTCAATTCATAACAAAAATCATACCTGAATCTACATATTTAAAAAGGCTTCTGCATAGCTTTTTTTTTTTTCCCAGAAAACTGACCTACAATGATCAACTTGAAACATACCACAGTAAATCTAAGGAGAAAATCCTCAGGGTTCCCATGAAAAAGGATCAAATAACATAAAGACAAGAGATTAGACAGGCATCAAAATTCTCAAAAACAACATACTAAGCAAGGCAAAAACGAGGCAGCATTTTAAAAAAATCTTAAGGAAAGAAAGTGTGAACCAAGGAGTTTATATCCAGCTAAGCTATTCTTCAAACATCAAGGCTATAGAAAAATAGTTTTAAACATGCAAGAGCTCATGAGAATTCTGTGCCCATGACACCTTCTTGAGGAAATCTCTTCATCAAACCAAGAGATAACTGGAGAGAAACTTCAGCAAAAAGACTGATGATTAACATTTACTATATTAAGTTATATATGTGAGACCGAGGTGGAAACAAGAGTGGAAACAAAATAAGTAAGTCCTATATGTTACATATTGCAAGTTATTACGAAGTAGAAATAACATAAAATAATATGACAGACTTGCTACCGAACTTCTCATTTTATCACTAAATACAACTAGAAGGCATAAAAATAAAAGTATGTGAAAAGGTATACCTGGAAAATGGAAACAATATAAAAGCCAAGGCAATGATACTGATATGAGAAAAAGCATAATCAAAACCAAAAAGCATTAACTGTGACAAAGAAGGAAACTCTTTAATGCTAAAAGCCTCAATTCACAATACGGATATTTAAGTATCCATTTACCAAATAACACAGCATCCACTTTTTAAAAAAACCCAAACTACAAGAGATACAGGAAGACACAGAAGCATACCAATATTGGATATTTTGACATGACACTCAGTAAAAGGCAGATTAAGTGAACCAAAAATAAAAAAAGGATATAGATGACCTAAACAACCTAATGAATCAGTAGATCTTATGGTTACAGAAGGAGGCTTGGTGGCACAGTGTTTAAGCACTCAGCTGCTAACTGAAAGTTCAGTGGTTCTACCCCATGAACCACACCGAAGGAGAATGCTGTGGCAGTCTGCTTCCATCAAGATTTACAGCCTTGGAAGTCCTATGTGGCAGTTCTACTCTGTCCTAAAGGGTTACTATGAGTCTGAATCAACTCAATGCCAATGCGTTTGGTTTGGTTTTGGTTTATAGTTATATATGGACCTTTACACCCTGAGAAGAAAAAAATATACCTTCTTCTCAATTGCACATGGAATATTCACAAAAATTCATCATTTATTAGGCCCCCTACACAAAATATCAGTAAATTCTATAAAGTAGAAAGACTACAAACAGTATTCTTTGATCACATGCATTAACTAGAAATTACTGACACCTAGGGTTCAGCAAATAAATATATGGTAGATAACAGTACCCAGAAATTATAAATTTGGAAAGGAAGAGAAATAGAATGAACCCTGTGATTGGAGGTATGGATTGATACACACACATATAAACATACATACACTCATGCCAATTGCTTTTTCATCAATAACAAACTTAGCCTTAAAGTTCATATAATTATACCTGAAGGAATAAACTTTCCGAATTAAAATAAATTAACTTAAAAGATATTGGTCTATGCAATTTACAGAGTGGGAAAATGTTACCATAGGAACAAGCTTGGGTTTTGAAAAAAGCCAGGAAAAAAGGCTTTTAAACAGAGCTGCCCAGCTAATATTTAAATAGTAAAGAATTTACTCATAAATGTGACCAGATCATGAAAACAGAAAAAATATAACATTAATCCTAGTGGCAAATATTTAAATGGGCCCCACTCAGATTATTTTTATATTAGTAAGATAAGCATGTTAACTTTCATAAAAGTTGAAAAGATGAAAATGCTACTTGGTATTTCACAATGAAACTTACCTCACAGTAAAATCATAGGAGCAAGAGGCCAGCACAGAAACATGAAATGGTGAAAACTACAAGAGAAGAGAAAAACTATTTGAGGTTAGCTGTAATTACAACACGCCACTTCATATGGTCACCCTCACTAAATTATAATAAATTAAATTATGCTTTCCCGAACCTTATATCTTTAATTTGAGGCCAAAATCATTCCAACCCATTAAATATCCATCTATATGATAAAGATTTATTTTGACGTTCTCCAAAGAAAGCCATCCTTTAAGCTTTTTAGAGCTTATTTACAATAAATATTCTCAAAATCTTGCTATCCTGGAAAAATTAAATATAATTTCATATTGGCTATTCAAAAAGATTCCTAGAGATACAAGGGATTTAGATATGTGATAATATAAGTATACAGTTACATAATTCACCAATTTCATAAATACATATTATGACTGCTATAATTACAGGTGTCAAAATAAACATTTAAAAATCTTTAAAATAATGTTTATGTTATTTGTATTTCATAGCAAATGAAAAATGCTATCAAGGATAAAAACTGCAAATTTAAAGGCAACTAACGTCTTTTAGATAAGTAATAAATAAACTTTAATAGGCTGCCCTTTGCAATTATACTTTAATGTTTTTCTTATCAGCACTTTAAAAGTTATATACACAATTATAGCTACATTTGTATAGCATTTTACAGTTTGCATATTACTTTCACTACATTACCCTATTCATTTTCAGAACCACTCTGAAACATACATAGAAGACATTTTTCGACTATTTGAACCTGTCCACATAAGACCACCACTAAAAGGAAAAGCAAAACAAAACAGGCTACTGTGTCTCATAGGTTGTGCTGTAGTCTGTAAAATTTAAAATATCAATTTAACTGAAATTTACAATTTTAAAAATAGATATAACATATAATTGTATTATTAAAAAGATCAATAATACTTTTATCCTTAACAAGAAGAACAAAAAATGAAACTGGGAGTTGTCACTTAGTAAGATGTGTTCCACAGAGACTCAGCGAAACCTGTCTAAACAGAAGCTGAGAAACTAAAGTCACCTTATAACCAGGCAAATTTCTTGGGAGCAGCTCAACAAAGTTCATCGTGTCAAGGGAAAAAAATAATTAACCATCTCTCTATACCAGTTTCAAAAAAGTAAAGAGACTTTCCCTCGGAATGGAAAATTATGAAGTATATATAAAGAGAGAAAGATGTGGCAGTCTGCTTCCATAAAGATTATAACCTTGGAAAAAACCCTATAGGGCAGTTCTACTCTGTCATACAGGGTTACTATGAGTTGGAATCGACTTGATGGCAACAATTTTTTTTTTTTTAAATAATACTAAAAGTAAATTACTCAGTTAAAACATAATATTAAAAGGAAGAGTAGACTGGGAATGACAGAATAAGGGAAACATTCTTATTTAACCCTGAGTACTGACTGTCCCAACTCAGCCAATAATTATTCAAATACTTTACCTAATTTTAGCTTTCAATGTATTTATTATCATTAATTGGGTAGCAAAAACATGCATAAGAGAATTTATCAGTCCCCAACCCCTAAACACTAAAACTATCTTTTATATATGCTTCATTGAATATCTCTATACTTAAAATCGTATTCTACGTATAAAAAGAAAAGATAAAGACTTACTTTAACCCTCCTAACAGCATAGGTGTGGCCAAGAAGTTCGAACACTGGTTGTCGCACATTTCTCAAGTCCCAGCCTCTCAAACTACAGTCAACTGCCCCTGTTACCAGTAAATTCTGAAAACAATTCAGAGAAAAGTAAACTTTGGCATCTTTGCAAGTAAGCAGTACCTAGATTTTCCTTTTAGAAACAGTATCTATTTCTCCAGTAGTTACTGAACATGAACTCAGGAGTTATTCCTGAGAAGTTGTGGAACAAGGATACAAAGGAATCAAAACAGACATTAAAAAGCAAAAATTAATATGACTTGAGAGAAACAGAATTCAATATGCTTTATGTATATGACAGAACACTACCACACCACAGAATAAGGCAGTAGTCCCAAACAGTGTAGTAGATTTTCCAACTCACCTTTAGTAGTTTTAAGTACATAAGGGATTAAAAATTACATCTGACTAATAATCTCATGCATGCGAATAAGGAAGACCAAAGAAGATTTGATACATTTGAATTACGGTGCTGTGGAAGAATACTGAATACAGCATGGACTGCCAGAAGAAGAAATAAATCTGCCCTGGAAAAAGTACAGCCAGAATGCTCCTTAGAAGTGAGGACGGTGAGACTTTGTCTCACATACTTTACACATGTTATCACGAGGGACCACTCCCTGGAGAAGGATATCATGCTTGGTAAGGTAGAGGGTCAGCAAAAAAGAGGAAGACCCTCAATGAGACGGAGTGACATAGTGGCTGCAACAATGGGTTCAAACACAGCAACGACTGTGAGGATAGTGCAGGACAAGGCAGTGTTTCATTCTGTTGTATATACGGTCACTATGGGTCAGAACTGACTCGACAGCACCTAACAACAATAACAACAAGCTCGTTTTTCTTTTCAAAGTTTCAACGTGCTCTGAGGTTTTATCAGACATTAAAAGGAAAGAGGTCTATTAATTCAGGAATATTTGAAAGAGCAAAGGGTATAAATTAAATTTTTGAATGTTTTTCTAAATCTAAATCAATCATTGTTCCTAACTCATGGGTCAAGACTTAATACAATATCTAATCATATCTGAGAACCTATGCAAATAGTGGTGAGCTCTATCTAGTCAGGCTTTACAAATTCTGCTATCTAGAGTTCTAGGTGCACCCAGAGCTCCAGGCTCACAGGGCCAAGTGGTGGGTTCACAGTCAACCACACCATGTCAACCAGAGCAGCAATTCATTGTATAAATATGTTAGGCTTAAACATAAGCTCAATAAAAAGTTTCAATGATTAAAAAAAAATTTTTTAAACCACCCTCAAGTGTATGTATCGGCATCTGTTTTAGAATTCCCAAAAGTATAACATACAGTCTACAATTTAATTCTCCTATATGGAAAATTCATTTATGATGAGGGAGATTTGAACTATACTCATCAATGCTGAAATCTTAATTTAGGTCAAATATTATTATTGAATATGTACTATGTTTTCTTTTAATCTGTTTTATTTCTTTTTACTTAAAGAACTCTGCCCATACAATGTTCTCTTAACTTTGATTAACTAATTTAAAATTGGGAAAAAACAAGGCATAAGTTTTACCTTTTTTGTCATAGTCAATAGACCACTTCAGATACATAAAAAGTGTATCAACACTTTTTAATCCATTTCTATTTCTAATTCATCTGCTTATGCGGTTAACTGAAGCTTTGCAAAAAATTTACACGTGGACACTGCTATGTTACAGAAGCGAAGCTCTGTTAGACTTATAGGGACAGATGAAACAGAAAATTTTAAAAAACTAATGAACTGTCAAATTAGAAATCAAGTTACAAATAGTTCAGTAGCCTAACTAGCAAAGTGAAAAATAAACGAAGGCAAAAGCTGATACAAATTGGCAGGGTTAAGAGAAAAAAAAAAAATGACATAAATTATACAGCAGGTTCCCAAAACAAACAAGTAAGCCTGCACTGTTGAACTTGGAAAATTTCTGTTTCTCATTCTGCCCATTTTATGTGCACTTAAATCCAATTAATGCTAATGCAGGTCACTCACAATCATTAATTACAAATGAAAGGGACCAAATATAACTTAATCATCCATGAACACCAACGAAGTCCACATAAACAAAGATAAAATCTAAAACATTTTAATCTTAGGAGAACTCAGCAGATCAGGTTAGAGCCACACACTATACCTCATTGTATTTACACCAGTCACAGCTCAAAATTTCTGCCTGATGTGCTGGAATCACGATTCTGACTCCTGTTGTCTTCATATCCCAAATTCTAAGAGTCTGATCACCTGATTAAAAAAAAGAAAGAAAGAAGGAAAGACTTAATCACTTTCCATCACACCACTTGGATGCTCAGTGACATGAATGTGCCCATGACAATAAACCAAGTAAAAATACATTACTTTCGTTGTGAGGATACCATCATCTATCTATAGATATATATATTTAAAACTATAATAATGTACAAAAACTACCAAAAGTGATGAACTACAAAAAGGAATGCACTGTGATAATGTTTTACATCTACTCAAAGTGGGAAATTTTGAACCTCACACTGAGACAAGCACAATGGTGTCTGAACAAACACCCAGTGCATTTTTTCTTCAAGACAGAAAAAGGACCTGAAAATTCTCACCTCTAGTGAATAAAGTTAGCCCACTGTACAAGCATATTCTACAAGATAACATGATAACAATTCTTCTGTTAAATGTGGGCAAAGTCTACCAAGTCAAAATGGAGAAGATTTTATCCACACTGCATTTTAACAGGCCAGCCAGAGGTATATTTTCCTCTGTGGAAGAAACAAGTTGAAAAAAATTTAAGGATTATATTTTGCAACATTACAAAAATGCCTTACAGTGCTTCGCTGCACAAAGTCACCCCTCATTAAATGCTTTACATGTTGTTCGCCTTCCCTTGTTCTAAATTATAAGGCAACAACGAAATGACAGGATGAATATAAACCAGGAAATGTACTTCTACATCAAAAGTAAAATACAAACAATAACTGATCATAGCAGAAAGCTAGTTCAACTAGATGAAAAGAATATGTCTTTAGCTTGATGGCAGTCAGGGTCTTGTGTGACCCTGTACAAGTTATGTACTATCTCTGTGACTGATTCTTCACTTCTGAAAAAGAAACTGAATGCGTTAGGCAGGGTTAAGAATTACAATACGGTTTCAGTAAGGTACCTAGCGTGGTCTCTGGCACATAGTAGACACTTTTTAATATATTGTATCAAAAAATGCCAAATTTTTAATTTATCCTTTAATTATCCACATATATTTCCAATTCTAAATCCTATACATTAGCTTAATTTAGCAATTTTAGACCTTTTTTCAGCTTCTTCCGATAAAAAATTTTAAAAGATAAAAATCTGGAGACTCCGGCAAGATGGCGGTCTAGGCAGAAGCACCACGCCGTCCCTCCACAACAAAGATCCGAAAAACTAAGCCAAACAGAGAATCAACAATCCTG
>NW_004443938.1:36539672-36549977 GCF_000243295.1 Trichechus manatus latirostris
GTAGGTCATGAAATACAGTGGTTAAGAACCGGGGCTTTGGAGTTCCAAAGCTTAGTTAATCAAGCGCAATCATTTGGTAGCTGCTGAATTTTCTTAACTTCTCTGATCCTCAATTTCCTTACGTATGATAAAATACCTGCCTCATGAGATTGAAATGAGATAAGGTAATGAGACTTAGCATGGTGCCAGATATACAGTAAGCCCTCAATAAATGTGTAATAATAATAATAATAATAAAATGAGAAAACATATCCATGACTAGAAGTCATTCCTGTCCCTATTAATAATAATAATAGCTAATATATATTCAGTGTTTAACTTTTTTTAAAACAACACAACAACTATATGAGGTAAGGAGTTTTTAAATATAAAAAGGAATTTCTGTAGTATTTTAGAAGTGAGAAAACTGAGGCACATGAGGATGAAATAGCTTGCTCAAGACAGTAAGTAATGGAACCAGGACTGGAACCCAGGCAGTCGGGCTCCTGAGCCTGTGCACTTTCCCACAATGCTCTGCTGCCTCCTGATTTTGCTGGTGGACCAAACCAAACCCATTGGTGTCGAGCTGATTCTGCTGACTCATAGCAACCCTACAGGACAGAGCGGAACTGCCACATACAGTTTCCAAGGAGCGCCTGGTGGATTTGAACTCCGACCTTTTGGTTAGTAGCCGTAGCTCTTAACCACTATGCCACCAGGGTTTCCTGCTGGAGGACACGTGCCATGTAATCAATGTTGTCTGATTCTTGAGAAATTATTCTTTTAATTTCTATGTTACCTTTTTCTTTAAATTAGGGGGAAAACATTTAATTACGCACAGATGGCATTTTGTCATATTTGCCCAAGTTTTTTTTAGAAATAAAAGAAATAAGATACTACAGATGAAGCTGAACTACAATTGCATTATATTTTCAAGCCCATTCTCCATCTTCCCCGCCCAGAGGCCACCACTATTATGAATTTGGTATGCACTCCTTTAGTCCACGTTTTTATAATTCTATTACTACATTTTACAGATCCACAAACATGTACTGTTGCCTTGTGGGGTGGGGGTGGGGGTTCTTTTTTAATATAAAAACACTACCCTGCTACTTTTAAAACAATTGAAAATCACCCACTAAATCACAAGAGTAATTAACATTTTTGAAACCAGCTAAGGATGTAGGGTTGAGAAGGAATGATGGGCTTGAAAGTACCAAATGGAAATTGTTCAAAATGGGTACAGGCTAGAGCTTCAAGTATCTGCAGAGGCTCTAGTTTTATAATCGCTATCTGTGGAAACCCTATGGGGTAGTTCTACTCTGTTCTATAGGGTCACTATGAGTCGGAATCAATCTGATGGCAACAGGTTTGGTTTCTTTTTTTAATCTATCTGTGGTCTAGCCATCAGTCAGTAGAATTTGCTTCAGAATTCCAAATAACTTTGATAAAACATTCTTTTGTGACTTTTCCCAGTTTTCAGTGTATAAAGCAAGGCTACATGGATGTCTAGTGTTTGGTCTGCCCAATAGCCACCTCCTTCTAGGAACAGCATCTCTCCTTCACCATGTGATCCTAGAAAGACCTACAGCTCAACACAACTGACTGATGAGGGGCAGGTCCAAACTGGGCCAATCATAGTACCTAACTCCCTGTCATTACCACAGTTGACAGGGCAAAGGTAGGTACCTGGGATTTTTCTGAACTATAACTGAAAAAATAATGTCAATCCTTCTCTTATGATAGAATTTACAAGTTTACAAGTCATAAAATTCAGGAGCCACTGGTGGCCATATGACGACCCATCTTGTTGAGAAAGCCAGCCTGCAGAGTCAAGTCAACATGCAGAGAAAAGTCAAGATGAATTCAAGCATCCCTTCCCTTTCTGCAGTATGCTTTTCAGTAAGTTTCACAAAGACCTAAAATATTTCCAGTTCTATCAGCTGCAGGCAAAGGATATCGCTTATCACTGTGGAGGGAGTGAATGGAATTCTCCTGAAAGTTTCAGTCTCTAAAATCCCCAGACCCAGAGAAAAACATCTGATTCAGCAAGAGGCTTCAACTAAAACACAAAATGCCTAGCTTTTAAAATCTTATATTTAATGCTAGGTTTTAAACTATAAAATGTGTCAAGTTGATTCCAACTTATAAGAACCCTACAGGACATAGTAGAACTGTCCTATAGGGTTTTCAAGGCTGTAATCCTTAGATGCAGATTGTCACATCTTTCTCCGGGGGAGCCGCTGGTGGGTTTGAACCACCAATCTTCTCAGTTAGCAGCCAAGCACTTAACCACTGTGACACCAGGGCTCTTTAAAATGTGTTATAGCCATGACTAAAGCATTATTTAACATTTAATAAGTTTGCATTCACCCTAATAATGATATTATATGCATATGTAAATAACTTAAACTACCAAAATATCACAATTAATGTAGAAGATTTAAAAAGTAACCTATTCTAGCAATAATATGGATGAATCTGACAAACATAATGTTAGCAAAAGTATAAAAATATGCAACGTTAATTAGAAAGCAGGACAGTGGTCACCCTGGGGTAAAGGGGAAGGTAGTTATTAGAAGGGAATGTGAGGAACCTCTGGTAATGTTCTGTTCTTGAATTGGGTGCTGGTTACACAGATGTGTTAACTGTGAAAATTCATCAAGCTGTACACTTTAAAGATTATGCGCTATTCTCTACATATATTATACTTCAGTAAAAAAATTAAACAATATAACAATAACGGGTGGGTGGAGTAATGATTATTCTAAACTTCTCTGACATAATATTGTGTTCCAAAACCAAAAAAACCAAACCCACTGCCTTTGAGTCAATTTCAACTCACAGTGACCCTATAGGATATAGCAGAACTACCCCGTGGGGTTTCCAAGGCTGTAAATCTTTACAGAAGCTGACGGCCACATCTCCCTCCCACGAAGCAGCTACTGGATTCAAACTGCTAACCTTTGGGTTTGCAGCCAAGCACTTTAACCACTGTACCACCAGAGTTCCTTATATTGTTTTCAGCACCATCATGGTCACGCAACATTAAAAAAAAAAAAAGCCATAGCTTGGGTTGTGCCTCCTTGCCGTTAAGGGGCACAGAATGTGAAGGTCTACTCTGCAGGAGCTAAGAATTCCACTTCCTTGACAGTAGTTCTTGCTGTACACATTTGGCACTTGATCCTCATCACTTTGTTTTCCAGGTAGGAGAAAGACCTTCCGACCAAATGGTACAATGACTCACTCAACTCTTTCAGCCGCCAAGACACTTGTATTTATGCCATTTCATTAATAACATTTTCCAGACAGCTGGCCTTTCATTGTCAGCCAGACGTTTGTCAGGGCCCCGTGATGGTGCCGTAGACCCCCACCTGAATTACCATCTTCTCTTATTGATTGCAGACTACCACAGACAGCAGAGCCACAGGCAGCAGAGCTGAACTGTACAATACGGAATAGGAAGTGCTGGCTATTACTATGGCTAATTTCAAATCATAGCAAGTAAGAGAAGGCTAGGTAAGAAGAATGAGCGTAAACCTAGAGTCTAAAACTGTGAAGTCAACTGAGCAGCAAAAGGAAGCATACTGGCCTCAAATAATTTAATTAAAATGCCAGATGCCCATCAGATGTAATATGACATTTTCCTATAGTAGAATGAGGTTCATTTTAACCCCACACATTCAGGCATGGCTATGAGTTATGCAATTATATGGAGTCTGTAACAGCAGTAATTCAGTTTTCATGGTTCAAAAGAAAGCTTACTTCATATTAATTCTCTTTATGTAAACAGCCCAAATATTCTTCCCTTCTAACTCATAACATTCAGAAATATGAATTCTGTCCTAATATAACTATCATCAACTAGATAAAATGCAATGTCCCTGTAGAATTCTGCTATAGAAGCTAGAGTTAGACCTAGAATTGGCCCCTTTTTTTGGTATGCCTTAGCTTACCTAGTAATCACAAATTTGGTTCTACATTTGCAAATACTATATAACCTTGAAGGTGACTAAATTACTGGGGTAACCTAAATTCTGTATTTTCATGATTATCTTACAATATAAATTGTTATAAGTAGTTGAATGATATAATTAAATATGTCAGTAGCCACAGGGTTAGACAATAAAAGCACATCATGACTGCCTATTATAAAAGCCTCTACCATTAAAAACAAAATATTTTATAACTTCAGGTGCCATAACCACAAACTTGGCACTTAAAGTAATTTAATGTAAAGATTACAATATGTTTTATAACAAGCTCTGGTCTATATGCAAGAAGACAATGCAAGACAATTAATTGTTAAAGGCCTTCATGTAACTCACTGACAAAACTAAGGAAAAAACCTAAGAAGTTCTCAAACTAAAGAAATCATTTCCTATCTGAATTCAGCACTGAAATCACTCTGTGGATTTTTTTTCTAAAAGAGATGAATATATTTCTATGAAAGCAAACATATCATTCCCATTACATCAACAGAAATAAGCAAGTGATCTGGCATCTCAAACAAGAGCTATACCGCTGACTACTACCAAAAAAAACAAACCCACTGCTGTTGAGTCGATTCCAACTCATAGCACCCCTATAAGACAGAGCAGAACTGCCCCATAGGGATTCTAAGGAGTGGCTGGTGGCTTTGAACTGCAGACCTTTTGGTTAGCAGCCGAGCTCTTAACTACCGCGCCACCAGGGCTCCACTGACTACTACAGCACTTCCCAAATCGGGCTGATCACTAGACCCAGCCAGGGTGATTAAAAAATACCTTCCAGAGTTCTGATTCAGTAGGATGAGAATGGAGCCCAGAATTCTGTTGCTGTTTTTTAAGCTCCCCCAATGATTCTGACAATCAGCCAGGCTTTAGACTCATTAGATTAGTATGTTATTGCACACCATTCATTCCAGATTCTACTTAGAGCAAGCTACTTTAGAACTCTAGACTTAGTTATCAGATAAGCACTACCTGTTAATTCTTACAGTGCACAGAAAAATTTCAAAGGCCATTTAGATGCTGCTCAAATATGCTCTTCTCTCTCCCACATCCCCTATCTGTGCCTCCCGTTTCTCATTTCCTAACTCTTTCTTGTTCATAAGGTATAGCTTTAAAGACTACCTCCTCAGGGAAGCTTCTCTGGCCAGCCAACCCCGACAAGCTCAGGAATCCTTCTATAGATCCCTGCAGAATTCTGGGTACACACGTTACTAATAAGAGGTTACATTTATAAAGCCCTTCTTCTGTGCCGGGCACTGCTCTAGGCCTTTTGCATACATTAACTCGCTTAATTCTCCCCAAACTCCATGACACGGGTATCATTATCACCCTATTTAGAGACAAGGAATGAAGAGACAGAGGTTAAATACCACAAAAAGTCACACAATGAGTTAGTGGTGAAAGCACTAGGAAGTGCAGCTCTGGAGTCCATGTTCCTAAACACTGTACACTGTACTATATTGCCTCCCCTTCAAAGAACTTCTCACTCCCTATGATGATCTACTTCTAGTTTTTTTTCCTTAGTATCTCTCTTGCTCACTGGGCTGTAAGCTCTATGAAGGCAGGAACCCTGTCTGTTTTGGTCCTCATTGTATCTCCAGCACACTGTGGACATTCAATAAACATCTCATTGACTCGCTGACAATGTCCCTCTCAACAACCAAAATTAACCTGACAAGAGGTTGCCATGAGCTGAAATCGACGCGACAGAAACTAACAACAACAACATGTTTTAAAAATTCTGATAAGATGGCTACTCCCATTTCTTATATAATAACAATAAAAAATTAGTGTTTGACTGTGTGAGACACTCAACTACATAAAAGAGCTACACATTCCCTCCAGGAATGTATAAAAAAAGTCAAGCAAAGAAAATCTGCTAAGAAGTTTATTTGCCTGCTAATGCTTTATTCTTAGCTTGGTAAGTAAATTTTCTTGTCTCACTTGAAATGGCTAAGGCACATGAGAGTTTCAGAGTTTACCCTAACTTATTTACTAAATACCACAATCCCTGCCAATATTTCTGCAGAGTGAAAAACTTCAAATCTTTTCAACTTTATTAAACAGAGTAATATTTGAAAACCTCAAGAAAGAATATGCCTGGGAAATGGCAAATGTCTGACAAGCTGACCTTCCAATGAGTTTCCAAAACCATAAAAGCTGGCAAAAAATGACTTTACTGCACCCAAATACAAGTTCACAGGAAAAGTTTTTAAAGGTTTTGTTTGTTTTTAAGAACATATAGCTTATAGATCCAGTGCCTCAGTGCTTGGTTTTTATCAAGTCCCCCTGGGATTTGCTTTAAGCCTTGGATGTGTGGCTAATTTAGTGAATATAGGTCCTCTAAAGTCCATTTAAGGAGTCCTGGTGGCACACTGATCAAGTGGCTCAGCGGCTAACCAAAAGGTCGACATTCGAACCCACCAGCCACTCTGCAGAAGAAAAGACCTCGTGATCTGCTCCTCTAAAGATTTCAACCTAGGAAACCCTACAGGGCAGTTCTACTCTGTCCTATAGAGTTGCTACGGGTTGGAATCAACTTGATGGCACACAACAACAGAGTCCATTTACCTACTTCCACCTAATCAGGAGCCCCTCTTCTGTTCTCAGTGTGTGTAGTTCAGGCACCACTCTCTCCCGTTCCCCATCTCCAACTACAGGGACTAAGCCAGGCCTAAGCCAATCTGCAAGTTACATCCCCCACTCCCAGGCTTGGTTCAGGAACATCCACAGGGACCCATCAGATCCAACGGGGGAAAATGAAACTTTCCTGGATTTCTGAGAAAGAACCTCTCATTCTTTCCTACTGGATAGAAACCAGAAAAGATGTAGGGGCTGGAGTCACTGCCACTATCTTGCTATCATGTGGTACTTGATACTGAAACCAACACAACAGAAGACAGAACGCAGAGAAGGCAAGAACGTCCTTTGAGCTCCACATCCTGCTGGGCCTATAAAGCCAAATCTAATTCTGGACTTTTTGACTAATTCATATGTGAGCAAATAAACTGCTATTCTTCCTTAAGGCAGTTTGGTCAGTAGTTCTTTCACTTTCAACCAAAGAAGTCCTGGCTGATATGACCACTGTTAATACTCATTTCTAATATAACACATGAAGGCAATGTCATTAAACAGATGTTCTTCTCTTCTATGAAACCAAACATTCATTTTGTTGATAAAGAATGTTTTTATATACTATTTACATTGTACAGACAGTCTAAAAAGCTGTTTAAGCTGTTTTGTGATTATACTGCTAACTCTCTACACACCATTCATCATATTATGCTATTTAGTCTCATACACTGAATATTCCATTTGCAATATCCCGAGTCAATATTGTATATACCACACTACATAAAAGAACAATGTAAAACAAAAAAAGTGTACGTGGCTCAGCCCAAATAAAGGGCTAATACATACAATTCTGCCTGACATTTAAATAAACTCAGTTGAATTAGTTCATGATTTTGTCACTATTTTACACTTGATCACTGACATAAAAGGAATAATGATTAAAAACAAATGAAGACAATTTCCAAACCCTGGGAGTTTTACTCACTAATAATTTTCCATATATTTCCAAATATATAAAATTATCATTATTTCTACTGGGCTGCGGGCTGGGAACCATGGTCTTGGGTCTAGCTGAATTGGTATAACATAGTTTATAAAGAAAACATTCTACATTCTAGTTTGGTGACTAGCATCTGGAGTCTTAAAAGCTTGTGAGCAGCCATCTAAGATACTCCACTGGTCTCACCCCATCTGGAGCAAGGGAGGATGAAGAAAATCGAAGACACAAGGGAAAGATTAGTCCAAAGGACTAATGGACAACTACCACAGCCTCCACCAGACTGAGTCCAGCAAAAGTAGATGGCTACCACCACCAACTGCTCTGATAGGGATCACAAAACGGGTCCTGGGCAGAGCTGGAGAAAACTGTAGAACAAAATTCTAACTCACAAAAAAAGACCAGATTTACCAGTCTGACAGAGACTGAAGAAACCGTGAGAGTATGGCCCCCGGACACCCTTTTAACTCAGTACTGAAGTCACTCCTGAGGTTTACCCTTCAGCCAAAGACTAGACAGGCCAGTAAAACAAAATGAGACTAAATGGACACACCAGCCCAGGGGCAAGGACAAGAAGGCAGGAGGGGACAGGAAAGCTGGTAATGAGGAGCCCATGGTCGAGAAGGGGAGAGAGGTGACATGTTGTGAGGTTGGCAACCAATGTTATAAAACAATGTGCATTAATTGTTTAATGAGAAACTAATTTGCTCTGTAAACCTTCATCTAAAGTACAATTAAAAAAAAAGATTTCCTTATTGATTTTAGTTTACTGTGAATGTTGCCAATTAGAGCTCCCAGCAGACACGTCTTCACTCTTTCACTGGAAAGGAAAATATATTTCAGTTCATTTTGGAGGCAGATCTATTCTATACCACTAATTCTGTCCAGAGTCTGAAATGATTCATTTGAAACTGTAGGATATAAGGCCAAAGGGCAACCCTGTCCTAAGAAAATAATGCCAATGCCAACTTAATTAACATCCTTATAAGAATTTTAATTCAATTTGGACTAATACCAGATATGGTAAAATAATAACCACAAAAGAAAGAAAAAAAAAAAAAAAAATCAAGCCTGCTGCCATCTAGTCGATTCCGACACATGGCCATTCTACAGGACACAGCAGAACTGCCCTATAGGGTTTCCAAGGAGCAGCTGGTGGATTTGACCTACCGACTTTTTGGTTAGCAGCTGAACTCTTAACCACTACACCACCAGGGCTCCAAAAATTATAACCATTAAAATGATAATTAAGTGAGTACTTCCAGACTTCATGCACCAGAAGCATGAAACTCATTGGCATTCAACACTAACTTACAAGCATAAAAAATTATTAACTCAAGTTATATCTGTAGGATAAAGGGTTAATTAATTTAAATTAAGTGTGTTCATATCACTATCCTTTACCTAATACATGCCCAGCCTTACAATTAGCTGTGCTACAGGAAGATAAAAGATCAAGGAAGAAATTCAGGTTTGGAAAAGGAAATGTAACAAGGAAAAATGTATTACTTGTCCTATCCTGAGAGACTTGATATTTTGGAAAAGATTTAATTCGGATTATGGACAAAAAAGCTATGACTTGGACAACCTGGAAATTTTTAAAAATAATAGTACAGTAAAACCTACGAAAGCCAGAACCTGTGTAAGTCAGAAACCTGTCAGAGAAGGAAAACTCAAATATTTTCCACTAATAGAGAGCAATAAAAAAGTAGTAAGCTGCACCCTGTCAAAGACGGAAAACTTGAGAGGCCCAGAAAAACAAGGCAGCCCTGTCGAGTTCTGGCTCTTACACGTTTTACTGTAATAACTTTATAATTTGCCAGTGTATTGCTCTTCATTTTAGAAAACAATACTGTTAAATTTAATCAGAGAACAAAACATTTCTTGAATTAATTATACCTCTATATACAGAAGTTATTATTATTCACTATTATCTTAGGATCTCAAGAAATTGCTTAATCTAAATGGATGTGCTTGTCTGTACACAATTAGCCTGAGGGTTTTCATTTCTGTGAGTCTTTAACTTAATAATACCTCCAGAATTCAGGGACATTTGGTAATTTTTAATTTTAGAATTTAAAAAAAAAAAAGGAAATAAGGGGAAGGATATCTGTGACATGATATTACCTATGAAAAGACACTCGAGGTAATTCAAAACTCAGTGATTAATATAGTTTATTAGCAAGAATGGAATAATTATCTTACCTACTGCCTATCTTTGGATGCTGGACAATTAAATGAATACGTTCTAGAAGCAGCTACCTTAAACGTTTCTTTTTTGATGAGAAATTTTGCACAATTAAGAATACCAGAGATGACCCAAATTAACCTTCAAATGTAATATAATCCCAATTAAAACTTCAACGGGTTTTTTTAACTCTTCAAAATTATTCTAAAATTCATCTGGAAAAAAATAAATAATGAAGAATTGTCAAAAAAATGCATGAAACAGTTGGAGGACTCACACTACCTGACTTCAGAACCTACTATACAGCGACAATAGTCAAAACAGCCTGGTACTGGTACAACGACAGATACATTGACCAACGAAACAGAACTGAGAACCCAGATGTAAATCCATCCACCTACGGTCACCTGATCTTCGACAAGGGGCCAAAGTCCATCAGATGAGGAAAAGACAGTCTTTTCAACAAATGGTACTGGCAAAACTGGATATTCATCTGCAAAAAAATGAAACAGGACCCATACCTCACACCGTATACAAAAACTACTTCAAAATGGATCAAAGACCTGAATATAAAG
>NW_004443938.1:36551850-36566937 GCF_000243295.1 Trichechus manatus latirostris
AAAAAAAAAAAAAAAAGAGGTTGAGAAGTTAGAGGGTTGATATGTTGTGGGGCTATTAACCAATGTTATAAAACAACATGTGTACTTCTGTTTCGTGAGAAACTATTTGTTCTGTAAGCCTTCACCTGAAGTACAATAAAAAAAAAAAATGCATGAAACAAAAAGGCAGTGAGAGGAGACTTGTGCTACCAGAAACTGAAATATATTATAAAACAAGTATAATCAATGCAACCTTGTATACAGGAAAATAAATGAATGCACCAAAGCAGAAAGCCTAGAAAACAGACCCAAATATAAAATGATAAATTTTATCTTGATATTTCCCAAAATAAAGTTATTAGATTTAAAAAATATGAAGTGTTTACATTGTGCCTGGTGTAGCTGAAACCTTCGATAAATGTTAGTTATCATCATTATTATTATTTCAAATTAATGAGAAAAATAGCTGAATTAATGAAGGTACTACAACAACTGATTAAGCCATTTTGAAAAAAAAGTTACATTTCTACCTCATTTCTTATTCTAAAATAAATTCCTGATGAATTCAATATTAAGTTTAAAAAACAGAACTATAAAAGTACTAGAAGAAAATTTAGGGAAATGTTTGTATAATCTGGAATGGGAAAATTTTTTCTAAGACAAAAGACTCTATTTACTCTTACCTAACGTTCTATTGGATCCTTAGCAACATCATTTAAACATTCAGTTTCTCCCAGTCAAAAAAGGAAAAATACAAAAACAGTCAGTAGGCTGGATTTGGTCCAAGGGCAGTAGTTTGTCAGCCCATGCTCAGTTACAAGCTTTCTGTTTTCTTTCGTGCTCTGATTTATTGCAATGGCTGTAGTTACCATTTGTGAGCCAATGGCACAATTTTTATTCCCAAGGCCAGACTTCTGAGCTCCAAACTTAACTTGCTCACTTGACATCCCCACATGTATTCTAATACAAAATTCAAGATCTTCTCTTTCAAAATATTTCTTATCTCAATTATAGCATCACCATCCACGAATTTCTTTGCCAGGAACCTAGGAATTACCCTTTACTCTTCCCTCTCTCACATCTTCCACATCCTACAAGAGAACATCCAATAAGGAAAAACAACATCAACAACACACATCTCTCAGTAGAAAAATGGGCCAAAGACATGAACTTGTGACTCATAAAAGAACTGCAGTGGCCAATTAACACAAACCATTTTCAACTTCCATAATAATCAAATATGCAAATCAAAAGAACAATTAGAGATCGTTTTTCATTCACCAAATTGGCAAACATTTAGAAGACTGAGGAGGTGCATCAGTCTACAATTTTAGGGTCCAAGTCTTTTAATAACTGTTACCTTAACATAGTTCAGATTCATGATCAGAATTATGATGTCATCTAGACCATGAGCATTGTTATTTAATCCATAAAGTATAACACACTGGACTTGGTGCAAAATCATTTTAGAATTTTAAATTAAAACTTACAAAGATATAAAACTATTGTTGCTTGGAGATACACACATATGGAAATAATTAGTATCATATCGACTCGATGTCACACAACCACAACAGACTATTTATATGTACATTCAAAAAAATGAGCTAACTGAACAATTCCTCATATTGGAATACCCTGAGCACACACTGGTTGAGCCTTCCTGCTATGTGTCTAACAGGAGGCAGTGTGAAAGTAGATCAAGTGAGACAACCTAGAAGAGCAACTCTGCCCTTGGCCTATGCCAACTGAATCATTCACCTTTGTTTCATTTCTAAACTTTTAAAAGCTTTAATGGCACTCAATACATTGAACGAAATTATCTAAAATAAAAATGAAACAATATATGTTAAAGTGTCAGAGCTTCTAGGAAGGAAACATATTATGGATTGAATTGTGTCCCCCAAAATATATGTTGTAAAACCTGTGATTATAATCCCATTTGGAAATGAGTTTTCTTTGTCATGTTAAGAGGCCATATCAGTGTAGCATGTGTTTTAAGCCAACCACCTCTGACATATAAAAAGAGCAGAGTAGGCTCAGAGAAGTAAGCAAGCAGAGATGTGGGTGGGGGAAGACAGATGCCATACCACATAAGATCTCCAAAGAAACAAGGAAGAGAAGCTGAGAAGAGACAAAGACCTTCCCACAGAGCCAACACAGAGAGAGAGCCTTCCCGTAGAGCTGGTGCCCTGCATTTGGACTTCCACCCTCCTGAACTGTGAGAAAATAAATTTCTGTTTGTTGAAGCCACTCACTTGTGGTATTTCTGTTATAGCAGCACTAGATAACTAAGACAAACTGGTATTCTGAAAACTTTAACTAAGTGTTTACTGGTGGTATATCAAATAAATGTGTTACACTGTACTTTCTGTTTCAATTTCATAATTTAAATATATAATTCAACAACAGGTTTTCTTCCATCAATTTCATTTAAAACTATAACAACCACCTCTTTCTGAATAATGCTGTGATTCGGTCAGTTCAGCTATAATGTTGGACTGAAGCTCCTAAAAAACCTCCACAACCAAAAATGATTTTTATAAAACAATGTTTTCAATGGAAAAGAAGAATTTGGGGACTGGAGATTTTCTGACTCACAATTACAAAGTTATTTTTCCTGTAGGAGTTCAATAACAAAGGGATTTATAGCTATGAGCATATAATTATAAAACCTAACATCACTGAGCAAATACAGCTTTTGAGGATATTGTTTTCTTCAAGAATAGTTTCCAGAAATAGTTTTAATTTTTTGTACCGTATGTTCTAGAATGGGCCCAAGAATTTTTCTGGCAGAGTAAAGAAAATGTTAACAGTGTTTATCTCAGAGGGTAGTGGGGTGGGGAGGTGTTTACCTTTTATTTGACATGTGTCTGTGTTTTTTTTTTTAATTTTCTAACTCTGTATATGATCAGAATAGGGATTATTTGGCATACTATTTTTATTTTTTCTTTATAAATTTATATATTTTTAAAAGTTATAAAAGAAGCAAAAAATAAAGAGTGATGATATTACTTTGTCAATTATCACAAATATTATGATTAATCAGCATGTGTTACACATTGTTAGAGTTGTTACTTAGTCTTAGCAACCTATGTCCTAATAAACAAACCAAGGATAAAGCCACTTCAGCCAAGCAGCTCTGTAGCCAGTAAAAAGAGCTAGACTGTGTCCCAACTGTGTAGGACTTATAACCAGTTGTGAGATGTCTAATACAAATCATATTTGTTAATTAATAAATAGTTGTGTTCTATCTAATTCACACTATGAGAAGTCACAGTGTGGCAAATATTACAATATTCCTCATTAGAAACTGATATTCCATACTCTTAACCATATGAATTTTAATTCCAAATGTCAAGGAAGGCTCTGTTACTAAACTTTTTCATGCAACGTCAGAAAGACAGAAGAGAGACAGGCTAGTCTGGTGGAAAGAAACGCTAGACTAACGGGTGAGGGCAGAGCTTCAGGGGTGTGAAAAGAAGAAAAACATCAAGGGCAGAGGCAAGAGCAGTTAGGTGCAAGTGAAGACTGAACATCTATTTAAATTACCAGTAGGCAGGTGGACTATGCTGCTTTAAATGGGGTGCTGCAGGGAGAACGAACGTTTCTCTACAACTTATACATAATTTAGGCTGTTCAGGTTTTATATGATTTATTAATCAACCAACAAACCTAATTTGGAAATCTTTATGTAAATACAGTGAAGCCTGTGAAAGCCAGAACTCAACAGGACTGCCTTGTTTTTGGGTCTCGCAACTTTTCTGCCTTTCACAGGGTACAGTCTGACCCCTTTTCTATCATTCGTTTTGGTGGAAAATGTTGAGTTTTCCTTCTCTGACAGGTTTCTGCCTTACACAGGCTCCTGCTTTTGCAGGTTTTACTGTGGTACAACAGGGCAATTATTAAATTTTTACAAAATGATTTTCCTCCACTAAAAACTAGAGATGTATAAATGTAAGTTTCTGCTTTACCTTAGAGTTGCTGACACGAATCAAAAGCAAACTGTCAAGTAAAAGATCATACCAAAGAAGTCCTTGCTATGGCTTAGTAGCAATAAATTAAAGAGACTATCCTTGAAAAAGAGTGAACATTAAGGGAAGGAAGTTAACGGCGTGCTAGACATTATATTGTGTGGTTTTTTAGTATTCACAATAACCTCAAGAGTTAACATTATTAACCACATCTTGCTGATGAGGAAACTCAGGCTCATACTTGCCTGAGGCCTTACGACTAGTGAGTACAAGAGACAGTAATCGGTTTCAAAGTCAGTTTAATGCCACAGCCCTGGCTTGCTCTTTGCCCCCTACCTCTTACCTTAACAAAAAATGAACATGTTAAGTCAAATTGTTAGAATCATTGAAAAGTAATCCAGGCCTCTGTTAATTCCTGTCAAGAGGCTGGTACAGAAACTGTCTATAGAGCACGAAAAAACAGCATTGTAGTCCTGTTTTCTCTCCAACTCTAAGCTACACAGCGCCACCTACTGGGGCATGCAGACCACCATTCATTAGAAGTAAGGCTTTAGCTAAACAGCAAAGAATTTACCTGAGGCTGAAGCAAAGCAACCAGGGATATGGGGAGACCAGATTGTGCTGTATATGACACTTTCATGGCCTCTAAAAGTGCATAATGACTTTCCAACAGTTGGATCCCACTAAAAATAAATAAATCAATTACTAAGTGGAGGTAAATTCAAATACATGCTTTAATAAATACTGCATATACATATAAAATACAATATATAAATATACATACAATATACATAAATATTTCAAGGACTTTATAATTCTATTCTTATATAAAGTAAGATATTATTTAAGGAGCTCAAATAATCAATGCTGAGCTAATTATTAGTTTATAGCCAAAAGATTAGAAAATTTTAAATTATAATAAATCTTTTAGTGTATATTTTAAAAAAGAAGATTAGCTGTTCAGTTTAAAAGCTACAGAATTATGTTTTGGAAAAGAAAAGAATTCCGTGGAAGCTTAGGGAAGGGAGTGTTTGTTTTTAAAAATGGTAAGGTTGACATACCACTTTGACAGTTTGATCCCATGAGCCAGACACCACAAGCTGTTCACCTCTGGTTTGACTCCAATCAACACTATAAACCTAAAAACATTTCAAAGTGTCATTCAGAAAGCAAAAGAGCATCAAGTACAATATTACATTTCATCTCTTTATAGCACTGATAGCCAGTTAGAACAAATAATTTACTTTGTTGAAACATAAAATAAAGTCCTACAAATCTCCACCTGGTGTCTGAGAAATGGAAAGGCCATCTTGCCCATTCCTTCAGACTTACTCCTTACAGAATATTTCAAAACCTTCTTCACTAAAACAAATCATACGTATTTTTAAACCTACCAACAAATCACTGTTTGCAGCACCTTGAAGAAATGTCAAAGCAGATTAGAAAGTTAGTCATCTAAAAAAGCTTGCCGGGTCAATGTTTATCAGAAAGCATTAAAATTCAATTAATATCCATATTTGGCCTTTCTTAGAAAAAGCTTATAGAAACCAGGTGATCCTTTCAGATCTCTTGGTAAACAGCTTTAGTTATGCTATGCTGCTTTTCTGATCTATGCCTCACTGCTTTCAGTGAACCATTTCAAATGAACCATATGAAAAATTATGAATTTTTTTTTTCATTTTGTCATTTTATACAAAAGGCTATAATCTTTACAGAAACAGACTGCCACATCTTTCTCCCACGGAGAGGCTGATGGGTTCAAACGACTGGCCTTTCAGTTAGCAGCCAAGTGCTTAACCACTGCACCACCAAGGCTCCTTAGCAAACCTTTATTGAGCACACACTGTGTGCCAGATGTTGTTATCAATACTTTAACCTTCACCTCTATGAGGTAGATACTAAGCCAAGGTTCAAAATGGTTAAGTAATTTGTCCAAGTTCCCATAGCCAGTAAGTTGCAGAGCTGAAAACTGAACCTAGGTAGCCTAACTGCAGAGCCCACTCTTAATCGCTATGCTACAGCATGCTGCTTGGGGACACTGATGTCTTGGGACTTCACAGTGACTTTGGGCCACAGTATCAAGGAAACAAAGCCTTGTCCTTCCTGGTCTCTCCCTTCACTGGAGCTACATTTTTGCCCAGACTGATTACATTTTGCTTTCATGGGTTATCTATATCTAAGAACTTAAAGCAGCTGTTCACTTGGTGAACTGCTGCTCACCCTTCAAGACTTGAGCCCATTACCTCCTTCATGAAATAAGCCTCGCTAGACACCCCCTCAAAGAGTAAGATGCTTCCATCTGTGCACTCCAACATCTTTTACCAAATTCTAATTCGGTGCTTACCATATTTTATTAAAATTAATGTGAAATAACCACCACACTGCTAGATTCTGGAGACTACTGATGAGCAAAATCATCTTGTAGCCTCTCATCATGATACAGAAAGTACAAAATACATGTTGGTTTTAACCAACCTAATTTATCTTCCCACCACCCATCTGTCAGTTTGCACTGTGGTGGCTTAGGTGTTGCTATGATGCTAGAAGCTATGCCACCGGTATTTCAAATACCAGCAGGGTCATCCATGGTGGACAGGTTTCAGTGGAGCTTTCAGACTAAGACAGATTAGGAAGAAAGACCTGGTGATCTACGTTCAAAAATTAGCCAGTGATAACCCTAGGGATCACAGAATATTGTCTAAGACTTCAACTCACTTTGGACGCATCATCAGGAGGGACTGATCACTGGAGAAGGACATCAAGTTTGGTAAAGTGGAGGGCCAACAAAGGCAAGGAAACCCTCAGTGAGATGGACTGATGCAATGGCCGCAACAATGGACTCAAATATTCCAACAATCATAAAGATGGCATAGGACCAGGCAACATTTTATTCTGTGATTCATGGGGTCACCGTGAGTCAAAGCCAACTTGACGACAACTAACAACAGCAAAAATGTATCTTCACAACCTGCACTGCTGCTAAGTAGGTATAAGGAGCTACTGTTTAAATTTTAGAAGATAACCGAACAAATACAAATAAAAAATAACATTACACAGCTCAGATTCCACTGCCTCAACACACTTACAATGTGATGTAAGAGTCGAAACCTTATGACTTCACTTCTTTTAAAACTGTGTGAGCCTCCACAGTCTCAGAGAGAACCCAGCCCTAATGAGAACAAAAGACAGGCAGTAAGAAGACAATGTTGATGGCAATGATGCTACAAGCTGTCTTATCTACTACACAACAAAGTGGCAAGCATTAGGGTACTAGGACAAAACTAAGGATAGGACACACATGGTAGTGAGGTTAAAAATAGAATAATAAAGAAGAAAATTCAGGGAACGCAATCAATAAATATTTTGTTTCATTGTATTAAGAGTAATTAAAGTGAGCAGGCTAGGCTCCTAAAAGAATAAAATACCTAGGAATAAATTTGACCAGGAACGTGAATGATTTGTACACTGAAAACTATAAAACACTGCTGAAAGAAATTAAAGAAGACCTAAATAAATAGAAAGACATTTCATGTTCATGGATTGGAAGATTAGTACTGTTAAGCTGTGATACTACCCAAAGCAACCTCTAGATTCAATGCAATCCTCATAAAAATTCCAACAGTCTTTTTTGAAGAAATGGAAAAGCCAATACTTAAATTTATATGGAACCACAGGGGTCTCGAATAGCCAGAGCAATCTTGAAAAAGAAGAGCAAAGTAGGAAGACTCACATTTCCTGGTTTCAAAACATACCATAAAGTTAAAATAATCAAAAAGCCTGGTACTAGTATAATGATAGACATATACACAAACAGAACAAAATCCAGAAATAAACCCATACATTTTACAGTCAACTGATTTTCAACAAGGGTGCTAAGGCCATTCATGGGGATAGAAGAGTCTCTTCAATAAATAGTGCTGATAACAACTGGATCTTCACATGTAAAAGAATGAAGTTGGACCTGTACCTCACACAATATATGAAAACTAACTCAAAATGGATTAAGGGCCTGAATGTAAGAACTAAAACCATAAAATTCTTAGAACAACGCCTAAATGTAATCTTTGGGACCTGGTTTTTAACAATGGACTCTTAGATATGACACCAAAAACATAATCAACAGAAGACAAAATAGATAAATTGGACTTCAACAAAATTAAAAACTTTTGTTCATCAAAGAACTTTATCACCAAAGTGAAGAGGCAACCTACAGAATGGGAGAAAATATTTGAGAACCATCAATCTGATAAGGGTTTATTATTAGGAATATATAAAGAACTCCTACAACTCAACAACAAAAATACAAACAGCCCAACCAAAAAATGGGCAAAGGATTTGAATAGATAGTTAAGCAAAGAAGATATACAAACGGCCAATAAGCACAAGAAAAGATGCTCAAAGTCATCAGCTTGATGCCTGAAAGAGAAGGATTCAAGTAGGGGCTCAAGAGGTGGTTAAAATGTCAACAGGCAGACTTTGGTGAGTAGCCTCTGGATCTTAAAAGCCTGAGTGGCCATCTAAGATACTCCAGTAGTCTCACCCTGTCTGGAGCAAGGGAGTATGAAGAAAACCAAAGACACAAAGGAAAGATCAGTCTAATTAGACTAATGGACCACAACTACCACAGCCTCTACCAGACTGAGTCCAGGACAACTAGATGGTGCCCAGCTACCACCACGGACTGCTCTGACAGGGATCACAATAGAGGGTTCTGGACAGGGCTAGAGAAAAATGTAGAACAAAACTCTAACTTACCAAAAAAAAAAAAAAAAAAAGACCAAATGTACTGGCCTGACAGAGACTGGAGAAACCTTGAGAGTATGGCCCCTGGACACCCTTTTAGCTCAGTAACAAAGTCACTTCTGAGGTTCATCCTTCAGCCAAGATTAGACAGGCCTATAAAACAAAACAAGACTAAATGGACACACAAGCCCAGGGGAAAGGACGAGAAGGCAGGAGGGGACAGGAAAGCTGGTAATAGGGAACCTAATGTCGAGAAGGGGAGAGTGTTGACATGTTGTGAGGTTGGCAACCAGTGTAACAAAACAATATGTACATTAATTATTTGATGAGAATCTACTTTGCTCTGTAAACCTTCATCTAAAGTACAATTTTAAAAGAAAAAAAAAGATGTCAAAAGGCAGAAAGCAGAGGTGAAAACAGTGACCAGACACTCCCCACAAAGACATAAATGGGGATGTAGAGCCACCCCAGAGATTATAAACAGTGACTATTGTGAGATAACAACAAGGTTTTGTGCCTGAGGACTGTCAGTGACGCTGGCATTAACAAAACTGGAAGACTGAAGGAAGGAAGATAATGTACAATTTTAGACATAATGAGTTTGCAGCTATAGCAAGACAGTCAAGTGGAAATGTCTAGCAGGAACAGGGCTTGGGAATTAACCTCAAGTTCTGAAAAAGAGCTCACAGCTAGAAAGATGTTTGGGGACAGCACAAAAGGGATGAATGGGTTCCATTATCCCAACTTCAAGTCAATACATTCATATATTTAACAAATATTTGTCAAGCATCTACTACGTGCAAGGCACGAGGGGATATAATGTTAGACAAGTCAGATGAAATCCTAGCCATCAAGGATTTTATACTCTAGTAGAGGAAGACAGGCTATAAATTTAAAAATGTATAATCTCAAAACAAGCAACTACAAAAAAACATAAAGCAAAGTAAAAAACTAAAAAACAAACCCTGTGCCATCAAGTCCAACTCATAGCAACCCTATAGTAAGCAGACCAGAAAATGATGACAAGGGCAGGGGGTCACTTCTCAATAAGAGTGGTCAAGAAAGATCTCTCTGAGCAGAGATCTGAATGCCTTCAAGACAGAACTCTGCAGATTTGAGAGGAAAGACTTCATTCAGGTAGAGAGAATAACAAGGGAAGACCCTGAAGCAGGGAACAAGCTTGTCTGTCATGTTTAAAGAACAAGATAACCAAGGGATACCAGAAAGGGATATCCAGGGGACTAGAAAGAACAATATAGATAATGCTTTATTCCTTAAGCTAGACAGTAAATATACAAGCATTCACTATATTACTTTTATACCTCACATATGTTTTAAATGCATGAAATATTTCATAGCAAATTTTTTAAAACCTTCAATGTCTTTCCACTGATCATAGCATAATAACCAAAACAATGACTACTCCAGGCACACTGCCACAACCCTTGCCCTTCAAGCATGCGCTTTCCTTTTCCTGTAGCACTATTCCTTTTAAACTTCTCTACCCGATGAAGGTCTCTGCAAGTGGTTTGCTCTCGGCTACTGACCAAAAGGTGGGCCGTTCAAACCCACCTAGCAGCACCACAGAAGGAAAGACCTGGAGATCTGCTTCCATAAAGATTACAGCCAAGAAAACCTTGTGGAACACAGTTCTACTCTGTAACATATGGGGTCGCCATGAGTCGGAATCGACTCAATAGCAATGGGTTTTTGGTTTCTCCACCCTTCGGATTCAAGGATGCCCTCTCTGTCCCTTCCCCAGACAAGATTCTCCTCTCTTGTAGCACTCTGTACATTCACAGTACTTATCAAACAATAAATTAGATAACTAGCCTAAAGCCTCTCTCTCCCTTGTGAGGGCCAGGACTCCAGAAGGGCAAGGACCATGTCTGATTTGCTCATCTTCTCAGCTAAGCGAAGGACAGTACCTTACACACAGTAAACCAAAAAAATCAAACCCGTTACTGTAGAGGTAATAAATAAATATCTTTGAAATGAATGAAAGAATGAATAAAGGAACAAAAAAACAAGTCTGAACTGAAAGCACATCTCACATTAGTCTACTTTTCTCTCTCTGTCCTATTGCCAGCTTCCTCCTTCACTCCCACTTAAATAGTGAACATGGCAAACGGTCAGATTAAATATGCAAAAGAAAAAATATGCTTTAAAAGCAGGGCTCTCTAAAGGCCTTTCTTCTGAAATGACTGCTGGCAGTATTGAAGAAAATTAATAAGGAAAATGAAAAAAATATAAACATTGAGCAATATTTTGTGCTGCTTTATGAAATGTGAACCTCATCAAAACCATAGTATGAGGACAAATTTTACTACTGAAACCAATTCCCAAAGAGCTCATTTTAAATCTACTGTAAAGTACTGCCCTTTTTAAGTTTGTCTACTTGATTAAAAATCATCAAATAAAAACTATGTCCAGAATTTTCATACTTTATCTGTATCAATAAAAAGGAAAGGGACACTGACTTTTAATTACTGCATGACTAGAAATGACTATGTATTTCTTTTAAAGTGAAATTTAAATTTAAAAAAATTTTTTCATTATGGAAATTTTTAAGTGCATAAAAGTACAGAGAATATTATACGAAATTTCTATGTACCCATCACACACTTTCAATAATTATCAGCATTTTGTCCATCTTGTTTCATCTGCCCCTTGATTTACCAACTACTAGAGTATGTTAACAACATAAATACTTCAGCAACATCTCTAACAGGTAAGGACTTTTTTTTTTTAACGTAAGCACAAGGCTATTTCACACCTAACAACATTAACAACTAATACCATCTAATATTCAGCCCATATTCATATTTTCCTGATTGTCTCAAAAATGTCTTTTTTACAGGTAGTTTACTTGCATCAGAATCCAAGCCAAGATTCTCATTTTTACATTTAGCTACTACTTACTTTAAGTCTCTTCTAACCTAGGACAGTTCCTCTCCATCCCCATCTGTTCCCTCATCACTTCTGCCCACCCCCCTGCCATTTATTTGTTGAAGAAACCAAGTTATTGGTCCTCTTGTTGTTGTTAGGTGCTATCGTGTCAGTTTCGACTCATAGCGACCCTATGTACCACAGAATGAAACACCGCCCGGTCCTGAACCATGCTCACAATCCTTGTTATACTTAAGCCCATTGTTGCAGCCACTGTGTCAATCCATCTCATTGAGGGTCCTCCTCTTTTTCGCTGATCCTGTGCTCTACCAAGCATGATGTCCTTCCCCACGGACTGATCTCTCCTGACAAAATGTACAAAGTACGTAAGACGTAGTCTCGCCATCCTTGCTTGTAAGGAGCATTCTGCATGTACTTCTTCCAAGATAGATTTGTTCATTCTTTTGGCAGTCCATGGTATATTCAATATTCTTTGCCAACACCACAATTCAAAGGCGTCAATTCTTCCTCAGTCTTCCTTATTATTCATCATCCAGCTTTCGCATGCATATGATGTGATTGAAAATACTGTGGCTTGGCTCAGGCGAACCTTAGTCTTCAAGCTGATATCTTTGCTTTTTAACACTTTAAAAGGTCTTTTGCAGCAGATTTGCCCAATTCAATGAGTCTTTGGATAGGTTGACTGCTGCTTCCATGGGTGTTGATTGTGGATCCAAGCAAAATAAAATACTTGACAACTTCAAACTTTTCTCCAGTTAACACGGTGTCGTTTATTGGTCCAGTTATGAGGACTTTTGTTTTCTTTATGTTGAGGTGTAATCCATACTGAAGACTGTGGTCTTTGATCTTCATCAGTAAGTGCTTCAAGTCCTCTTCACTTTCAGCAAGCAAGGTTGTGTTATCCTGATGCCCCGTTCTTCTTCACAGTCCAGTTTCTCAGATTACCTGCTCAGCACACAGACTGAATAGGTATGGTGAAAGAATAAAACCCTGACACACATCTTTCCTGACTTGAAACCATGCAGTATTCCCTCATTCTGTCTGAACAACTGCCTCTTGATCTATGTACAGGTTCCTCACGAGCACAATTAAGTGTTCTGGAATTCCCATTCTCCGCAATGTTATCCATAATTTGTTATAATCCACACAGTCAAACGTCTTTGCATAGTCAATAAAACATAGGTAAACATCTTTCTGGTATTCTCTGCTTTCAGCCAGGATCCATCTGACATCAGCTATGATATCCCTGGTTCCACATCCTCTTCTGAATCTGGCTTGAATTTCTGGCAGCTCCATGTCAATGTTCTGCTGCAATGCTTTTGAATAATCTTCAGCAAAATTTTACTTAGGTGCAATATTGACGATATCGTTCGATAATTTCCACATTCAGTTGGATCACCTTTCTAAGGAATAGGCATAAAGACGGATCTCTTCCAGTCAGTTGGCCAGGTAGCTGTCTTCCAAATTTCTTGCCATAGACAAGTGAGCACTTGTAGTGTTGCATACGTTTGTTGAAACATCTCAATTGGTATTCCATCAATTCCTGGAGCCTTGTTTTTCACCAATGCCTTCAGTGCAGCTTGGACTTCTTCCTTCAGTGCCATCGGCTCCTGATCATATGCTACCTCCTGAAATGGTTGAACGTCAACCAATTCTTTTTGGTACAGTGACTTTTGTGTATTTTTCCCATCTTCTTTTGATGCTTCCTGCATCGTTTAATATTTTCCCCATAGAATCTTTCAGTATTGCAACTCAAATCTTGACATTTTTCTTCAGTTCTTCCTGCCTGAGAAATTCTGGGCATGTTATTTCTTTTTGGTTTTCTATCTCCAGCTCTTTGCACATATCATTATACTACTTTACTTTGTCTTCTTGAGCCACCCTTTGAAATCTTCTGTACAGCTCTTTTACTTCATTTCTCCCTTTCACTTTAGCTACTCAACGTTCAAGAGCAAGTTTCAGAGTCTCTTCTGACATCCATTTTGGTCTTTTCTTTCTTTCCCGTCTTTTTAATGACCTTTTGCTTTCTTCATGTATAACGTCCTTGATGTCATTCCACAACTCCTCTGGTCTTCAGTCATCCAGTGTTCAACGCGTCAAATCTATTCTTGAGATAGTCTCTAGGTTCAGGTGGGATATACTCAAGATCATACTTTGGCTCTCGTGGACTTGTTCTAATTTTCTTCAGTTTCAACTTGAACTTGCATATGAGCAATTGATGATCTCTTCTGCAGTGGGCCCCTGGCCTTGTTCTGACTGATGATATTGAGCTTTTCCATCGTCTCTGTCTTAATCACCTAGTACTGCCATAACAGAAATGCCACAAGTGGATGCCTTCAACAAAGAGAAGTTTATTTTCTCACAATTCAGTAGGCTAGAAGTCTGGATTCAGGGTGTCAGCTCCAGGGGGAAGGCTTTCTCTCTGGGTGCTGGCTCCAGGGGAAGGGTTTCTCTCTTTGTTGGCTCTGGAGGAAGGTTCTTGTGATGTCTCCCCTTGGTCTGGGAGCATCTCAGCGCAGGAACCTTAGGTCCAAAGGACGCACTCTGCTCCTGGCACTGCCTTCTTGGTGGTATGAGGTCCCCATGTCTCTCTGCTTGCTTCTCTCCTTTATATCTCATCAATATAACTGCCACTAATCCATCTTATTACATCATAGTGATAGAATATACAACACAGGGAAATCACATCAGATGGCAAAATGGTACACAATCATACAATACTGGGAACAATGACCTAGCCAAACTGACAGATATTTTTGGGGGACACAATTCAATCCATGACAGTCTCTTTCCATAGATGCAGTCGATTTGATTCCTGTGTATTCCACCTGACAAGGTCCATGTGTACAGTCGATGTTTATGTTGTTGAAAAAAGGTATTTGCAAAGAAGAAGATGTTGGTCTTGCAAAATTCTATCATGCAATCTCCGGCACTGTCTCTATTGCCAAGGCCATATTTTCCACCTACCGATCATTCTGGTTTTCAACTTTCACATTCCAATCACCAGTAATTATCAATGCATCCTGATTGCACATTCAGTCAGTTTCAGACTGCACAAGTTGGTAAAAATCTTCAATTTCTTCCATTTTTGAAATGGTGTATCTTTGGCTATGTATATTTTCACCAAAAAAAAAAGGTCGACTTCTGGCAAAATGGCGCTCTAGGTGGAAGCACCACACCGTCCCTCCACAGCAAAGATGTGAAAAACTAAGCCGAACACAGAAAACAACAATCCTGAAACCCTAAAACATCAAATGAAGAGATAAAAGAACTCAGCCAAGCACCAAACTGAGTGAGAAAACTGACGGAGAACGGAGAGCGAGGAGAGATTCATGCAGAGGTCCCCTATCAGCTAACACAGCGCGGATCCACCATCTTGGACTCCTATCGGAGACCAGAAAACGGGGTACGAGAAAGCAGCTTCATGGAGCTTCCAGCGGGAGACAAAACAACTGGTAATTTGCGATATACGCTTTCCCAC
>NW_004443938.1:36586799-36635910 GCF_000243295.1 Trichechus manatus latirostris
ATTTGATGTTCTAGGGTTTCAGGATTGTTGATTCTCTGTTTGGCTTAGTTTTTCGGATCTTTGTTGTGGAGGGACGGCGTGGTGCTTCTGCCTAGACCGCCATCTTGCCGGAGACCGATTGAGAATTTTTAAAATCTACATTTTGGCACTTACAATTCCCAAAATATTAGGTAATAACATATTAAGGTAATTAAAATGAAAACTTATTAAGGCAGTGGCTTCCAAACACTGCTGCATATGGGAACCACCTGGGGATTTTTAAATAATACTGAAGCCTAGATACAATTCCTAGACTTTGTGATTTGATTGTTATGAGGCGTGATTTGGGCATCAAGAGTTTGATAAGCTCCCCAAGTGATTTTAATACATAGTAAAGTTTGAGAATCACTGAGTTAAGACAAGCATTTGCTACCTTTTTTCATTACAAATACCTAAATTATAGTCTAGTCCTACCTAACACCTGAAGAAGTGGACTAAATGGAAAATGGGTAAAAAGCATGTCCATCCATCTATGTCCTGTTTTTCTGCATGTGGCACCAAGTCTACAGAATTCATCTTTCTCCTGAAAATTTTTTTTTTTAAACAACAGAAATTTATTCTCTCACAGTTCTGGAGACCAGAAGTTCCAGATTAAGGTGCTGGCAGGGCCATGCTCTCTCTGAAGGCTCTAGAGGAATATGCTTCCTTGTCTCTTCCAGCTTCTGCTGGGTCTCCTGAACTTCCGAAGCCTGAAGTTCAAACCTCCTAACCAGGCATTCAAGGCCCATTTAGGACATGCCCGTTCTGGGCCTTTCCTGCTCATCTCCCACCATTCCACAGCACACACTCTCCTCCATTCATGCCAAAGGACTTGTGGCTGCCTAAACATGCCATACTTTCCCACAAATCTGTACCTCTGCAGATACTCTTCTCTGTTAGAAATAATTTTTTCTCTTTGGGGCCTACCAAACTCCTAGTAACTTCCCAAGACTGAGTTCCAATAGCACTTCTTTTTTGACAGTCCTTGGTCCTTCTCTCTGTGTATCTTGTACATACCCCTATCTCAATATTTACCACATTGTATTAGATGGTTTGCTTGCATGTCCCTGAACCACTACCAGAAATTGGCATCTGAATCTTATTCATACCTGCATCTTCAATGACTACGTGTGCCACATGCCTAGCACATAATGTGTGCTACCAGTATACACAGGTCTAGCTCTTTTAGTATAACTTTAAAGGCTAAAATACTAAGCAAAGCTCAAAAACCTGAATGCTTTCAAAACATAAGGATTGAAAAGTATTGATAGATATTATATCCAATTGGTAGTAAAATCCAAAGAGGGAGAATTGATTCAACTGACAGATGACTAGAAACTATTTTTCCCTAAAATGACAATTTTTTGGGGGGGTAGTTTTAAACTGCTCTCTTAAACTGCAATAAAATTTTACCGTTGCAACCTATTCCAGAACGAATGGCTGAGCATGACTAAGTATATTCACTGCCATCAAATCGATTTCAACACATAGCAACCCTGTAGGACTGAGAAGAACTGCCCCATAGGGTTTCCAAGGCTGTTATCTTCACAGAAGCAGACTGCCACATCTTTCTCCTGTGGAGCAGCTGATGGGTTTGAACCACTGACCTTCTGGTTAGCAGCCGAGCACTTAGCCACTGTGCTACCAGAGCTCCTTATGACTAAGCATGCAAAAGAAAATATATCAAGTCTAACTTCTAAGTGTTTCCTCAATTTTGTAAAAAAAACAAAAAAACAGAAAAGAAAGAAGAAAATATCCTTTCAAATGACAAATCTGTTGTGCAGTTTTAAACATGAATGCATTTCCAAAGGGAACAAACTAGTGTGAAATGCATGACTGGTTGTCATTTTGCATTAATATTTTTTGTTGACACCCACCATTCTAGGCTTTTCAGCTTTTTATCATTATCAAAGGGGTAAATCACTGATTCATTCTTTACGGCAAGCAAGATCTTAACCATACAGGTACATCTTTACCACACAATGCATAGTTAAATATGTTCTATCCACAATAGAATATTAATAGCTGTCCACAATAGAATATTAATAGCTGTATACTTAGTTCAAAGATAAGTTTTTACAAGAAATGATCAAAAACTCTAAACAGATCAAATATAAAAAAATTCAGCAAATAGGCAAGTCTCGCTGTTTAACAATGAGGACAAATTTTAACAAATTAAGTATTTTTAAAAACTGTAATAAACTGAAAATAAGAAATTGAAATAAAAATATTAAATTGATTCTATGTAACCTTTAAAGTTACTTTTAACTTACTCTCAATAGTTGTATGTTGTATGTCATGAAGTAGAGAAATCAAATTCTCAATCAGTCTCTTTTTTTCTCCTTCTCTCTGAACCGTTTTAAATTTTTCTATTCTTCTATTCCTATTACATATTCTGCAGTGGTTAAGCCAAAGGTGTTTCATGGGGCTGAAGAGATACAATGGCCTCTGGTGGCACATTGGTTAAGAGCTATGGCTGCTAACCAAAAGGATGGCAGTTCAAATCCACCAGTCGCTCCTTGGAAAACCCTATGGGGGCAGTTCTACTCAGTCCTACAGGATTGCTATGAGTCGGAATTGACTCGACAGTTTGGTTTTTTCGGGGTTTGGTTACCGTTAAACAAAATGCAGAATAATTTGATTCTTGCTGTAATGCAAAATTTAGAAGCTATGCACATGGATAATGCTCGTTTTTTTCTTTTTATCTGACCAAGACCCTCATTCCTCAAGGTCTAAAAAAGATCTAAATGTTAGATTTCTCCTTTTTCCTTCAGTACTTAGGTACTCATCTGATAATCTGATAATTGGTTGTTGGATATTTCTCAGACAGCCACCAAGTGGTAAAATGGGTAACTGGAGGATTCCTAATTTGTTTTAAGTTTTTCTAACCCCATTATAATAAGAGCAAATAATATCTAATATTTATTTAGTGTGGGCTCTGTTCCAAGCATTCACAATAACCCTATGATATAAACATTAATATTATCCTCAGCTTACAAATGAAGAAACCAAGGTTTAGGAAAAATAAGTCACACAGAAGCTAAGCTGCAAAGTTGGAGTTCAAACCCAACTCTGAAACCATGCTGTTAATCCTTATTCTACTATCTTCCATAGGAGAAAATGAACCATTGTTTGCCATTCTATTTTATAATGTAGCTTCCCTGAACACACTGGTGGAAAAAATAGGATTCAGCTATATTCATTCATTAATTTACTCAACAGTTCTCTACTTGTCACCCTGCCCTGCAGTTTGTTTGTAGCAGTTGACAATGGTTGGCTCTCCAATGACTAGTCCCCTTTTCCTCCTTGCTAGCAGACTCCCAATTATGTCACTCGAGAAAAGCTTGGTCCCTTCCTCATCCCATGGGGTAAACCTTGTTTAGGTGAAGGCAGTGTCGTTGTGGTCTTATTGCCCTCACCAGTAACAGGGTCAGGAATGGGCACATGATGCTCTCCTTGCCACAGAAAAGTGAAGAGATGTCTGCTGAGGGGCTTCAAGGAAGCTTTTTTCAGTCTTAGAAAGAAACTCAAGACAGGGACATTTCCTTTTTCTGCCTCTTGACCTTGCAAGGTGAGGAGAAGATACCTAGAACTATAAGCAGCCCATCTTGAGACCATGAGGAAACCAACATAAGAGGAAAAGGTACCCACTGAGAGTGGAAAGACAGAAGAACTTGGGAATTTGAGGGCACTGTCGATCCCTAAATTAACCAAGCCTAGAACCATCCCACCTCCATATGCCTGGTTATGTGAAATAACAAACTTGGATGATTTAAACCACTTTTAGTTTAATTGTGTTTTCTATTACACAGCCAAAGGATCCTAACTGATACAAATGTTTATTAAAAACTGCATTTAAAAAAAAAAGTGAGGCAAAAAAAAAAAAGACCAGACTTACTGGTCTGACAGAGACTAACTCTGAAGCGTATGGCCCCCGGACACCCTTTTAGCTCAGTAATGAAGTCATTCATGAGGTTCACCCTTCAGCCAAAGATTTGACAGGTCCATAAAACAAAATGAGATTAAATGGACACACCAGCCCAGAGGCAAGGATCAGAAGGCAGGAGGGGACAGAAAAGCTGGTAATAAGGAACCTAAGGTTAAGAAGGGAGGAGTGCTGACATGTTGTGGGGTTGGCAACCAATGTCACAACAGTATGTATAGTAATTGTTTAACGAGAAGCTAGTTTGCTCTGTAAACCTTCATCTAAAGTACAATATAAAAAAAAAAGTGGGGGGCAATCTAGAATAACATTCTGCCAAAAAAAAAAAAGATGACAAAACATGTCTTTAGTTCAAAAAACCAGTTGCATAATTGTAAAATGATAAAAAGCTAACTTAACAGTAGTTCAAATAACAAAGTCCTATGTGCTTTACTAGGGAGTCCCTGGGTGGTACAAACAGTTAAGCCCTTAACTACTAGTGGAAAGGCTGGTGGTTTGAACCCACCCAGAGGCGCATCAGAAGACAAGCCCGGTAATCTGCTTCTGAAAGGTCAAAGCCTTGAAAACCCTATGAGGCAGTTTCACTTTGCACACATGGGGTTGTCACGTGTCAGAATCAACTTGACGGCAACTAACAACAACAACAGTTGCTGTACTGGTAGATTCAAGGTAACCCAACATTATGACATGGCTGAGGAAAATGTACAGTCACTTTGGGTAGCATTATTAGAAGTAGAGGCTCAAGACCATGGTGGCAAAGTCTTACAAAGCTCAGCACTCATCATCACATTTCTGGAAGAAATTAGGCATACAACATTAAAAGGGACATTGAAGAACAAGAGAGTATCCAAGGAGGGTTATCAGGAGGGTAAAAGATAAGAGTGACCATATATTGAAGGAATTACAAATGCACAGTCTGGAAAAGGGAAAGACTAAAGGAAGCATGATGGCTATTTTCAAGAGCTCTTCTAGAAAGGAAGGACTGGACTTTTTCTCACTGCTTTAGAAAAAGGAATCAGAAGCAACACTTGGTTTAGAAGGTAGATTTTGGCTTAAAACAAGCAATTTCCTAAACGTTAAAGCAATTTAAAAGTCAAATAGGAAAGTTTACTTTCACTGCGATAAAATAAAGACTGACTGACCATCCATCAGGGCCATTCTAGAACACTATTTCCCAGAAAGTAAGATGTACTCCGGAAGCAGTGGTGGTTCGGTAGTAGAATTCCAGCCTTCCAAGTGGGAGACTTGGGTCTGATTCCTGGCCAGCGCACCTCATGTGCACCACCACCATCTGTCAGTGTATGCTTGTGTGTTGCTATGATGCTGAACAGGTTTCAGTGGAGCTTCCAGACTAAGATGGACTAGAAAGAAAGGCCTGGCAATCTAAATACTCACCGCTTGAAAATCAGCCAATGAAAACTCTATGAAGCACAACGGTCCTATCCACAACTGATGATGGGGATGACGCAGGACCAGGCAGCATTTTGTTTCATGTGCATGGCGTTACCATTAGTTAGGGGCCAACTTGACAGCAGCTAACAACAAGTAATACACTCATCACTGGTTGTATATGAGGTGATTTTAAGTGGTACATACATTTATTTTATATACGTATCTATATTACACACATTTATTTTATATGTTATTTATTTTATATATTTACATGTACATATATTTATATATACATTTTAATGTACATCAAAGACAAATGTACATATCAAACTAGCCATCAGGCCTGTGGTTTCATGAACATTATTGTTTTAGGATGCTGCACTAAGCTAGGGGCACTGTGGGTAAATTCTATCTTTGCTAACTACACAGTAAGAATCAACATGAATCCAATTCCCAAAGAGTGAAAATGGATCCAGTCCTCACCTTCATACTTCTCCATTCTCATTACCAGCTGCTCATGTGGCATACTCTCTCTCCAATCCTAGCCACCCAGCGCTGGGTCAGAGCTCACAAGTTATAAGGACACCATCTTTCAGACCAGCTGCCCATACAACATTTCTCAGACCCTAGCCATGCACAGCTAGGTCAGAGCTCACATATAATCGGAACAAAACCCTTCTTTATAGACTGCCAAACAGGCAGGCACCAGTCCCTGCTGGCTCTCGCTGCCTCTGTGGGTTCATTAATTTGCTGGAACAACTCACAGAAATCTCAGAGAGTATACCATGCTTACAGCTACAACTTTATTACAACCAAAAAGGATGCAAATGAAGAGATGCATAGGGTGCGGTCTGGGAGGGGTCACAGCGTGGAACTTCCATGTCCCAAAGAGGGATGCACTATATTCTCCTGTGGATAGTCACCAACCAGGAAGTCCATCTGAGCTTTAGGGCTCAGAGCTCTTATCAGCCTCACCATGTGGCCATAATAGATTACATCATGCCTCATGAGGCTTAGTCACCAGTGGACCCCCAGGTGGTCCTTATGGGTCTGGTCAGCTTGAAACAATCAAGAACAAAGGCCAAATTGCTTTCTGCAAGGTGATTCCACACTTCACATGGATAAAGTAGCAATTAGAGGATTTAGAAAAAAACATTCAGTTAATTACAATACAAGTAATATAAGGAAATGGCAAAAATCATGAAGATACTACAAATATGTCTCAATTTTCGTCATGCTGCTCTGAGGGGTTTCTTCCATTGAATGTGCTAAAGTTAAGCTCCTCCTTTACCAAAGTTGTATTAATATTCAGAGATTTTCTGAAAATGTGGTAAGCTTTAACTACATTTATTCAAACAATTTTCATAATAAAATAGAGGAACTATAATTATTCATCACTTTCAGTAATAATCTTAGAAATACTGACTTTTAATAACTATAGCCATAAAATTACGTCTAGAATACTCACATAACCAATCTTTAATCACAAAAGACTAACATTCTTGCACATTGTTCTTGTCACAGTGAACTGCCCCATAGGGTATCCAAGGCTGTAATCTTTATGGGAGATCGCCAGGTCTTTTCTTCCGCAGAACAGCTAGTGGGTTCAACTGCCAACCTTTGGATTAGCAGCCAAGCTTTTAACCATTGTGCCACCAGAGCTCATTTTCTTGCATTTAATAAGCACTTACTGAGGGCCTTCTATAGGCCAGGCACTGTGGTAGACACAAATTTGAAAGCAAGTTTGCAAGTTTTCATTGGAAGGATCTACTGCTAGCTTGAGGAAAAGTGTTAAAATATGTCAGGAAAAACACTAGAAAAGAATGTCTTTACCATCACATTCATTAAAATATATATGTATATGTTTTAATATAAATCAAGCCCAAACACTCTTGAAGCAACACATACACACAAAAAAAATCTAGACGTATGAACCAGATTCAGATTTAAAATCTCTTCATAAGCATTGCCTCATATTTAGTACTTGATGTTCTTGTTCCAGTGTATTCTGAAAATCCTCAGGAGTCTTAAGGAAGCCTTAAAGACAATTTTGTGATGTTCCCGTGAAATGTCTGCCTACTCTACCTTACGGCACTGTATGGCAGGCATAATCTAACAGCATCAAGAAAGTGATGGGCCTCTCAGGGAAAAGATGCCACAAAGTACAACTGGAAACGTTCTTACTGACTAATGAGACCTTTTCTCTTCCTTCCCAGCTTCTAGGCCAAGAAATACTTTGTTCGAGTTATCAAATAATAAGTGACATAAAACATATACAACACCCTAAAGAAACTAAAGTTTAAGCTCTTGTCCCCTAAAGGTATGTCCCCATTTCTACGTGGATTTCGGAAAGAAAAACAACCAGCCCAGAAATATTCCGTTCCTACCTCCTGAATGTGTTCCTTGTAGACTTGCAGTGGCCCTGCGGCTTTGGCGGTGTCCCAGAGCTGCAGCGAGCCGTCGCCACTGCAGGTGACGAGGACATGTTCGTTGTTCTCACTCCAGGTTACATCAAACAAACCATCATTCCAGTCAAAGCTACACCAGGGAAATTAAAAAAAAAATATATATGTGTGTGTGTGTGTATATCTACTTACACAGGCAGCTGACAAAAAGAGTAATGATCATCATTTTTGTTTATCGATTTTTTATAGTTTATCAAATATTTTAATACGTTATCTCATATGATCTTCACAGCTAGGGAGATAAGTAAAGCAGGTGCCTGACAGATGCAGAACTAAGTTCAGAGAGGGTAAAGGAATAGTCCCTGGTCACACAGTTAGAAAGCTGCAGAGCTAGATTAAAATCAGGTCTCCTGATTATAAATATGGCACTATTTACATAAGGGCATGCTGCCACACCTGGGTGTTCACTGGTTTCTGCAGTTTATAGGATGGACCAGCAAGAATGTCAAAATACTAATTGAGACTAATAATTTCAACTTTTCCCATAAATCTTTTGCCTGAGCGATAAGCAGGTCGTTATTTTCTGATGAAATTTCTTTTCCATTTCTACCTTTAACTAATACTGATGGAGGTTATTAATGAGTTCAACAGTCACACAGACAAGACAGGCATAGAAAAAAGAAAAGAAAAGAGGGTCTGGATAAGCTGCAAAATGATCAATTAGTTCCTGAATAAGTAAAGCAAAACTACATTGAGATGACAGCATAGTAAAGTCACAAAGTACACTAACTATTTCACATTTTTATGAGGTTTAAATTTTATAATGTATAAATGGATACTAAGAAACAAAAGTTTTTTTTTAGAAAAGTGACCATCATAATTTATTGGCAAAAATAAGTTCTATACTACCCAAATGCTCAAGTTTCTTTTATATTGCCAATTAAAACATTTTACTGATCAAAAAAGACTTAAAACCTAGTTCTATTAAGCATTATTAGCAACAGCGAATATACGGAAGTTTAATAATTAGGGCTACCTTACCTTCTAAAAAGCCTAAGCCCAGATTCATATTTATCCAATACTAGTAGGGTTCCACAGCCTAAAGAGGAAAAAAAAAATCATCAAGGTCATGCCACTGAACACTTATCTGCCAACAAAGCATCTAAGGTCAAAGAGGTATCAAGCACTTAATTTTACTACCACAAATTTCTCCCAAAAGTGATTGGGAGCATGTATACAAAAGGATCGAGAATGTACTCTGCATTTCATTCTATCTTGTCCTTTGGAGCCCTGGTGGCAGTGGTTAAGAACTCTCCTACTCCCAGCACTAAAACCATTCCCGAGGCCAACTCTCCAAACAAAGATTAGACTGGACTATAGGACATAAAATGATACTCATGAAGAGTCTGCTTCTTAGCTCAAGTAGATACATGAGACTAAACAGGCAGCTCCTGTTCAGAGGTGCAATGAGAAGGCAGAGAGGGTCAGGAGCTAGCTGAATGGACACGGGAAATCCAAGGTGGAAAGGAGTGTGCTGTCACAGTACAGGGAGAGCAACTAGGGTCACATAATAATGTGTGTATAAATTTTTGTGTGAGAGACTAACTTGAATTGTACACTTTCACTTAAAGCACAATAAAAAAATTTTAAAAAAAGACAGATTAGAACTATCCCATAGGGTTTCCAAGGAGTGGCTGGTGGATTTGAACTGCCAATCTTTTGGCTAGCAGCTAAGCTCTTAACCACTGTGCCACCAGGGCTCCTATAAATGAAAGGCAGGTTCATATTAATAGTATGCCACATTCCCAGGAAAGCATTTTGGGGATGGAAGGAAGAGATTCAGCACAGTTAGCCAGTCCGTTCATTGGAGCACTGGGGATAAACACAAGTTCTCCAGCCTTGAGCTAGAAGAACAGTTCTGAAGCAAATGAGATTTTGAAGCACTGAAGACCTCAGAGAAGCAGACAGAATAGCAGAGATGATTAATACCAGGGCCGGTGCTGTCAAGTCCAGATGTTTCCCAGATGATCATGAGAAAGTGATCCTTCAGGTGAGACGAGAAGGCAGAGAGGGTCAAGGAGCTGGCTGAACAGACACGGGAAATCGGGGTGGAAAGGAGGAATGTGCTGTCATAGTATAGGGAGAGCAGCTAGGGTCACGTAACAATGTATATATAAATTTTTGTATGACAGACTAACTTGAATTGTAAACTTTCACTTAAAGTACAACAATAAAATAAGAAAAAAAAAAACAAAAAACTCAGCTACTAACCAAAAGGTTGGCAGTTCAAATCCACCAGCTGCTCCTTGGAAACTATGAGGCAGTTCTACCCTGTCCTATAGGATCACTATAAGTCATAATCAACTCGATTACAAAGGGATCGGTTTGGTTTGGTTTGATCTTGTGCTTCCATCATTAAAGAGTCAATTTACTATTTCATCTGTGACTGACATCCAGGCACAGCCCGAACAGGGAGGAGAGATACTTGAGTGCCTGCTCTGTGGCTGAAGTCCCTGGGTGGTACAAATCGTTAATGTACTAGACTGTTAATCAAAAGGTTGGCCATTAGAGTCCACCAGAGGTGCCTTGGAAGAAAGGCCTGGCAACCTACTTCTGAAAAATCAGCCACTGAAAGCCCTACTGAGCACAGTTCTATTCTAACACACATGGGGTCGCCATAAATTGGAATCGACTTGATGGCAACTAGCTTGGTTTCTGTTTTCTTTTATTCTGTGGCCAGGCATGGCGCCAGGCACACAAACCTCCCAAGCAGATGTTATCATACCTATTTACAGACGAGAAACCTGAGGCTTACAAACCCCAGGGACTGTGCTCCTTCAACTACATCACCCTGCCTTGTCAATTAATCTAAAATAGATCACCACTTCTGTCTATCTTGTTAAAAACTATGAATGTGGAAAAGACCTGGCGGAATTTACCACATACTTGATGAGAAAGTGCTGAATGCAATATTAATATCAGTTATCTACCAAAGACAGATTATTTTACTAAAAGGATTAACATATATTTTTAAATTATAATTAATTTTATAAACAGTGGGAAAAACTTTTCTATTAAAACATGACTCAGTTTTTTAATACCAATTCCTTTTAATGAGTTTTTTAAAAGGATTTAACGTATCTTTACAAACTCATGAGTCTTTAATACTTCAACCTGATTGATGGACACCTATCAAAAAATCTGAATGTACAAACACTATGAGTTAATGGTAAAAATGTCAAAAGCAAATATTTCTTTTCTCTGCTGTAGGAGCAAACAAAAAATACTGAGGGCAGGCATTATGCAATGATTTGTTTCATATAGCCTCAGCGTGTACAATCACTAGCATATGAACTTTAAAAATGCAAAATCAAGAATGCACCCAGGAGTTTCCATCTAGCCCAAGCCAGAGACAATTAACTTGAATCCCTAACAACTGCCTATCGAATATATGTATTCCTCCCAGAACCACCAAAGTTAAGGCCAGAACTTCACAAACATCATGAAGACACTTGTGGGGAAACCTTCAAGCGCTGCACAGGAGCATCCTTCTTACGGGCAGCACGCACGTTTCAGAGTGGTGCTCGAGTGTAGATTGTGGGAAATGTGCAGCACGCTGGGATGACCCTACGACGGTCTTCCAAGTCCTGCTGGTCCCGCTGCACCGGTCGGACAACCACACAGGCTCGCTTCGCTATCTGCAAGGCGGAGGGCACCCGGCCGTGTGTCGGCAGCGGTGGAGTCCGTTCTAGCTTAAGGAAGGATATGGGCTACTAGGCTACTTCTGTATCCTACGTCCACACTACTTGGAAAAGAGGCCACACATTATCTGTAAACCAACTTCCCAGACTTGACAACTGAGGAAACGGAGCACACCAGCCTCTCCGCCTTTCCCTAGCGTTTATTTGTGGCACTCTCTACTCTCACAAGTGCTTTCAACACCAGAAAAAGCTAACGTTCGACGGGCGCTGGGCTTCCTCGGCCCCCAACCCCGATCTCACGGACCTGGACGTCCGAGGCACGCAGAGCGGCTGGCCCCGCCCCCGCCCGGCGGCGCGCCCGGCCTCACCCGCGATGCCGTAATGCTGGCAGGCGGCGCAGGCCACGCGGCCTGGCAGGTACGGGGAGAACTCGACCGCGTAGCCGTGGCGGCCCGGAACCCGCAGCGTCCCCGCCGCTCCGCCGCCCGCCGCGCTCATGGCGCCCACCGCCTCCCGGCCTCGCCACGCCGGGCCGCGGAAGCAGTTTCTAGTCGGAGGCGGTCGGTCCTCAGACTCGCTAAGAGAAGTTAAGAGAGACCAAGGAAGACGAGGCGGAAGTGAAGAACCCGCTGCCCGGAACTCTAGATTCTGATTGGTGCACAGAGGAAAGGGCGTTGACTTCGACGGAGACCATTTTGGTTTGCGGCAAAACAAAACAGTGATTTGTGCTTGTCGCGACAATCTAGACGTCACAGGAGCGTGATTCTTGGGTTGTATGGTGATTGGAGAAGTTTTGGGTTTGCCTATCAGCTTCCAGGGCGGGAATATCTGGTTTTTATTAATTCATTGAGCTTCTAAAAGACCGGCAGCTCAGAATTTTCCTGACGATTGCGAAATGAGACAAGCCACAGGAAACTAAAACCGTGCAGCGAGTCCAAAAAGAAATTTAATGCTGTTTTATCCAACGTAGCTTGAAGGAGTAGAGCTAAGAAAAAAAGATCACCATAAGCAACCAATTTAAAAAAGTTCTCACTACATACATCGTATGGTAATGTTAAGTGCTCAGATGCTGGGACTAATTAAAACCAAGACTTATTCATTCATTCAAACATTTACTAAGCATATACTGTGTGTACGGTGACCATATGTAATTCATCTGCCAAACCAAAACACTTTTGAGAGTGAAAAAGGGTGCTGTTAATAATTAAACCAGCTCAACAGGCACAAACCAAGTTGTACACCTTTACAATAAACCAAGCACAGTTCTAGGCACTTGGGATCCAAAAGTAGTAAGATATGGCCTATGGCCTCAAGAAGACTCAAATCAGTAGAGGAAAGACATGGAATTAAGTGCAGTCACAACACTGTGGGTGCTATGAGAAATACATAAAGGGTATTTAAAAGAGGAGGTTCTGGAGTTGAGAAAATGACAGGAAAAGCTTGAGAAAGAATGTAAAGACCATGAGGGTGGCGTCTTGTTTAGTTCGCTAATGTTTATCTCCAGCACCTAAAACAGCGAATGGCAAATGCTGAAGAGTCTGTAATCTTCATTCTGTCTCGGTCACCGCGGGTAGATCCCTGTGCAAGACTGCATGGACATGGGAATGTGCATTTCCATTGCCATTCTTAGACCCAGGCTTCATCGTCAAGACTGGCATCCAGCCTGGCTAAACCAAAACAAAAAACCCAAACCCACTGCTGTCGTTGTTCCCAACTCAGAGAGACCCTATAGGACAGTAGAACTGCCCCATAGGGTTTCCAAGGCTGTAATCTTTATGGAAGCCACATCTTTCTCCCGCAGAGCAGCTGGTGGGTTTGAACCACCAATCTTTCGGTTAGCAGCCAAGTGCTTAACTGCTGCGCCACCCCAAAAAACCATTCCCACTAGGGAGCACAGATCGCTGTCACTTCTCCATGCTAGAGAATGTCATCTCTCTTCTGCTCCCTAACTGCCATCACATGTTCACCTCTTGCCTCTACCTTAGGGACACATCAAAAATCTGTTCATAGTTTTAGGCTTTTACCAAATATTATGAGCAGGTTCTGTGCCAATCCTTGAAGTATCCTCGAGGCTAGGGTCTGGCTACCTAATTGGAATGGGGAAGAAATAAATAAGAAAACACAAATTAATACCTTAATAAATTATCATGCCATACTGTTAATGAGCAAAATTAAGTTAGACACCAATAAATCATTAATAAAAAATTACAATAAAGCCTTAGACATGTAGAAACAGAGTGGTACATATACCTTGCCTCACTTCCCTGCCCCCGACCTACACACAAGCCCTAAATGAACATGAGAGACGACATAGGTGCCTCATCACCTGGGCAGTATTCCTTATATTTCAGACCCTTGAATCAGAGCTCGATGGATAACTTGTATAATGTAGATTTTCAGGACACACCATAGACATTAAAAAAACAAAAAACAAACCAAACCCGTTGCCATCAAGTTGATTCCAACTCACAGCGACCCTATAGGACACAGTAAACTGCCACATAGGGTTTCCAAGGAGCACATGGTGGATTCGAACTGCCGACCTTTTGGTTAGCAGCCATAGCTCTTAACCACTACACCGCCAGGGTTTCCTACCATAGACATTTGTTCAAAATCCCAGAGGGTGCGGTAGGAAATCTGTATTTTAACAGGCTCCTCTGGGTGAATCTCCATACGCCGTCTAAAGTTGGAAGACTTCTGGCCTAGTTCAAGGCAGAAAAGAAAAACATGTTTGGGGAGAAACAGTACTGACAGGAACTTTTGGCAACAGGAAGCAAACACTGTTGGTTACGGGGAGAATATGCTCCAGAAAAGAGAAAGGAAAAAGTTAAAAAAGAGGTATCATTCCTGCATGTGAGGGCATTGGTGGTTCAGAGGTAGAACTTTCGCCTTCCATGCAGGCAATCTGGTTAGATTCCCAGTCGATGCACCTCTAGCAGAACCACCCCTGCCTTTCAGTGGAGGTTTAAATATTGCTCTGATGCTGAACAGGTTTCAGCAGAGCTTCCAGACTAAAACAGACTAAGAAGAAAGATCTGGTGATCTACTTCTGAAAATCAGCCAGTGAAAACTCTATGGATCACAATGGTCCAATCCACAACCAGTCCCGGGGATGACATAGGACCAGGCAATGTTTCATTCTGTTGTGTGTGAGGTCACTATACGTCAGGCCAACTGGACAGCAGCTAACAACAACATCATTCATACAATATTGAGACCTTATGTGAAGACCTAAGGATTGTGCAGCATCTTCGTCCCAAACCCACAAGACTCCAGAACACAATTTCTCACATAGCAAAGTAAAGAACAAAGGGACTGAATCCAGGCTCTGGTTTGATTCTTACCATCAACTGTATATGTCTGAGAATTAGATTTCAGTTACATCCTTCATTTTTATTGGTAATAAACAGAATGTAAGGAGCCCTGGTGGAAATTGACCGCTAACCGAAAGGTCAGTGGTTCAAAACCACCAGCAGCTCCAAGGGAGAAAGATGTGGCAGTCTGCTTTCATAGAGATTTACAGCCTTGGAAACCCTATGGGTAGCTATGAGTAAGAATCGACTCGATGGCAGTGGGTGGGTGAGTAAACAGAATGTAAGACTTACTTCAACTATCTCAGGTGTTTTTGAGGAGGGTATTTTGTATGGTTGTTTGTATGTTTGTTATTATATCCTTTGCACTTTTGTCAACCTGAGATCCCAACACAGTTTGATGCCTGTTATGGATTGAATTGTGTCCCCCCAAAATATGTGTTGTAAATCCTAACCCCATACTTGTGGATAGAATTCCATTTGGGAATAGGACTTTCTTTGTTATGTTAATGAGGCCATATCAGTGTAGGGTATGTCTTAAACCGATCACTTTTGAGATATATTAAAAAAAAAAAAAAAAAAAACAGATTAGGCACAGAAGCAAGCAAGCACAGATGAAGGAAAATAGATGCCATGCCACATGAAGATCAACAAGGAACTGAGGGACAGAAACTGAAAAGAGACAAGGACCCTTCCCCAGAATGGTGCCCTGAATTCAAACTTGTAGCCTCCTAAACTGTGAGAAAATGAATTTCTGTTTGTTAAAGCTGCCCATTTGTGATATTTCTGTTATAGCAGTGCTAAGAGAGTAAAGGAAACCCTGGTAGCGAAGTAGTTAAGAGCTATGGCTGCTAACCAAAAAGTCAGCAGTTAGAATCCACCAAGCACTCCTTGGAAACCCTATGTTGCAGTTCTATGGGTTGGAATCAACTCACTGGCAATGGGTAAGGGAGTAAAACAATGTCAATTCACTTACATCCCCTGTGTGCTGTGTTTTCAAAAGGTGGCAGAAAATGACTTGTAAGCTCTAACTCAGTGTCAACATGGAGGCTACTGTCACTCAGTTTTTCAGATACCGACAATTTAAATTACAATTTAAACTATACTGTCTTGACTGAATAAAGGCAAAGCAGGAGCACGCAAGTTCTTGGAACTCACAATAACAGAGAAAGACCACGGGGTCAGACGGCTACGTGGCCAGGATCGCCTGCACCTGCAAATGAAGAGGATCTAAAATCAACTGGTCTTGGAACGTTCCTTCTAGGAGTAACCTCTGCATGTGAAAGTCTGGGAAGGAAGCACTTAGTGTGACCATTTTATTGTAACGTTTTAATCATAACGAAATCTTCAACATTAGTTAGAATACTTTTAAGAGCTTTAGAAAGGTTTTAATTTCATTTAAGGACATTAAAGGCTGCAATATCTTACTGTGCCAGAAAGTAAGGAAGTGCACACACACAAAAAAATAATAATGAAGAACGTCAGAAGGACCCAGGAGTCTGCTGGAGGGAGCTCCCCATGGGCAAATCTGGGCCAATATTGATAGTTACAGATTATAACCTACTGAACAAAATAAGAATCAATGGGACTGTATGAATAAATGAATAATGGGAAAGAAGGCAATTTTTTTTCCTTACAGTAGGATTCCTGTTAATAAAGGTAGAGGAAATGATGATTGTTTGGCAATCACCATAGTAATAATTATTTTAGGCAAGAATGATTATTGGCTGTTAAAACTAGTGGGAGAAAGTATGAAAATAAAGAGGATATATTTATATAGTCTCAAAGTGTCTCCCTACAAGATCCGTATTAGTTGTTGTTATTGTTGTTGTTAGCTGCTGTCTGGTTGGCCCTGACTCATGGGGACCCTGACTCATGGAGACCCCATGCACAACTGAACGAAACATTGCACAGTCTTGCATCATCCCCAAGATTGGTTGCAGATCAGACCGTTGTGATCCACAGGGTTTCCGTTGGCTGATTTTCAGAAGTAGATCATCAGGCCTCCTTCTTGGTCTAGGAGCTCCTCTGAAACCTGTTCAACATCATAGCAGCATGCAAGCTTCCACTGACAGCTGTTGGTTGCACATGAAGAGCATTGGTGGGAAATGAACCTGGATCTCCTGCATGGAAGGTGAAAATTCTACCACCGAACTACCAATATTCCCAAACTTACCAGATACAAGGGAAAAAATGATAATTTTACAGTAAAGTAGCCTGGAAAACACCACCTTAAACACCACCACAGTGGGAGAAAAATGTAGAACAAAATTCAAATTCACAAAAAAAGACCAGACTTACTGGTCTGATGGTGACTGGAGGAACCCCTGAGACTATGGCCCCCAGACATCCTGCTAACTCAGAACTGAAGCCACTCCTGAAGTCCACCTTTTAGCCAAAGATTAGGCAGGCCTATAAGACAAACAATAACACGTGTAAGGAACGTGCTTCTTAGTTCAATCAAGTATATGAGACCAAATGGGAAACACCTGCCCAAAAGCAAATGCAAGAAGGCGGGAAGGGACAGGAGAAACAGATGAATAGTCACTGAGAACCCAGGTGGAAAGGGAAAGGGGGAGAGTGCTGACACATTGTGGGGATTGTAACTAATGTCACAAAATAATATGTGTATAAAATTTTTGGGAAAAAAAAAATCACCAGTAGTGGAGCCAATCGTCATGTGCTTTTCAGAAGAAAACCACATCTATGCTGTTTCTTCTGAAACTACATAATCTGAGGAATGCAGATCACAAGGAGAAGTTAGAGAACCCCAAACTAAGGAACACTCTACAAAATAACAGCTCTGTATCTTCAAAAATGTCAAGGTAATAAGACAAAGGAAGAGTGAAGAAATGTTGCCAATTAAAGGACACTAAACAGACATTCCAACTAAATACAACATGTAGCCCTGAACTGGATCCTGGATCTGATTCTTTTTTTTTTTTCATTTGCTATAAAAGACATTTCGGGCCCTTCATCTGCTGATATGGCATGACTCAAAATAAGAAGAAACAGCTGCAAACATCCATTAATAATAGGAACGTGGAATGTATGAAGCATGAATCTAGGAAAACTGGAAATCATCAAAAGTGAAATGGAACTCATAAACTTCGATGTCCTAGGCATTAGTGAGCTGAAATGGACTGGTATTGGCAATTTTGAATCGGACAATCATATGGTCTACTACGCCAGGAATGACAACTTGAAGAGGAATGGCATTGCATTCATCATGAAAAAGAACATTTCAAGCTCTATCCATACGCCTACAAGGAAGATCAGTTAACACAGCTATTATTCAAATTTACACACCAACCACTAAGGCCAAAGATGAAGAAATTGAAGATTTTACCAACTTATGCAGTCAGAAATTGATCAAACATGCAATCAGGATGCGTTGATAATTACTGGTGATAGGAATGCAAAAGTTGGAAACAAAGAAGGATCAATAGTTGGAAAATATGGCCTTGGTGATAGAAACGATGGTGGAGATCGCATGATAGAATTTTGCAAGACCAGCGACTTCTTTATTGCAAATACCTTTTCAACAATGTAAACAGCGACTATACACATGGACCTTGCCAGATGGAATACACAGGAATCAAATCGACTACATCTGTGGAAAGAGACAATGGAAAAGCTCACTATCAACAGTCAGAACGAGGCCAGTGGCCAACTGCAGATCAGACCATCAACTGCTCATATGCAAGCTCAAGTTGAAACTGAAGAAAATTAGAACAAGCCCACGAGAGCCAAAGTACAACCTTGAGTATATCCCACCTGAATTTAGAGACCATCTCAAGAATAGATTTGATGCATTGAACACTAATGACCGAACACCAGACGAGTTGTGGCATGACATCAAGGACATCATACACGAAGAAAGCAACAGGTCATCAGGTCATTAAAAAGAAAGGAAAGAAAGAAAAGATCAAAATGGATGTCAGAAGAGACTCTGAAACTTGCTCTTGAACGTCGAGTAGCTAAAAAAAAAGGAAGAAATGATGAAGTAAAAGAACTGAACAGAAGATTTCAAAAGGCAGCTTGAGAAGACAAAGTACTACAGTGACATGTGCAAAGACATGGAGATAGAAAACCAAAAAGGAAGAACATGCTTGGCATTTCTCAAGCTGAAAGAACTGAAGAAAAAATTCAAGACTAGAATTGCAATTCTGAAGGATTCTATGGGCAAAATACTGAACAATGCAGGGAGCATCAAAAGAAGATGGAAGGAATACCCAAAGGCACTGTACCAAAAATTTCAGCATATGATCAAGAACAAATGGTAATGAAGGAAGAAGTCCAAGCTGCACTGAAGGCATTGGTGAGAAACAAGGCTCCAGGAATTGACGGAATACCAATAGAGATGTTTCAACAAACAGATGCAGCACTGAAGTGCTCACTTGTCTATGCCAGGAAATTTGGAAGACAGCTACCTGGCCAACTGACTGGAAGAGATCCATATTTATGCCTATTCCAAAGAAAGGTAATCCAACTGAATGCGGAAATTATCGAACAATATCGTCAATACTACATGCAAGTAAAATTTTGCTGAAGATCATTCAAAAGTGGCTGCAGCAGTACATCAACAGGGAACTACCAGACATTCAAGTCAGATTCAGAAGAGGACATGGAACCAGGGATATCACTGCTGATGTCAGATGGATCCTGGCTGAAAGCACAGAATACCAGAAAGATGTTTACCTGTGTTTTATTGACTATGCAAAGGCATTTGACTGTGTGGATCATAACAAATTATGGATAACACTGAGAAGGATGGGAATTCCAGAACGCTTAATGGTGCTCATGAGAAACCTGTACACAGACCAAGAGGCAGTAGTTCAAACAGAACAAGGGGATACCACATAGTTTAAAGTCAAGAAAGGTATGCATCCGGGTTGTATCCTTTCACCATACTTATTCAATCTGTCTGCTAAGCAAATAATCTGAAAGGCTGGACTATGTGAAGAAGAAATGGGGCATCAGGATTGGGGGAGGACTCATTAACAACCTGCATTATGCAGATGACACAACCTTGCTTGCTGAAAGTGAAGAGGATTTGAAGCACTGCTGAGGAATATCAAAGACCACAGCCTTCAGTATGGATTACACCTCAACATAAAGAGAACACAAATTCTCACAACTAGACCAATAAGTAGTATCATTATAAAGAGAGAAATGATTGAAGTTGTCAAGGATTTCATTTTTCTTGGATCCACAATCAACGCCTATGGAAGCAGCAGTCGAGAAATCAAAAGATGCACTGCATTGGGCAAACCTGCTGCAAAAGACCTCTTTATAAAGTGTTAAAAAGCAAAGATGTCACATTGAAGACTAAGGTGTGCCTGACCCAAGCCATGGTGTTTTCAATCTCCTCACATGGGTGTGAAAGCTGGACAACAAATAAAGAAGACTGAAGAAGAATTCACACCTTTGAATTATGGTGTTGGCAAAGAATATTGAATATACTGTGGACTGCCAAAGCAACAAATAAATCTGGTTTGGAATAAGTACAACCAGAATGCTCCTTAGAAGCAAGGATGGTGAGACTTCATCTCACATACTTTTCAGGAGGGATCAGTCCCTCAAGAAGTACATCATGCTTGGTAAAGTAGAGGGCCAGCGAAGAAGAGGAAGACCCTCAGTGAGATGGATTGACACAGTGGCTACAACAATGGGCTCAAACATAACAACGATCATGAGGATGACACAGAACCGGGCAGTGTTTCCTTCTCTTGTACATAGGGTCGCTGTGAATCAGAACTGATTCGATGGCATCTAACAACAACAACAAAGGACTTCAGAGAACAATTGGAAAAAGTTGACTAAGGTCTGTACGTTAGTTAACAGCTTTGTATCAATGTTAATTTTCTGATTTTAATCATTGTGCTTTGGTTATATAAGAGAGTGTTCTTCTTTTTAGGAATTATACACTGAGATATTTAGAGGTAAAAGGGCACCATGTTTGCAATTTACTCTCAAATATTTAAAAATATATATACGTGGATAGATAAGTAGATAGATGAAATGAAAAGCAAATGTGATAAAATGTTAACATTTCAGCAATCTGTGTCAAGGGTATATGGGACTTCTTTGAATGATTTTTGCAACTTTTCTGTAAGTCTGAAATTATTTAAAATAAAAAGCTAGAAAAGGGTCTTGTGCATTATAAACAAAACTTAACGTAAATTAAGTTTTGTTAATGTTCTTTAGTAATTCATGTTCTTAAGCAAGTAAACCAAAAACCCATTGCCGTTAAGTCAATTCCAACTCGTAACAGCCCTATAGGACAGAGTAAGACTACCTCATAGGGTTTCCAAGGCCATAAATCTTTGCAGAAGCAGACTGCCACATCTTTCTCCTGTGGAGTGGCTGGTGGGTTTGAACTGCCAAACTTTCAGTTAGCAGCCAAGCACTTTAGCCACTGCACCACCAGGGCACCTTCTTAAGCAAGTAAGTTTTAGAGTTTATGCAAATATATGCCGTTGACCAAATTCTTTATACAAACATTGGCTATTATTCTCCACTAGCTTTCAGAGAGAAAACTTTCACGAAGTTAAAAAATTAAATTAAGTTCCCCCTCCCCCGTCTCACTAACATGAATTTGCCTAGATTTCTTCTGAAAGATTCTTTTGTTCCCTACACCCACCCTATCTTAGATGCTTTGTAATGCTGCTCCCTACGCAGGAAAGGTCTTTGTCTTCCTATCACACAAGCCAACTCTGTCATCTTTCAAATTCTCCATCAAGGTTGAATACCTCCTGAAATTCTAATCCACTAAAACTTAACTCAGAAATTTGAGAAAAGCATGCATACATTTTAGCAGTAATTATAGTTACAGTAAGTCCCCAGTTTATATGCTCGGCTGCTAACTGTAAGATGTTGGTTCAAGTCCACCCAAAGGCACAATGGAAGAAAGTACTGGAAGTCTACTTCCAAAAAATCAGCCATTGAAAACCCTATAGAGCATAGTTCTACTCTGAGTTGGAATTGACTTGGACAGTTTTATTTTTTCCAAACTAAGACCCCCAGTTGGGAGCCAAGTTTTACCCTAAAACTGGAATTCACATTTCTTAAACAATTAAAAAAAAAAACAAAAACAGTGGACTCACATGTGGACTGGAGTCTCGAGTGGACTCAAAACAACTTTTCAGTTAGCGGCCAAGCACTTAACCATTTGCATGCCCAGGGATTCCTTCACAGACAGTAGAGATTTCCTGTTAGTGGTGAGTTGATTTTAGGAAGCTTAATACAATCCATTTTCACTGGCTAATTCTTTTCAGAAGTAGACTGCCAGGTCCTTCTTCCTAGTCTGTCTTAGTCTGGAAGCTCAGCTGAAACCTGTCTGCCGTGGGTGACCCTGCTGGTATCTGAATACCAGTAGCATAGCTTCCAGTATCACAGCAACACGCAAGCCCCCCCACAGTAGGGCAAACACTTTACTGTACCCCACAGACACTTTACTTGGATCTACAATCAACACCCATGGAAGCAGCAGTCAAGAATCAAAAGCAAATCTGTTGCAAAAGACCTCTTCAAAGTGTTGAAAAGCAAAGATGTCACATTGAAGACTAAGGTATGCCTGACCCAAACCATGGTATTTTCAATTGCATCATATGCATGCAAAAGCTGAACAATGAATAAGAAAGACCAAAGAAGAATTGATGCCTTTGAATTGTGGCGTTGGCAAAGAATATTGAATATACCATGGACTGCCAAAAGAGGGAACAAATCTGTCTTGGAAGAAGTACAACAAGAATGCTACTTAGAAGCAAGAGTGGCGAGACTACATCTCGCATACTTTGGACATGTTGTCAGGAGGGATCAGTCCCTAGAGAAGGACATCATGCTGAGTAAAGTACAGGGTCAGTGAAAAAGAGGAAGAACCTCAATGAGAGGGATTGACACAGGGACCACAACAATGGGCTCAAGCATAACAACGATTATGAGCATGGCGCAGGACCGGGCAGTGTTTCGTTCTGTGGTACACAGGGTCACTATGACTCGACGGCACCTAACAACGACGCAGTCCGTGGCTTAATTCAGAAAGTAAACGTTGCCAAGAATCATGCTTCCCAAAAAGTAGAAAGTTGATGAAGTACTACTACAAAATTGAAAGAGAAGTAAATTGATCTTAAATTAATTTTCTTTGAAATCCTACTATTTTTAAAACCATCATACAGATATTAACAATATGCTATTTTTAAAACCCTCATACAGATATTAACAATATGCAGAAGTGTTTTTGTGTGTTTTTTAATGGAAAAAAGTAATACATACCCATGATAAAAAAAATTCAAAAGTGTATAAAGTGGGAAGTAAGTCTCCCTCTTACTCTAGACCTTTTAATCATTTCAGTCTCCCTCCTCAGAGAAAGTGTATGGTTTAGTGAAAAAAGTCACATGAAGAACAGTGTTCCTAATATGCCACCATTTGTGTTTTAAAATGTGTGTGTGTGTCCTGCTTATATATTCATAGACTATCTCTGAAGGAATCGAAAGGAAATTGGTAATTGTGGTTGCCTCTGAAAAGACGAATGGAGATACTATGTGACAATATGGAATAAAGACTTATGAGTCACTGCATGGAGTCCTGGTGGCGCCAGCGGTTAAGCAGTTTGGCTCCTAACCAAGAGTTTGGCAGTTCGAATCCATCAGCTGCTCCTTGGAAACCCTATGAGGCAGTTCTACTCTGTCCTATAGGGTTGCTGTGAGTCTGACTTGATGGCAATGGGTTTGTTTGTGTTTTTTTGGTTTAGTCTCTGCATACTTTTTTTATCTTTTAATTTTATACCATATGTATATACTATCAATTTAAAAAAACAACAATATATATTTTGGAGACCATTCCATGTGTACACATAGTTCCATCTCATGCTTTTACACAGTAAAGAAAGTTCCTAATCTACTTAGAATTACATATATTTAGTTTTACCCAAAATAATATTGCTGGGAATAGGCTTTGGAACTAAGCAGATCTGGTTTTAAATCTAGGCTTCGCTACTTACTGTAAGTGTAACCTTGAACAAGCTATTTCACTTCAATTTCCTTATCTGTTGGATACAATCAGAGGCATAGCTATGGAAAATAACACCTATGGCAACCACTGAAATTACGCTCCGAGCCATGAGGAGGGAAATGAGCGCCGAGGGGAAGTCTCAAAATTGCAGCCCCCTCATTTGAGCGCCCAGGGCCATGCTCTAAATCGTGCCTCACTTCAAAATAAAAAGATATTGATAGCTGCAACGCATCAGCAGAAGCGCCTTCCCCCCTCTTGTCTGCCTGCCTCAGTCAGGTGCCTTTCATGTTTGTGGCACCTTGGAATGTCATGCACTTTCTCTGGTGCCCCTTTGGACTTGCACCCAGGGCAAGTGCCACCCCCCACCCCCCCACTATGCCTCTGCACCCCGTCCAAACATCTGAAACCCATCTTTTAGATAACTTTAACATAATATGAGCTCAAAAATACAAGTCAAGCTTGTTAATCTTTTACTTAAATCATTATGGCACTACGTAAAAATTACAACTACACCTTCCTTGCTTTCACTGATGAAAATTGGTCTATGATGTGCTCAAAATCATTTTTTCAGTTTCTTCTTTTTCTACACTCAGCAAAACAATATCACACAGACTGCCTTGACCCATGGAGGCTCTCAAATATGAAAGTATTAGTTTTAACTTGCTGAATGATCTCTCACGGCTGGGCATGGAAGCTGCAATGGTTAATAGAAACTGCTCAGTGGCGCCCCCCTTCAACTGACGCCCAAGGCACCTGTCATACCTTAGATACATTTCTGGATATAATAGTCTTTGGGGCTATTGTAAGGATTTAATGAGCTAAATTATGCAAAGAGCCTGGTATTACGTCAGACACGTAATAAATACTTAATCAAGGTTAGATTCCTTTCTCTCTTGGCTTTTTGGGGAAGCCCTAGTGGCATAGTGGTTAAGCGCTACAGTTGCTAACCAAGAGCTCAGCAGTTTGAATCCACCAGGCACTCCTTGGAAACCCTATGCGGCAGTTCTACCCTATCTTATAGGGTTGCTATGAGTCGATCTTGACTAGACGGCAACAGGTTTGGTTTTTGGCTTTTTGATTATGGTATCCTATTTGAAAAAGTTGATTAAATGCCTAAAATAGAAAGACAAAGGGGTGCTTTTGTTGTTATTATTAAGTATTGTGGCTAGTTTGTAGTAGCCTTTGGCTCTGAAGAAATAAATACTGAAAAGTAAGTGTTAAATTGTATGAGATCTAAAATCGTGCATCTTTGAAAGAAAACTTCTATTTTTTTTTAAGCAGTCAAACGTAACAACCAGAACACCAATTACGGGAGGAGTAGGCCAAATGAGAGCGCATTGAGCAATTATCTGGCCTATTGTCAACGAAGGTATGCGATCTGAATAATATAGGTCAAAAGGTAGGGAGGTTATTTGAGACATTAAACTAACATACAGCACAAGTAACTTATCTGTCTATTTGCTGCAATTATTCAAAAATGATTGTAGAGCATTGCTCTCGGGTTGCTATAAAAGAATCTCCCCTTAAGTGGGGACTACCGGAAAACGTACTATTGCTTTTGTTGATATACACAACCTGTCTTCAATCAAAATAGTTTCTAAAACAAAAGAAGACATGTTGTTGCTGTTGTGTGCCTTCAGGTTGATTCTGACTGATACCGACCCTATGGGACAGAGACAGAGTAGAATGCCCCATAGAGTTTCCTAGGCTGTAACCTTTAGGGGAGCAGATCACCAGGTCTTTTCTCTCACGAACTCCCAGCTGGTGGGTTTGAACAGCTGACCTTACGGTTAGCAGCTGAGCGCTTAACCATGGTGCCACCAGGGCTCCTTCAAAAAGAAAACACTACAAATTCAGAAACCACTAAAGAAGTTAGTGATTAATCAAACAGTTGATTAAGCTACTGTGACCATAATTGAATGTAATTGCCTTCATTTTACAAATTAGGAAACTGAGGCCAAGAGAACAAGTTTTAGCTCCTTCGCGACTGAGCCAGAACCGGGTTTAATCCAGGTGCAGTTGGAATCGACTCAATGACAACAGGTTGTTGTTAAAGCTCTTACCATTGCCCTCGCTGTTTAAATCCTCAGGTCTTTTCCATTCCTGGGCTGCTGAGCACGGTGGGGAGGAGGAGAGAGCATCAGCAGACCATACTCTCACCTCCCTGCCAGAGTCATAGATCTAAGAGGAGGCAAGGACTCAGGAACACCATCTTCCCTGAACCAAAACCGGGACCTCTCAGAGAAGTCCCTTTTTTCTCTTCTTCGGGAGATCAGATGAGATCTTTCAGATTTTAAATACATTAAGGAATTTGCTGATTATTTGGGAGCCATAAACAGCGTATTTCTGTCAGTGAAATGAGTGACAGCTCAAGGTCACACTCCTTAAACAATAACTGTCTAGATGAGATAATCAGTACTCTAAACTTTTAAAGATGAATGGAAGCCTAATATTTAAAGTTAGGGTTTATAGAAGCATAACTTTTGAAAAGACTACTTGCAACAACTGTAAAGAATATGATGATTCTCTCATATGCTGCTCTAAAATTCCTCCTTATACACACAAATATCTATCTATCCATCCATCCATCCAACTAATTATAGATACACACATACCATGTTGAAGATGAAAACATGATAAGGACTGTTACCAGTCCAATCTCCATTCGCCCCTTCTTCCCTGGTAACAAACCCCTATATTGTTGGTTTTGTACATAAACCCAGGTATAAAGCTGGGTTCTTTGCAGATAGAATCTCTCCTATAAATGGACATAGTTGTGTGAGGCTTTTGGGAAAGTTATTTTAAAAGAGCTGACTCAGCAGACAGGCAAGCCCTTTTGCCTGGACTTCTTCCTGCCACCTGGAACATGGCATTGATGACTGAATTACAAAGGTCATTTTCTGATCATGAGGTGCCCCTGAGGATGGAAGCTATGAGATAGGGCTGAGACAGGAGAAATAATGAAGGAATCAAGATCCCTAATGACAATGGAGTCACCGATAGAGCCCCAGGCTGACTAAATCTGGACTTATTTTACATGAGAGATAAATGTACATCTTGTTTGAGCTTCAATAATTTTGGGTTTCTGTTTTATGTCATCACTAGAATATACGCTGTATGAGGGCAGGGATCTTTGTTTCATTCACTGGCATGTTCCAAGGAAGCACTTGGCACATTTAGGCATTCAGTAAATAATGTTGAGAGAATGAAGCTGAACCTAATCTTAAAACAATGCCTAAACTCTAGATGTATATTTTGTAATACTGCAGAGAGTGAAGGGGAATATTCCAGAGTTTTTCGAAAGTGCTAAATAGAGGTTAATAAAATATTGAAGTGAGCAACTATAAAGCAGCTGGGACCTTGGCAAAGAGTGCTGCAGGAAGATTTACCCAGTCTAAGCTAAAAATAATATTTCTCTGGGAAGGCCAGAGGCTGGTTCCAGCTGGGGTGGTAAACTGCTTACCAATCCTGGCCATGAGAAAAATTCTTCAGGGCTCTGAGATGTCGGCCCCTCCTTAACTAGCAGTACGTGACTATGGCACTGTAAAATATATCATCCCACCTGTGAGGTTTCTAGAATATAAACAATTAAATGAATAAATAAACCAAGCTCCTATACTGGATTTTGGACCCCTGGTGGCACAATGGGTAAGCTCAGCTGTTAACTGAAAGGTGGCGGTTCTAACTCATGCAGCGGCTCCTTGGGAGAAAAGACCTAAAAATTACAGCCTAGAAAACCCTATGGGGCCATTCTACTCTGTCACGTGAGGTTGCTATGGGTCGAAAACTGACTCGATGGCACGCAACAACAGCAAAGATAAAGCCCAAGTCTAGTTTATCTGGGTATCCAGCACCTTGAAGAAAGCCCAAGAAATATAATAAATTTTCCATCCGTGTTTGACAATTTGAGTTAAACTGGAAAATTAGGGGATAGGGGACATGGAGTTTTCTCTATCTTCTGTCTTTCGTCTTCCCTCTTTCCACATCCCTCCCCTAGACCTGCACTTTCCAAGTGGACTCCAAGTTTGCAAGGGATATGTATGGAGGTAAAGACTAGAAATTCCAGTGCTAGAAATTTATTCCCTGTGAATATATGAACTGATAGCTTGAAAATTACTCTTTTAAATGTAAGTAGGCTCTAGGCAAATAATGAACTCAAAAAACTCATTGCTGTCAAGTTGATACCAACTCTTAGTGATCCTATAGTACAGGGTAGAACTGCCCCTTAGGGTCTCCAAGGCTATCGTCTTTACGGAAGGAGACTGTCGCATTTTTCTCCCCTGGAGCAGCTGGTGGGTTGAATCTTTAGGTTAGCAGCTGAGCTCTTTAAGCACAGTTTTAATCTCAGTTTGCTCTTTACTTCTCAATTTCATATTTTTACTAGATTTTTACTTCCTCCTCCATGGCAAAGGGTTTTTTTTTTTTTTTTTTTTTTTCAATGTGAAATGGAAAGTTTTGACTAGATCAGTGATTTCTAACTAGGAGGACTTGACAACTGTAAGGGGGTTAGATAAAATGTTTTTAAATGTTTCAAAAAGCCAAGTAGGAATTTTATGTCTATAATGCTGCAGCACAGGCCAGCCCAAAATTTTAATTTCTTTTTATTTTTAGCCTAAAGTGATCTGAATATGGTCACACTGCTTCTCTGCTGTTGATATTAACTTCTAATTGACTTCTTGTGAAATCATAGCATTCCTGGGGCTTATGGAGGAAAACATTTTCAAAAAGTTTCTAGGTATTAAGCAGACTGATCTTTAAGATGTATTTCGAATTGTAACTTTCCCAAGTTCTGTGTAGGAGCCCCGTGAGTCCATAATAATGGGCTAATTGTCTGCATTACTTATATTTATATTGTTCATCACTGATAATTTTAGTTACAATTTCACGTTAAAAGTTTTAGAATACCAACTAGAGTGTTGATCTAGAACATATATTTACTGTGCTTCTGTGTAGAAGGCAAGACAAATCTGTAAATCACTTACATAATCTGAACATAGTAGAAAATACATTTTTTCCCTCTAGTTTTCAGGAAAGAGCATTAAAGAGCACAGGCTTTTAGGGTCAGAGACCTGGGATTGGATCCCAGACCTTGTGCTTTTTAGTTATGTGATAGGGAGAGTCTGACATCCACTTGTTTGCTTTCAGCTCTTGGGTAGTGGGATGGTTAATATTATGTGTCAGCTTGACTAGGTTATGGCGCCCAGTTGTTTGGTCCAACACTAGTCTAGATGTTATGAAGTATTTACATGTGATAAAATCAGTTAGTCTTCAGTAAAGCAGATTACCCTCCATAATGTGGATGGGCCTCATTCAATCAGCCGAAGGCCTTAAGAGCAAAAACAGAGGTTCCCTGAAGGAGTATTCTGCCTCTAGACTATAAATAGACATCTTCCCAGAATTCACTCTCTGCCCTTACCACCTGACCTACCAATTCTGGGACACAAGACTGCTGAAATTTCTAGCCTGTTCTCTGACCTGCATATTTTGGACTTGCCAGCTCCTGCAATCTCATTAGTCAATTCATCAAAATAAATCTATGTATCTCTTACTGGATTTGTTTCTCTAGAGAACCCTAACTAAGACAGCAAAATATTTTAGGTGATGCTGCACATGTACTCACAGTCCCTAAAATCTCCAAATAACTGGATGGATGGGTCCCTCTTTAGTAGACTCAACTCAACAAAACAACATAGGGTATGAAAAGTTGGCCCCCTCAAATCTCCATAATAATAACATCTCCCTCAAATGGTTATAAGATTAAACGAAGTAACATGTGCAACTGTAAACTCTCAATTAGTAGAGGCTATTATTTTAGTTGTGTGCTTTTTAGTTGGTTCATGTACTAAATTTACTTCTTCAAGGCAGAATATGTAATCCTCTAGTTCCCTTTCACTTTTTGAGGGAGGAAGGGCTACTAAATCACTTTATTTAAAGGAATGATACAAATGAAAGAACTTAAGTGGATATTTCGGCACAATTTATAGACAAAGTACAGATAAACCCAACATGCATGTACTACTCTCTTAGTGACCATGGAAATTACCCCTGTGGCTATGAGCTTAGCTTTCTCCATCACTGTGTGCTGGAGAAAGGGGTGCTTATCAAAGAAACACTCTGCCAGGCCAGATTCCGGCTCCTCCATCTTGCACAAGTTGGTTGCGTAGTCACCCAATTCTTTGATGAATTTCAGCTACTCATTCAGATAATGACTCTCAATGAAGTCACACAAATGAGGGTCATTTTTGTTAGTGGCTATTTTGTGTAGTTCCAGTAGTGACTGATTCATGCTTTTTTCCAAGTGCAACACACTCCATTGCATTCAGCCACTCTCCCAGTCACAATGATCTGGTTTCTTGATATCCTGAAGGAAGATTTGGCCATCTTGTTGGTTCTGCAGCTTCACCAGTTTTTCAGCATGTTCCCTCTCCTCATGAGACTGGTTAAGAAAATATTTGGCAAAATTCTTCAAAGTTACATCATCACAGTCTAAGTAGTAAAATATGGACAAGTAGACACAGGAGGCGTAGAGCTCCAAGTTGATCTCGCCATTGATGGTGGCCTCCGAGTCCTGATTGTGGTTCTGGTGCACCTGTGAGGGTAACTTGGTAGTCATGGCAGGGGCAACTGAGGAGAGGCAACAGAGGAGGGGCCTTGGGGTGGTTGAAACGTGCAGTGAGGGCACTGTAAGCAGGTGGCAAGCAGCCAGCTTTGAGTTGCTGGCATGGGAAGTTGAGTGTCAGGTTCTATCCAAGCACTGTTGAAGCAGGAAACCAGGATGAGTCTTTGTGAAGAATGTCTGGCCTCCCATTTACTCTTGATTCTCTCCTATAACCTCTTCTATCACTGAGCAATGACAGTTTCCCAATATTGTTAGGACTTTGCTAAGTTTTTGCTCATGTACTCCCTAAAAGAATTTATAAAAATTATGACCCTACACACATTTTAAGTTGCTGTTTAAAATGTTTTATCATAAGTTTAAATAGCTGCAAATGAACTTATTTCAAGCTTATTTAAAAATGTCATTTTAAACTTCAAAATATTTTATCACTTAAAATGTATCCAATGGACTCTAAAAACAATAGCTATCTGATACTCACCATTATTGTATTAGTGTCATGGATTGAATTGTGTCCCCAAAAAATATGTGTATCAATTTGACTAGGCCATGATTCCCAGTATGTGTAATTGTCTTCCATTTTGTCATCTGATGTGATTTTCCTGTGTGTTGTAAATTCTTTCTCTATGATATTGATGAGAAAGTTTTAGTGGCAGTTATGTTAATGAGGCAGGACTCAATCTACAAGATTGGATTGTGTCTTGAGCCAATCTCTTTTGAGATATGCAAGAGAGAAGTGAGCAGAGACACATGGGGACCTCATACCACCCAGAAAGCAACACCAGGAGCAGAGCGAGTGCTTTGGATCCAGGGTTCCTGTGTGGAGAAGCTCCTAGACCAAGGGAAGATTGATGACAAGGACCTTCCTGCAGAGCTGACAGAGAAAGAAAGCCTTCCCCTGGAGCTAGCACCCTGAATTTGGACTTGTAGCCTACTAGACTGTGAAAGAATAAATTTTTCTTTGTTAAAGCCATCCACTTGCGATATTTCTGTTATTGTAGCACTAGATAACTAAAACAATTAGTTATCTGTTGCTAATAGATATCTGTTATCTAAACCAAAAACCTTACCATCGCATCTGACTCATAACAACCCTATAGAACAGAGTAGAACTGCCTCAGAGAGTTTCCAAGGTGGTAAATCTTTGCAGAAGCAGACTGCCATGGAGAAGCTGGGGGGTTCATATCATCGACATTTTGGTTAGCAGCCAAAGCACTTTAACCACTGCACCAGCAGAACTCCTGTTAGTTATCTATTGCCCCTAAACTTAGTGGCTGAAAACAACAACAGTTTATTATCTCACAGCTTCTCTGGGTCAGATAACTCAAAGTTTCTCACAAGACTGCAATTAAGGAGTCAGCCGGGGCTTCAGTTTCATCTGAAGTCTTGACTGGGGAGGATTTGCCTCTAAGCTCATTCATATAGTTGCTGACAGGGTTCAGTTACTTGCAGGTTGTTAGACTGAGGGCCTCAGTTTCTTGCTGGCTAATGGCCAGAGTCCTCCCTCACTTCTTTGCCACCTGGACCTTTCCAGTTCACACCATGGCAATTGGCAAGCAAATGAGAGAGTGAAAGAGGATTAGCTAGACAGAAGTCATATACAGTCTTTTTGTGACCTAATCTTCAAAGTGACTTCAAAGTACTTTTGCTGTATTCTGTTTGTTAGGACAAGTCATTAGGTTAAGCCCACCCTCAAGCGAAGCGGTTTAGAGCATGAATACCATGAAGCAAGGATCATTGGGGGCCATTTTATAGAGGCAGCCTACTACTATAATCAATTTTAAAAATTTATTTTAGCAATGTTGCCTTTAACTGTTGAAACATTTTTATCATACATATTTTTCTCCTTAAACTCATAAATCCATTCTGCTATCCCCTTCTGCATCTTGTTCCGAAGTAATATAATATTTTTTGTTTAGAAATGTTTTTATTGATATATTTATCATACTTCACTATAAGAAAAATATGCATACAAACTGAAATTTTAGTTTGAAAATATTTCCTATAACTATACGGCTCTAAGGATTAAATATTTTTTCTAGATTGAGTTATCATTTATTTATTAGTATTGTTATTAGAAGTAGTATTAGTATTATTGATCAGAACTACATTTTATAATATTTGATAAATAATTATTAAATACGAAAAGTAAAATGCCACTGAAAATGCATTGTTTAATACAAAGAGGTTGGTTTTTTTTGGTTAGTTTCATTTATTCTTTCTTGAATATAACTTATTCTTAGAATGAGTCAGGGCCACTTGTAAGTGGGCTTATAAAGTAAAAGGGGCTTATAAAATGTTCATTAATGATGGTTGTTCAGTGCCTTATTTTCAGTGGAATCCACATCATATTCCCTTTAAAGCAATCTAAACCTAACAAGTCCACAGGAGAAATAAAAAATAAGCAGAGAAATTATTGATGAATGGTAGCAAGTCCAAGTAAAAAACTAGTTTAGATTTAGAGTATCCAAATAACTTTTGGGAAAAGTTAATGAAAATGTTTCTTCTATGAGTCTGATTAGATGTTGACGTAGGTAGAAAGAACCATTCTAGAAAGCCAAAAAAAAAAAAAAAAAATCTGAAACATCTTCCCTCCACCTTAGCAGCACAACAAACATGAGTTTGTAGTGGGCACTGAAGAGAAAATGTATAATGTAGGAAAACCACATTCCAGAATTGCTCTTTTTTTGGAACAGATTTGTGATAACCAGGACAAATGGAAATGATCAAGACAATAGCAAAGCGCACTATTTTCAGGTTTCTTTTCTACTGAAACTGCATACTTTGGCTCCATGGAAGACGACTCCATGTGGCATACCTACACATATACTTGGAAGTGATATAATCAGCATCATGTGACAAAATTTGGTTATAAATTACTATAATTGGTATGATAAAGATGTCTTGACACATTGGGGAATAAACAGGGTGCTTTTATTTTTCAATTATTTTTATTTTTCCAACTATTTCTTATCTACTCCCCTGCATGCTGAGTAGCTTGACAGTTGGTGGAAACACAGTCTCATTTATGTGACTATAATGCTTGAATACTTACAGTGTCACAAAGGCTAGGGATTCAGAAAAAGCAGATGAGAATAATGCTATGGGATTCGTAGAAAAGCAGGTTAATAAAAAAAAAAAAAAACCTGTTGCCACCAGGGTTCCTTAAAAGTAGGTTAGAGTAGGTAATTCCTTTCAGACTAGAACTAAAAAACCCCAAACACATTGCTATCAAGTCGATTCTGACTCATAGTGACCCTATGGGACAGGGTAGAACTGCCCCATAGAGTCTCCAAGAACCAGTTGGTGGATTTAAACTGCTGACCTTTTGGTTAGCAGCTGAACGCTTAACCACTGTGCCACCAGGGCTCCATAGACCAGAACTAATCCATTGCTGTCGAGTTGATTCCTACACTTAGCAACCCTATAGGACAGAGTAGAACTGCCCCATAAGGTTTCCAAGGAACGGCTGGTGGATTCCAACTGCTGACCTTTTGATTAGCAGCCTGAGCTCTTAATCACTGTGCCACCAGAACTAGCAACTTTAAATCCCTATCTGCCCAGCACCCCTTACTTTCTCTCTCGTAGCCAGCCTCGGCTCTCTCTGCTCCTCACTACACAGGCATGGCGTTAAGACCAGGCTGAGCCTCTCATAGTGCCCCCACCCAGATACAGTGTGGTCCCACAGCTGCATGTGACCCAACCCACACTAGTTAGACTTATTCCATGGGACTTTTCTAATTGTCTTCCACTTTGAGGAGAAGCTGAGCTAAGAGAATATCCTAGAAATAATGGACTTAGAATTACCAGGGTAATTAGAAAAGTGCTGTACTTTTAATAAGCTTTACTGAGTCCCATATTAAACGGACTACAGACACCTGTCCAGGAGAAAGCAGGTGTACGGAAATTAACTTCCTCATGGTCTAAACCTTAGTATTTGAGAAACTGCAAATCAAAATAATTCTAGACTACAAAGGGTAAAGGGATTGTCTGTATTTAAAATAGAGAATCCCAGTGAAAGGAGACAGTGATGGGATGCAAGATTTTAAATATTCATAAATGTAAGACTCTGGTTTAAAGTGTGAGGTAACTTGTTTTACGGATAAAAGGATCATTCTTTCCCAAAAGAGCTTGGAACATTGTGAAGCATACAAATGTATTATAAGTCTACTGAATTAGAAATGACATGCAGCCATCTCAGGGCTCGAGAATGATTGTCTGAGACTTGTGTACTCCAAACGTAATCTAATTGAAATCAGGGAGCCTTGATTGGTAAAATGTATGAAATATAAAGAACTAAAGGTTGAATATTTTACTGGAAATTGTTTTTAGGCAGAAAGAATGACTATGAATGTATACTTGTAAAGCTAAAAATCGTGTAAATCGAACTGCTTTTAAAAAATATAATTTTTTCCCTAAATTAATTGTAAGCTCAAAAGAAATTTAACAGGCTAAAGAGAAGCATAAGGACTTCAAAGAGACTTCAAAGACAGAAAATAGATAAGGAACTTCAAAGGAAAAAAACTGGCAGTTTTAGATCTCATCTAATAACACTGTCTATGATTTTACAAAATGGGGTATTGAACAAACTGCCTCCCCTTTCTTTGGGAGAGGAATGATTTATGAAAGTCAATTTTGTTAAAACATTTCAAATATGGGTATTTTTGTATTAATTCATTATAAATAACTAAACTTGAAAAAATATTCTGAAATGAATCTGGAAGATTTAAAATTTTACCTTAATTTTTTAAAAATATAGTTTTATTGGTTTTCTCAGTAGTGATAAGTACAGTTACTAAAGAGTACAAAATTGGGAACTGGGGCATGCCTTGCTTGATTGCACACAAAAACTGGGAATTGTGCACTCAAGTTAAATAGTTTAGGTTATATAAATATGATGGAAAGCGTATTTGACAGAGAGAATGGGGATTCAAATGAAATGCATTGTATTTGAGTATGTAAACACTCGTGTAGTCTTTTCAAAGTCATGCTGAAACAACCAGATACTCATACAGAAGAAAAAAATTAACTTCAAGTCTTACTTTATGCTACACACAAAAATGACTAAGATGAATCATATGCCTAAATTTAGAAGCATGTCAAAGATTTCATCAAAAATAATTCTGGTTTGATACTTAAGATGCAATGAGATCAGTCCTCTTTCCCTAGGCCAGCTTGGAATATTGCAGAAGCCTCTTGCTTTTGTGTTTAGCTCCAAGCCCAAACTTCTACACTGAGCCTGAGTTTTCTTTCTAAAATATAGATTGAGTCATATTAGTCCTCTGTTTAAAATCTTTGAATGTTTCCTTTTCTTTTTTTTTCCTTTTCATATAGGATAAAATTAACCTTATCTTTCATCAAAAAGCTCCCAAATCTGGTCTCTGCCTTGGTTTCCAAACTGATTTTTTAACAACTGCCATATCGAAGTGCACTATAGTGGAAGCAGTTTTATAGTAACAATAAGAGCAGCGGTAGAATGACAGCACTGTAGCGGTGGTGGTAGTTTTACTATAAAGTTACTACAATTATTATTATAAAACTATTACTACTACTCATCTACTAGTATTAGTACTTTAACTATTTGCAGTTTTCTAGAACTCAGCATGCCCTCTCATATTTGTGCATTTTCGTGGGCTTTTGCATGAGCCTAGAATTCCCTCTCGTTCACCTGGCTAGGTATAGCTCTGGCTCTCAGTCTTTTTATACTATACTGTTGTAGCTCAATCTCTTTACATATCTGTCTCTCCAGATAGGGCTGAGCTCAGCTGGGATCATACCTTTTTAACTTTTCAATACCTAACACACGGGGTCTTCAGGAGTCAGAACAGACTCAACAGCAACCAACAACAACAACAAAAGTTTAATACAGTGTTAAAGGAATGAATACAAACATTTTGAAATATTATGGCGAATAGCTTTCTATAACAGCACTGTCCAGTATAACTTTATGGAATAATGGAACAGTTCTATATATGCATTGTCCAGTAGTCACTAGCCACATGTGGCCACTGAGTAATTGAAATGTGGCTACTGTGACTGAGGAACTAAAATTTTAATTTTATTTCATTTTAATTAATTTAAATAGCTATGCATTTTCTTTGCTTACTTTTTGCTTTCACTGCAACCATTTTCTTGGCCTTTTGTCATTATACTTAAGCTTAAATATTTGCTGGTGAATCTAGAAGGAGCTATGTTATGAATTGAATTGTGTCCTCCAAAAATACGTGTTGTAAACCCTAACCCTTAGACCTGTGGTTATAATCCCATTTGGGAGTAGGTTTTCTTTTGTTCTGTTAATCAGGGAGTTTTAGTGTAGGGTATATTTTAAGTCAATCTCTTTTGAGATACAAAAGAGTAGATTAAGCAAGCAAACACAGATGGAGGGTAAGATACATGTCATATGATCACAAAGGAACCTAGGAATGAAGCTGAAAAGAGTTAAGAACCTTCCCCTAGAACGGACAGAGAGCCTTCCCATAGAGCTGTCGCCCTAATTCAGACTTCTAGCTTCCTAAATTGTGAGAAAATAAATTTCTGTTTGTTAAAGCTACTCACTTGTGATATTTCTGTTATAGCAGCACTAGATAACTAAGACAAGGTATATGTTATCAATACCGTTTGCAGGGAAAAACCCAGGTAAACCTAGAACAACTAGATGGTTCCTGGTTACCACCACGTACCGCTCTGGCAGGGATCACGATAGAGGGTCCCAGACAGAGCAGGAGGAAAATGTAGAACAGAATTCAAGCACATACACACACACACACACACACACACACACACACACACACACACACACAAGACCAGGCTTGCTGGTCTGACAGAGACTGGAGAAACCCCGAGTATGGCCCCCAGACATCCTTTTAACACAGTACTTAAGTCAGTCCGGAGGTTCACCCTTTAGCCAAGGAGCCCTGGTGACACAGTGGTTAAGTGCTCAGGCTGCTAACCAAAAGATAGGTAGTTTGAATCCACCATCTGCTCCTTCGAAACCCTATGGGGCAGTTCTGCTCTGTCTTATAAGGTTACTAGGAGTTGGAATTGACTTAAGGGCAACCGGCATAGGTTTTTTCCTATAGGGCTGACAATAACACACATGAGGGACATGCTCATAGTTCAATCATGTATACGAGACTAATGAGCATACCAGCCCCAAAGCAAAGAAGAGAAGGCAGGAAGGGACAGGAAAACTGGACAAGTAGAAACAGGGAACCTGGGATGGAGAAGGGGAGAGTGTTGACGTATTGCGGGTTTGGCAACCAAAGTCACAAAACTATTTGTGTATCAACTGTTTAGTGGGAAACTAATTTGCTCTATAAAGTTTCACCTAAATCATGAAAAAAAAATCTAGGTAAGAAATATTTTTGTCTAAATATTTTGACAGACTGGATTTCAGCTTAACTTTGATAGGATCATTCAAAACAAGATACAGAAAACCAAACCTGTTGCCATCGAGTCAGTTCTGACTTATGGCAACCGCATGTGTGTCAAAGTAGAACTGTATTCCATAGGATTTTCCATGGCTGTGATCTTTTGGAAATAAACCACCAGGTCTTAACTACAGGAGAGTATGGGAGCACATCATCAGATCTTTTCTCCCACAGAGCTGCTGTTGGGTTCAAACCACCAACTTTTCAATTAGTGACTGCACTACTCAGGGACCTTGTCTTAGTTATCTAGTCCTGCTATAACAGAAATACCACAAGTGGATGGCTTTAACAAAGGGAAATTTATTCTCTCACAGTTTAGGAGGCTAGAAGTCTGAATTCAGGGTGCCAGCTCCAGGGGAAGGCTTTCTCTCTCTGTAGGCTCTGGGGAAAGGTCCTTGTCATCAATCTTCCTCAGTCAAGGAACTTCTCAGCGCAGGGTCCCTGGGTCCAAAAGACATGCTATTCTCGGCTCTTGTTTCTTGGCTCACCCGTGTGTCTGTTAGTTTGTCACACTGTGGGGGCTTGTGTGTTGCTGTGATGCTGGAAGCTATGCCACCAGTATTAAGATACCAGCAGGGTCACTCACAGTAGACAGGTTTCAACTGAGCTTCCAGACTAAGACAGACTAGGAAGAAGGACCTGGCAGTCTACTTCTGAAGCAATTAGCCAGTGAAAACCTTATGAATAGCAGCAGAACATTGTCTGATATAGTGCTGGAAGATGAGCCCCCTAGGTTGGAAGGCACTCGAAAGACAACTGGGGAAGCTGCTTCCTCAAAGTAGAGGCGACCTTAATGACATGGAGGGAGTCGAGCATTCGGGATCTTCATTTGCTGATGTGGCATGACTCAAAATGAGAAGAAACAGATGCAAACATCCATTAATAATTGGAATATGGAATATACAAAGTATGAATCTAGGAAAATGAGAAATCATCAAAAATGAAATGGAACAGATAAAAATTGATATCCTAGGCATTAGTGAGCTGAAATGGACTGGTATCGGCCATTTTGAATCTGACAATCATATGGTCTACTCTGTTGGCAATGACAACTTGAAGAGGAATGGTGTTGCATTCATCATCAAAAAAAAATTTAGAAATCTATCCTGAAGTACAATGCTGTCAGTGATACGATAATATCCATACACCTAAAAGGAAGACCAGTTAATACGACTATTATTCAAATTTACACACCAACCACTAAGGCCAAAGATGAAGAAATTGAAGATTTTTACTAGCTTCTGCAGTCTGAAATTGATGGAACATGCAATCAGATGCATTAATAATTACTGGTGATTGGAATGTGAAAGTTGGAGACAAAGAAGAAGGATTGGTAGTTGAAAAATATGGCCTTGATGATAGAAACGATGGTGGAGATCACATGGTAGAATTTTGCAAGACCAACGACTTCTTCACTGCAAATACCTTTTTTCACCAACATAAACGGCGACTATATACATGGACCTTGCCAGATGGAATATACAGTAATCAAATCGACTACATCTATGGAAAGAGACCATGGAAAAGCTCAATATCATCAGTTAGAACAAGGCCAGGGCCAACTGCGCAACAGACCATCAACTGCTCATATGCAAGCTCAAGTTGAAACTGAAGAAAATTAGAACAAGTCCACCAGAGCCAAAGTACGACCTTGAGTATATCCCACCTGAACCTAGAGACCATCTCAAGAATAGGTCTGATGCATTGAACACTAATGACCAAAGACCAGACGAGTTGTGGAATGACATGAAGGACATCATACATGAAGAAAGCAACAGGTCATTAAAAAGACAGGAAAGAAAGAAAAGATCAAAATGGATGTCAGAAGAGACTCTGAAACTTGCCCTTGAATGTCGAGTAGCTAGAGCAAAAGGAAGAAATGATGAAGTAAAAGAACTGAACAGAAGATTTCAAAAGGTAGCTCAAGAAGACAAAGTAAAGTATTATAATGATATGTGCAAAAAGCTGGAGATAGAAAACCAAAAGGGAAGAACACGCTTGGCATTTCTCAAGATGAAAGAACTGAAGAAAAACTTCAAGCCTTGAGTTGCAATAGTGAAGGATTCTATGGGGAAAATATTAAACTATGCAGGAACTATCAAAAGATGGAAAGAATACACAGAGTCACTATACCAAAAATAACTGGTCGACGTTCAAACATTTCAAGAGGTAGCATATGATCAGGAACTGATGGTACTGAAGGAAAAAGTCAAAGCTGCATTGAAGGCACTGATGAAAAATAAAGCTCCAGGAATTGATGGAATATCAACTGAGATGTTTCAACAAATGGATGCAGCGCTGGAAGTGCTCATTTGTCTACACCAAGAAATTTGGAGGATAGCTGCCTGGTCAAACAACTGGAAGAGATCCATATTTATGCCTATTGCCAAGAAAGATGATCCAACCAAATTCAGAAATTATTGAACAATATCATTAATATCACACAAAAGTAAAACTTTGCTGAAGCCCTCAAAAGCGACTACAGCAGTATATCGACAGGGAACTGCCAGAAATTCAGGCCGGATTCAGAAAAGGACATGGGATCAGGGATATCATTGCTGATGTCAGATGGATCCTGGCTGAAAGCAGAGAATACCAGAAAGATGTTTACCTGTGTTCTACTGACTATGCAAAGGCATTCGACTGTGTGGATCATAACAAATTATGGATAACATTGCCAAGAATGGGAATTCCAGAACACTTAATTGTGCTCATGAGGAACCTGTACATAGATCAAGAGGCAGTTGTTCGAACAGAACAAGGGAATACTGTGCAGTTTAAAGTCAGGAAAGGTGTATGCCAGGGGTGTATCCTTTCACCATACCTATTCAATCTGTATGCTAAGCAAATAATCCGAGAAACTGGACTATATGAAAAAGAACGGAGCATCAGGATTGGAGGAAGACTTATTAACAACCTGCGATATGCAGATGACACAACCTTGCTTGCTGAAAGTGAAGAGGACTTGAAGCACTTACTGGTAAAGATCAAAGACGACAGCCTTCATTGTGGGTTACACCTCAACGTAAAGAAAACAAAAATCCTCAAAATTGACCAGTAAGCAACATCATGGTAAACAGAGAAAAGATTGAAGTTGTCAAGGATTTCGTCTTACTTGGATCCACAGTCAACACCCATGGAAGCAGCAATCAAGAAATAAAAAGACACATTGTATTGAGCAAATCTACTGTAAAAGACTTCTTTAAAGTATTGAAAAGGAAAGATGTTACCTTGAAGACTAAGCTGCGCCTGATCCAAGCCATGGTATTTTCAATCGCATCATATGCATGCAAAAGCTGAACAATGAATAAGGAAGATGGAAAAATTGATGCCTTTGAATTGTGTTAGCGAAGAACGTTGAACATATCATGGACTGCCAAAAGAGGGAACAAATCTGTCTTGGAAGAAGTACAACCAGAATGCTCCTTAGAAGCAAGGATGGTGAGACTACATCTCACATACTTTGGACATGTTGTCAGGAAGGATCAGTCCCTGGAGAAGGACATCATGCTTGGTAAAGTAGAGAGTCAGCGAAAAAGACAAAGACCCTCAATGTGATGGATTGACACAGTGACTGCAATAATGGATTTAAGCATAACAACAATTGTGAGCATGGCACAGGACCAGGCAGTGGTTCTTTCTGTAGTACATAGGGGTGCTATGAGTTGGAGCCGACTCAATGGCACCTAACAACAACAACAACTAGTTTCTTGGTGGTATGAGGTCCCCATGTCACTCTGCTCACTTCTTTCTTTTATATCGCAAAAGAGATTGATTTAAGACACAACTTAATCTTGTAGATTGAGTCCTGCCTCATTAACATAACTGCAGCTAATCCCACCCCATTAACATCAAAGAGGTAGGATTTGCAACACATAGGAAAATTACATCAAATGACAAAATGGTGGACAATCACACAATACTGGGAATTACGGCCTAGCCAAGTTGACATATATTTTTGGGGGACACAGTTCAATCCATAACACACCTTACTTCAGTGAAGTCACTTATGAACAGATATTTTAACTCTTTTAAAGAAATACATTATTTTAAAATGGCTTACAATAGAATTTGAGGAGAACATTTATGCTAAAAATTTGGGAATGTTAACATTCATTTATAGGATTTCTTCAAGAGGAACAGTAGAAGGTCAGATCTCTATGCTTGCCTGAAAAGGATAATTTTACACAACTTTAGAGTTTATGGGAAACCCTAGTGGCATAGTGGTCAAGAGGTACGACTGCTAACCAAAAAGTCAGCAATTCGAATCCACCAGGTGCTCCTTGGAAACCCCATGGGGCAGTTCTACTCTGTCCTGTAGGGTCACTATGCGTCGGAATCGACTCAACGGCAATCGGTTCATTTACGTGTTGAAGAAGCCCTGGTAGAGCAATCGTTAAGCACTAGGCTGCTAACTGACAGAAAGGTCAACAGTTTGAACCCACCAATAGCTCCATGGGAGAAAAGACCTGACAATCCGCTCCTATAAAGATTTCAGCGTAGGAAACCCTATGGAACAATTCTACTCTGTCCTTCAGGTTCACTATAGGGTCGCTATGAGTCAGAATTGACTCAACGGCACACAACAACAATAATTACATGTTGTAGATTCTGTTACTTCTGTAACTGAACCCCAGTAAACTCTGTCCGTTTTAAAGCACTTATTGAATTGCTTCAAAGTTAAAAGAATTCCAGGAACAAGCTCTCTAGATAACAAAATCACTGTATCAAATCCTACAGGCACCTTGAAGGAGCTCCATTTTTTAAATTATTAAATCCCATCTCTGCTTTTGGGGTCTGGAGGAGTCTCTATGTGTGTAAAACTCCTCTAATGAATCTGATCTGCATCCTGGCTGAGAACAATTGCCCTGGGTTTGCTGAAGTGAGTGGAGAAAATGTTTGAAGCTACTCGATATACAGAGCCATGAGCTTCATCTTCCAAGAGCATAGGACTTCCTTGGAGAATTAAGAAATCCAAAATATAATTTTTGAATTAAACCAAATAAATATAAATGGTGAAATAGATGGTAAACTTCACGTCAAAGCAAAGGCATCAAACAAGCACAATGTTCACTCTTGTTGCCTTTAGCCTCAGGTTATGCCCCAGGCATTCATACTTACTAGCTTCTGATAGAAGACTTGGGAAACACAGCTCATATTCAGAGCTTCCAGAATACGAAGGAAGAATGGTCTTTTAACATGATATTTTAATTCCAAATTTGGCAAAATAGACTTTGTCTCAGCTTCCCATCATCCTTCTTTTAAACTAACGTTTAAATTACTTTATGCAGACCTTAGATGAACTGATTGTATGTCCTCACACCAGAACAAAGAAACAAGTGTTTGCTATTTCCTAATGAGATGATTTTAGCCTGTTATTATGATGTGAAGTAGCAGATAATAGCACAGGCTCCCGACTGGAACCCTTGTTAATCTGTGTGTGAAATTGTATAACCATTTTTCCCCTGGATTTCCTAGTCTATAAAGATAGAACATGTGAGATATGTATATGAAGCAGTTAGCATTGTGATGGGCATTTATTAGTGTTATTTTTTTCTACTAGAAACAACCTTAAGATACAGTTGACCATGTTACTATTAAAAAATGAATTTAGCACCAGTTACTGTGGCCGTAAAGAACCTGAACTGACAGTCTCTTGAGTCTACAATTTGTGTTTCTTCAGGTGTTAACTATAGCAGAGCACAATGAGGTCATGAAAAGAGAAACATTATTTTTTTTTGTAAATTATGAATAGAATTCTATAATAATTCGACATTTTATGAAAAAAAGACATCACAATCTAATGAAGAATAGCCTTCTTTTACAAGATTCCAGAGGAACACCACCACCCTATTCTCCCCTCCACTCTAGTTGCTGTAAACTGGCCCAGGCATATCCCATTTCCTTCCTTCATGGGACACTTCTGTCCTGCGCTAGTCTATGCATTGGCAGTTCTGTTGCTGAAGGGGGAAAATCCGTCTCACCTCTTCTGAGACTCACAAAGCTCATTGGTCTGTTTATATTCTAATTTTGTTTCACTTTGCTTTATAACTTCCTTTCCCCAGGACACTGACTCAAGTCTGAGGATGAGGGTGGGAGGGAGGAGTTAGCAATAAAAGGTGGGGAGGTTTGGGCAGGAAGAAAGGAGGAGGGTAGCAGGTCTGCAGCTAACATTTGCAGGGCTTCAGGCAAGAGTTCAAATGGAGGCCCACATACTATAGGTGTAAATATTTTAAAACTACTTATCAAGATACTATACTGTGACATAAATATATTCTTGCAGAAAGAATATACTTGACAAACATACTTGCATAAAGACCTGGAAGATGAGATTGAATTTAGAATTCTTGAACCTCTTAGAATTCCACACTCAAATGTGGTGGCATGGGTGAGTGCTTTTCTCTTCCTATCCCTAGCTCCATCAGGGTCTTACAGACATCTTGTAGACCTCCCAACCAAAGCACCCAAACTCCAACTAGAGCCCCCAAACACAGGCACTGGAAATGAGCTTGAGGCTGCCTGGGCAGGGAATCCCTGGGTAATGCACTCAGCTGCTGACTGAAAGGTTGGAAGTTCAAATCCACCCAGCAACACCTTGGAAGAAAGGCCTGGCTATCTACTTCTGAAAAATCAGCCGTTGAAAACTCTACGGAGCACAGTTCTACTCCGACAACATGAGGTTGCCATGAATCAGAATCAACTCATTGGCAACTTGTAGGTGTAGTGTCAGGGTACCAGGAAGCAATTTAGAAGAGGTGAGCTTCATGTGGGCACATACTTATGACCCTGTGAGAGACGGACATGGCTAGAGGAGGGCCAGAGCTGGGATCCTCTAAAGTGCAGGGCCCATGGCAGAGGCCACTCTTGACTAGGCAGTAGTGCAGAGCAAATCAAGTCACCTCTATCCTGTTGTACTTCCATCTCCTGCCCACTCTCATAATGATTTACTGTCCTTGTATCTTTTCCTTGCGATTATTGACCTTCATAAGGCATCTCTGTCAGCCGTATGCTGAATCTACTAATGGACTCTCCCCAGAGACTTCCAGATATGCCCAGACATGGCTGAATTTTCAAAGTAAACACTGTTTAGGTTCTCGATAAGGACACTCACCACATAAAAAAGATAATAATACCAACAACCACAAGCCAAATCATTCAGCTATTTGAGGTTATACTCTTCAGGCGTAGCTCTACTCAGAACAAGATGGTCTACGTGAGATTTTATTAATGTTCTCTTGTGGTTAAAATGGAAAAACATTTTCAGACCAAAATATTATCTTACATTCTTTTGTGTTTCTATGATTTTATTTTATTTGAACTTTGTATTATGAAAAATTTTAGACACATACAAAAGTAGGGAGAGTAGTATAATGAAACTCCATGTATTCATTATCAAAAATTATTAGCCTGTGGCCAACCTTGTTTTATCTATACCGTCATGTATTCCCCTACTTCCTACCATATTATATTTTAAACTAATCTCAGACATCATTTCATTTCATAATATTTTAGTTTGGAATCTCTGATATATGAAGACTACATTTACGACATAAACAAAATACCAAAATATCATCATTATATCTCAGGTTTCCTCTTCCATCTCCCTCTCTGTCTCTCTCCCTTCCTCTCTCTCTCTTTCATTGCAATTTATTTGTGTAAGAAACTGGACTCTTTTTCTTACAGAGTTTCCCACAGTCTAGATTCTGCTCATTGCATCTCCAGAATATTTTAACCTGTTCTTCAGTCCTCTGTATTTCCTGGAATTGGTTGTTGAACCCACACCTTTTGGGACAACTACTTCATAAGTGGTTGTGTATTCTTCCATCAGGAGGCACATGATAACTGATTATCTCTCTTTTACTGATGTTGGTGACTATTGATAATGATGCCTGGATCCAAATTCATTATGAGCTGCAAAAAGGTGATATTCAAGCTACTCAGAATTTCTGTCTTTATTAGCTGGACTATTTCTATAAAGATAAAGTTCTCTCATCTACTGTTTGGTTACCCAGTAGTATTTTTGATCATTACACATTTCAATTCAGTATAAGAAATGATATCTCAACTTAATACTTTAACATAGCACAGTAGAGCTTCAAAGGACTTGCAATTTCATCTAATTCAACACTTTATTTTACGGATGAGGAAACAGGCCCAGAGAGGTTCAATTAGTTTTTTCATTTCTAAAAGCTCATTGGTAGTTATCAGTTAGAATCCCAACAGGAAGCAGGATAATTCCAGATGGGTTTATTTACGAAAAGACTAATTACAAAGGCATGGGAAGGGCATAGAGGGGCTTCAAGGGATACTGCAGAAACTGGGGGCTAGCAGCTGAAGAGCTGTCACCATTCTAGTTCCCAAAAGACAAGGTGAGGGACAGTTATAAGAACCCTGTAAAAAAGTGAGTCACTGTTGGGTCTGCCACCTTGAGGAGAGCAATGACCTGTTGGCGACTCATCCAGAGGGAGCCAGGGAAAAAAATATCCTGTCCTCAAACTTAAATCTCCTGCCTGGACCCCGAATTAGCAAACTCAACTGGTAGACAGGAAGCAAGGGACCATTGTCTTAATGCATACAGATTACCTCCTGAGGTAGAACGTACGGTGGATATGAGTAGAGAGTAGATCTGGAAGAGAAACCTCAGGCAGAGGTGGCAAAGCCAGGAGTTGAATTCATATTCTGGCTCCTATTCCACCATACTACCATGCATTCAAATGTTTGATTATTTTCACAGCTTTTATACTTGCAGAAAGAATTTGTGGCCCAGGATGATTTTATCCTCCTCTAGTGAATTTTGTTTGCTGAATTCCTGGAATTATCTTGATCCAATTTCAAGGTTTGAGATTTTTTTTCTTTCCTCAGATGTCTGGAAGCATGGCTGCTGTCCATGTAATTTTACTTCTTGTTCATGCCTTTTCTACGTATGACACCCTTATGTTTGTTCGTGCAGATATTGTAAAAAATGCAGTTCAGCCCTCAGCAGCCTAATCTAGATCTACAAAAATACCCAAGCCAAAAGCAGCCTTGAAAGTAGGCTTACTGTCTGGATTCCTGTCCTCTCTTCCAGAATCTGGCCAGATATTTCCTCATTAATCTCTTTAGCTCTTTGGTGCCTTTATGCATATGTTTAAAGATTTTTTTCCAGCTTTCTTATTGTTCTTTAGTGAGAGAGTTGATCAGAATGATCTAACCTGTCATAATCAGAAGGAGAAATCTGTCTCTTTATTTCTTCAGCTTTTCACGAGGAAAATTCTTTGCCCTACCTGTACGCATTCTCAAAGGCATCCCAAAAAGTTCATCTCCAAGTAGAAGTGGGATGGATTCTGAGTGAGACCATAATTCTGGCCAGAAAGTTTCAGTTTGCTGCTGCCATGCCTTTCTAACGTGTAAAGATATCATAGGATCTTTATGATATTATAATTCTATCATTTATTGAGTGTGACTTAATCCTTGTCAAAAGCCTCTAGAAATGTCTATTTGTAGTAGGTCCTAAGGGATATGTTGCCTCTTGTGTCCTTGGATCCCTTTTTTCTCCCAAAGCAGAAGAATGTCAAATTATATGTTTTCATTGAGAAATACAATCACTTAGAGTCTTTCAGATTTCAATGCCAGGAAAAGTTTTGACTCTTCATATTAATATGTGTAATTTTATGAATTATGAATATGTGGGGGTGTTTTTTATTTTGGAAGCCTAAAAGGACAGAGCTAAGTTTAGCAGTTAATTGAATTATTAATTGATCCCAGGTGCCTAATACTTCTTTTATTGGTTTCCTTGTTAATTTGAGATCGCTTAAAATTATATTCACCCTACTTTGTAAGTGATTTAAAATACCTTTTAGAATTAACAATGTATTGGATTCTTACTTACCTCACCTGACGATACAAAGAGGCAAACTCATCACTTAAAACAAAGGCGAACTAGCTAGGAGACCCTTTCCCATTCTAGGCTGAAAATTCTCTATTTTGCATCTTTAGGACCAAACCTGAAAGCCCAAGGCAGGCAGTAATTTTGCTCATGTCCACCACCACCATGTAAGATATCCTTTTGGATTAGAAAAAGGTGCTCCTTGAAGACAGACAAACTGCAAAAAGCGTACACCTTCCGGGTGGTCTAATGAGAAAAAGTGTTTCATTGCTCCAGACTGACACCCTGAGCCAGGCTTGGCAAGTTGAGTGCAGACTGAGTTTCAGCACCACACACGTCCCCTTAGCCTGGTGCCCCTGCCCACACACAGGCCCTGAATTTCAATCATCTGAAATTGTGCATATTTGACTTTATCAGTTTTATTAGACATAGCCCTAATGAATTTTCTGTGTTTAGTATTCTTGACCACCATGAGAAGGGGATTATCTACTCCCACAGGAGTTCGGAGGTTTGGCAAGTTGTTGGAAGTATTAAAAGATACATATCTATTAGTGGTCCATCAACATTTTGTTTCAATATGAGCACTGAGTCACTAAATATCTACTTTACTGTTGATATCCATTCCTTAAGCAGAACATGAATCACAGATTCCAGTCGACATAAAGAGTATAGTTTCTTTCATATAAATTTACTTCTATTATTCTATACACCTTTAGTAAAAGCTAACACTTTGCTTCATTGAGGATACCATGGTGTAGCTGCTAGGTGTTTTTGCTCAATATTATTTTCTCCCTTCTTTAATACTTGATGACTCAACTGTTTAATCGTTCCTTTTTTCCAGGCTTGATATGTAATTCACATTTGTCTTCTGCCATTTTCACAGGGCATTATGCCTCATTAATCTTCTCAGTTCCTGGAAATGGGAAGTCCAAAACCTGTTACTTTTTCCAGTGTAGCATTCCCTGACTTTCCTAACAGCTATAGCGTTCTGGAGAAATTCTCTGAGAACACAGCCCTGGTCTTACACATCCATTTTTTTTTTTAATTTTAAATTTTTTTTATTGTACTTTAGATGAAGGTTTGCAGAACAAATAGTTTCTCATTAAACAGTCAGTTCACATATTATTTTATGACATTGGTTAACAAGCCCACAACATGTCAACACTCTCCCTTCTTGACCTTGAGGACTTTTTTTTTTGGTGAAAATACATGTAGCCAAAGTTACACCATTTTGAAAGTTTCTACATGTACAATTCAGTGACATTAATTACATTCTTCCAGTTGTGCTGCTATTCTCACTATCCTTTTCCAAATTATTCCATCTCCATTATCTTCAACTCACTGTCCCCTAGGCTTCCCATCAAACCTTTTGAGTTGCTGTTGTCAATTTGATCTCACATAATTCTTTTTTTTTT
>NW_004443938.1:36636010-36661440 GCF_000243295.1 Trichechus manatus latirostris
GAGTTGCTAGGATGGGTTGTTTGTGGGCACTTACTACAGTCACCAGGGCGGTCGGTAATCAGTGCAGGGCACGAAATGGAAAAAAACAAGAAGGGGAGAAGAAGAGGAAAAAAAAAAAAAGAAAAGAATGAATAAATGAAAATTAGAAAGAAAAAAGAACAGCAAAGCTCTCAGGGATCCCACTGGTGCAGCTATGAGGTCTGGGGAAGTTGTTCCCAGGTGTTGAAGTACAGCCTCGCTAGAATGCGTAGACGTATTCAGCGCCAGGTATTCAGGGGACAGGAAAAGAAGGAAGGTATAGAGAGACAAGAAACTGAGTAATGAATAAAGAGAAAAAGGGAAAAAGAGGGAAAGAAAACAAAACAAAAAACAAACAAGAAAAGCCCCCAAAAAAACAGAAGAAAAAAAAAAGAACCACAAAAATAGGAATGCTCTCAGGGATCTCTGTGTGTGTCTGCACAAGCTGAGGGGTAGGTCCCAAGCCGCGTAGCCCTGCCTGGCCAGAACGGGCTCCCAACTCAAGAAAAGGAAAAGAAAACAAACAATTCAAAACAAGCAAACAAAAAAAAGCCCCGGGATCCCACCAGCATGGCAGCACAGACCAGGAAGCAGTTCCACGCTTGAATGGAGCTCTGCAGCCTCTTAGGAAGAAGCAAAGATGGCACCCGGAGTCAGGTATTTGAGCAGAAGGAGGGGGTGGTTGTGAGAGGTAAGGAAGAAATCAAAAGAAGTGCAAAAAAGCAACACCAGCAGCCAACAAATGGCACTCAGGGAGTCAGCCAGTGGGGGCGGGTGGAATCCAAGCAGCCGGTGCTTCCCGGCCAAGAGACTGTGGCCGCCAGAAGCACAGGAGGCCGAGTGGGGGTGAAGGGTGGGGGTGGGAAAGCGTATATCGCTGTTTACTGGTTGTTCTGTCTCCTGCTGGAAGCCCCGTGAAACTACTTTCTCGTACCCCTTGTTCGATGGTCTCAGATAGGAGTCCAAGATGGTAGATCTGCACTGTGTTAGCTGATAGGGGACCTCTGCATGAATCTCTCCACCTTCTCCATTCTCTGTCAGTTTCTCACTCCATTTGGTGTTTGGCTGAGTTATCTCTTTATTTGATGTTTTAGGGTTTCAAGATTGTTGTTTTCTCTGTTTGGCTTAGTTTTTCGGATCTTTGCTGTGGAGGGAGGGCATGGTGCTTCTGCCTAAAGCGCCATGTTGCCGGAAGTCCTACACATCTATTTTTGCTCTCCAAATAAGTAGGTGCTTTCTGAGTGCTTTTTAGCAACCCAGGCATTTTTCTGTGGTACAATTTAAAAAATAGGCCAGCCAAATTCTCTTCTTTGTCTCGCGGATAATGATTGCCCAGTCAGGTGCTCTATTGTGGATGGCACATGTGGGGAGCCCTGGCAGTCCAGTGGTTAAGAGCTCAGCTGCTAATCAAAAAGGTGTGCAGTTCGAATCTACCAGCCGCTCCTCGGAAACCCTATGGAGCAGTTCTACCCTGTCCTATAGGGTGGCTATGAGTCGGAATTGACCCAACACCAACGGGTTTTGTTTTTTAAAATGAGAATGCTAAATTGTTCAGCAGTTGGAGCTAACCAATTGATAGTAGAAAGCACAAGCTACTGGAACTTTTAAAATGAAGAGTACCAGGGACAGACCTCATACTTTCAGTCAGCCACTCCTGGAGCGCCACAGGCACGAATAAACCACCCTCTTGTTTACGCCCTGGCTCCAGGGCGTTAGCTAAAATCTTCCTGCCTTGTGCAACGTGAGCATCCCCGCGCCACGCTGCCCCTGCCCTGCCCACGCCGCACGCGGGCCCAGTAAACGCCGAGGAGCGCGCCCGGCAGGGGCCAGCAGGGGGCGCCGTGGCTGTTGTGAACGCTGCAAATGCCTCCCGGACTGGCTCTGAAGACCCGAAAATTCGCCAGAGATACTTTTTTTGGCCATTCTGCAGTTGCATGCGCTCCGGGTTTTGCCTACTCCAGTTCTTAGGTAGGGGCCCAGTTGGTGACCGAGAAGCTTGGCTGCGTGCCGCGCTGGGGAAGGGCTGAGGTCCGGGAGCACGGCGCGGTCGGTTTCGTCCAGGCTGGAGTCTCCCAGCAGCGCTCTCCCCCGCGGCCGCCCTGCCTCTCCGTGCCGCGACGAGTGGGTGGCAAGAAGGGAGTGGGTGGCCGAGAAGACAAGCGGCCGACAGGAGCGGCGCGGTTCCATTGGCGAGGCTGCGCTGGAAACGGCGGCCGCGGCGATCCGAAGAGAAACGAGGACTGGGAGCAGGAGGAACTAGGGCCCTATGAAGAGGAGCTGCCACTGAGGAGGGAGGCGGATTCTTCCGGCTGCAGCTGCCGCGTTTCCCGGACGCAGCCCGGTGAACCTGCCTGCCTGTAAGGTGCTCGCCAGGTAGCTCTGCTCCCCGAGGGTCCCCGCCCTCGCTCCGCCCCGCGCTCGGGACGGAAGGAGCGGGCCAGCGCTGCAGGCGGCTGGGCGCACGGAGCCCGAGTGCGGCGCCCGAGAGCCGCACCGCCGCGCAGGTCGGCAAACCAAGAAAAGGAAGCGCGGTCCATTCGCACCCTGCTCGGCGTCCCCACCCCTTGCACTCTCAACCTTGCAGCCAGCGAACATCGCGGCCACGGAGGCGCCGAGGAGGAGCGAGCCGCCGCCGGGTAGCGGCGTGCCTCCGGGGGAGAGAGCGCCCGAGAGGAAGCGGCGGCGCGGCGGGGAAGGCGCGGCTCGCGATGGCAGTTGCTTAGCCGGACGGGCGCGGAGCAGCCCCGAACTGTGGCTGGCCAGACGCGGTGGCGGGGCAGGGGACGCCGCCGCTGCCGCAGCCTTGCCGGGAGCTATGGGCACGGAGGCGGGCGAGGGCATCACTTTCTCCGTGCCACGTTTCGGCTCTTTGGGCTTATGCACCTTCGCCGAGGGCGGCAGCTGCCGGAGGGGAGGAGCGGCGGCGACGGTGGAGGGCGAGGAGAACCAGCAGCCACCGCCGCCACCCGGTAGTTTCTGGAACGTGGAGAGCGCCGCCGGCCCTGGCACCGGCTGTCCCGCTGCCAGCTCCGGGGGCAGCGCCACTCGGAGCCGGGGCAACTCTGGTGGCGGAGGCGGCCGACAGACCACTGTGGCATATGTGATTAACGAAGCGAGCCAGGGGCAGCTGGTGGTGGCCGAGAGTGAGGCCCTGCAGAGCCTGCGGGAGGCGTGCGAGGCTGTGGGCGCCGCGCTGGAGACCCTGCATTTTGGTAAACTGGACTTTGGGGAAACCACGGTGCTGGACCGCTTTTACAATGCAGGTGCGTGTGTAACCCCTTCCCATCGTTTGCGACGGGTGGCCTCGTGTTCCCTTGTCGCCCTTTGGATTTTTTTTACCCCTTGGGCAGGAAGCACGCTTGCTACTTATTCACTTCTTGCCCCACCTTAGGGGCCGCGAGGGTACTCGCGGCCGCTGGAAGAGAGTATATGTGTGCTTGTGCAAGAGTCTCTGTGTGTGTTTGTGCGAGAGATCGACTGACCCAGCCAGCGCCCCGCGCTGGAGCCCTGCCGTCCGTGTCGTCCTGGAGAACTTCAGTTCTTCAGAAGTACTGGATATTTGCCTCAATCAGTCGTTCTCCATTCAATGTCTCTGTTTCGCTTCTGTTAGATTTGGCCCATGTTTTCCTTCTACATATACCTGTGAGCACTTTAGATGACGCTGTCCTTCTGCCTACTCGTTTTCTCTGTACTTTTGGGAGTACAGAAACGATGACTTATGCCACATGGCCGGCTGCACGCAGAGTGTATTTATACAAATTTGCATGTCGTGTCATGACCTTCCCAACTCATTTTACCTTCAACAGGTTTTAGTGGTTTGAATGTCCCATCTCTTACCAATTTCAACTTTCAGGTAATTACTTCCGAAAGTGATAATATTGTAACTTATGCTAAACTTATGTGATATCTTTGTTAGGATTATCGGTGGAAGAACCAGGGTCTGTTTTTTATTGCCCTATATACGTTTCTTAGGCTGGAAAATTTAAATTTATAATGTAACATTGTTCCAAATGCTGATATGCTATCTTGATAACTAAGATTAGATTGGCCATTAAAGTGATTGTTATCATATTCCATGAAAAAATGTATATTTTCATCCTGTTCCAGATTTCAAAAAATGTTATGCAGTTCTGGTGACTGAAGCAATTAATTTGTCTTAGCAATTGGCTTGATGCCAGTGGGTTTTTTTTTTTTTTTTTTTTTTTTGGTTAGCAAATGTTAGGAATAATATAACATGTTATTGAAATTAAACTTTAGCAGCCTTCACAATCAATGTTGAGAATATATGCATATTTATTTTTATACTTGTAGGTGGAAAACTTGATTTAATTGTGATTTCAAAACAGTAAGGTTCTTACCTTTTTGCTCACATAAAAGGTTTTATTTTCCAATCTCGTTTTCAGTTCTAATTCTATTCAGTCTCTTCAAAACACCTGAAGTAGGCTTATGCCAGCTCTGGAATTCAGCCAAAGCTGAATATTTTAAGAACAAGAAGAACTTCATGTAAGGAAGCCAGACTAAATAAACTAGGACTTTTTGGATCTGGTATTTTTTTACCGTCTTGGTCTTCCCAACTGAACATGAGTGTAATATATTATAGCTTGGTTCTTTGGGTAGCTTGCTATAAAAGTTACATAAACATAACTTTTCTAAAAATTATAGCATTCTTATTTTTGAATTATAACTTGGAAGATATGAAGGAAGCGTCAAAGAACTGAAAGATGTGGGAGAAAAGCACCCAGCTATGTACTTGAATCTATTTTTATTGCACTGATAGCTTGGTTTTTTTTTTTTTTTTTGAATAGGCCTCTTAAACCCAAAGCTAATTTGAAAGAAAGTTTCCTAACAAGGCTTACTTACTGTTTATTCTCCAAATGCTGCCCCTGGGAAAGGGAGAGAGGAAGATTAGTAGGAGAACTGACATTTGAACTATATCGTATTTAATCTTCCAAATAAGCCTGTGAAGGTAGTACTTGTTATGCTCCTTAGGTGAGAAAACTGAGGGATATATAACCAGCTTTAGGTCACATAAGAGCCTTGGTGGTGCAATGCTTAAGCACTCAGCTGCTAACCAAAGTGTCAGAGGTTCAAACCCACCAGCCAGTTGATGGGAGAAAGATGTGGCAGTCTGTTTCCATAAAGATGACAGCCTTGAAAACCCTATGGGGCAGTTCTACTCTGTCCCATAGGATTGCTGTGAGTTGGAATCAACTCTATGGCAATGGGGTTTAGGTTACACAGGTAGTAAGTGGTCAGAGCAGGATTCCGCTGCAGGTATAAGTCCCGAAAAGATCATGGTTGGGTCATACTTCCTCCATTCAGATGGGCTCAACTTATTCTCAGAATCAAGGGAAACTACCCATGTAGGAATCATGTGATGGAGAGCTGGCAGGACCTTCAGAGCCATTGAGGTGCAGTGTGGAATAAGGGGGAGGGCACTCTCTGGGAAGACTCATATTCCCAGACCTCCTCTGTCCCGCAGCGTTGTTTAACCTGGGCAGGCTCCATTTCAACCTCTGCCCACCTGGGTGACGTGAACTCTGCTCCCTTCTGTTCAGCATGAAGATGTGACAGTATAATGTTATCGGTTTCATCCAAACCCTTTGTTTTTCTAAACTGAGGGCTGCAGAGTTTGATAGGACTAAAACTTATCTTCTGTCTTCTAAGAGAAGCCTTGTTCCTCTCCACTAGGGGTGGGCAAACTTTATCTGTCAAGACCCAGGGAGTAAATATTTTAGGTTTTGCAGTCCATAAGGTGTCCCTCCCAACTACTCACCTCTGCCATAAATAGTAACTAAACAAATGATTGAGGCTATGTTCCAATAAAATTTTATTTCTGGACATTGAAATTTGAATTTCACATAATTCTCGTGTGACAAAATATGACTCTTTTGATTTTTTTCCCCCAACCATTTAAAAATGTAAAAGCCATTCTTAGTTTGCAGGCCGTGCAAAAATAGGTGGCCTGCTAGATTTGGCCCGTGGGCCATGTTGACCTTTTTTCTACAACCACTACCTCCCACTTGAAAGATGAATCATTGTAATGTAGTAGGAGATCACGTCTCTTCCAGTTAGATCTGAATTTTAGTTCTGGTTCTGCTATTAACCACCCAATCTTGAGCAAGCCCCTTCATCTACTCAAATGGAGATTCTTTGCCTATAAAATTGACTGGGATGGAGGTAGATGGGAAATTGAACTAAATTTATAAGATTCCCTCATTTAGTCCTGTGAATTTACAAAGTCAAGGCAGCATGGTGCGCTGGGACAGAGTGTCAGAATAGGAGTTTCAAAGTCTGAATTTTGGCCCTGGTCCTTCTGTAATTTGGAGCAAGTCATTGAAAATGTTAGAAAATAGTGGGACGTTGGGATGATTAATTGGTATCTGAGATTCCCTCTAGCTCTCAAATTCTGTACTTTAAAATCACAACATTATTAATATAAATGAATCATTTCACTCCATAGGTATTGATGAACTGCTTGAATATGTCATGTTCTCTGCCCTCGAAGAGCTCAAAGTTGGTGGGGAGGGTAGACTCAATGCAGGATATAGTATCGTCATTGTGAGGGTCCATACAGAGTGGGTTGGGCTCCTGGTCCATCTAGAGTAATATTGAGAGTGTGGCGAGTTTGAGGGTGGCACCCTAAAGAAAGTGACATCTGAACTGAGCTAGAAGGGCAAGCAAGCATGACTTGACCAGGGCCTCACATTTAGAAGGGAAGCAATGGTGTTGAAATAGCTCAACTTAATGTAATGAATAAGAACTTAAGGCTTGGTTACATTTTTATAAACTTACCCTATCTTTAGGGCCCTGGTGGCGCAGTGGTTAAGAGCTTGGGTGCTAATCAAAAGGTCAGCAGTTCGAATCCACCAGCAGCTCCTTGGAAACCCTATGGAGCAGTTCTACTCTGTCCTGTAGGGTAGCTATGAGGTGTAATCGACTTCATGGCGTTGAGTTTATGGGCTACCCTATCTTTGTATAAGCGGAAAAAAACAAACCCACTGCTGTCAGTTCCGACGCAGGGACCCTATAGGACAGTGTAGAACTGCCCCCATAGGATTTCCAAGGCTGTAATCTTTACATGGAGCGACTAGTGGGTTCGAACCACTGACCTTTTGGTTAGCAGCCGAGTGCTTACCATTGCGCCACCAAGTCTCCTCTTATCTTTGTATACTGGTGTATTTTTAAAGACTAGATGGCATTTAAAGATTTTTATTGATTTTCCCTATTTGATTATTGTTTAACGATATTCCTAGTTTGTTGTTTGACTACACTTGTCATTCTCTATTTCATCCTCATTCTGAGGAGATACTTCAGCTTTATCAATGCTTTTATGCAAATTAATATTATTTACATATACAAGAAACTATTACTCAGGGATGGCAAATGCCATGGCAACAACATTCCTTCCCAGCCCCTGGCTAAGAGAGGTCAGTGATACAGGCTGCTTTGAATAGGTGGAAAGACCCCAGCTGGCAGGATCTTAAAATTTTTTTTTTTAATGGACATCACTCTTGTGAGGTATAGGTACAATAGCCTGTATTATTCTCCCAATTTGCTTATAAGAAAACTGAAGGGTGATAGGTTATATTCATTCATTCATTAAGGTTAAACGATTTAAGGTTGGTCCTTGGAACCTGGAGCACACTTTTGCTTGGAAACAGTATTATAGATGGTAGGTAGATTCTGGGACTAGTCTATAAAAAGCCTTGTTAACTCAGTGTACTCCAAGTATGGAATGCATTCACCATTTTAAACATTGTTGCTATGGAAGATTAAGCTCCTTGAACTCAACTTCGTGAACACTTTTCCTGTGGCAGAATCAGTAACGTTTGCTTTGATTTAGCTATTGGAAGCTTCTTGGCAAGATGTAGGAGCATCAACTTCAATTAGTGGTGGTAAGGTAGTGGACAGAGAAAGCACTGGAAAGCTGAGGCTGCAAAGCAAAGAGGGGTGCTCAGTGAATGTGAAGGTGGATGTGATGCCAGCAGGTTCCATTAACGATCTCACCCCTTTCAGCCGCTTCCCTTTCCCCACCTAACCTATTTATGGCCCTGGGCCTTCCTGCGGAGGTAAGACCCAGGGCCATTGCTCTGCTGAAGGCCACCTCGCTCCTTTTCAGTGGGCACACTCCTTTCCCTGTCACCAGTCATTACATCTCCGCTATATCCTCTTTCTGGCTCTCTGCAAACTGTAATCCCTTACTCAGCCTTTAACCCTCTAGCAACAGTGGGCGACAGGAAGAAAACATGGGCTGATTGAAATTTTAAGAGCTTAACTTTGATAGTCGCATCCGAATTATTTTCTCTTTACTTAGGATCATGATAAAAGTGGCCCACTTATGCTGTGTCGCTGGAGAGGCATCTGTCCTCCCTCGGCTTTGGTTCCACTTGGCTCCAGCAAAGCCCTTTAAGTCTTCCAATATCATTTGGTAACAAAACAAAACAAAACTCTCATATCATGTCCATCCCAAACTGTGAAGTTCTTGAAAGTCTTCCATCCCACTTCTGTATTTTCTACTTTCAAATCCAAGGAGGCTTTTGTACATATTGTCTCATATACTTTGAGGTAGAGGGTGAAGTCTGATGAAGTCTGTATTTCCTAAATAGTGTTTCCCATGGACCAGTAAAATAAAAAAAGAAAAATTGGAGGACTAATATGATTGTCAACCTTTTAATTTTTCCAAGGAAGAATATTATAAATAGAGAAAGAAAAACTGTATAACCAGCTATCTATTGCTATGATTTCTTAAAAAGAAAAGACAATTTTAGGTTAAAAAAACTAGAGACGGCATAACCTTAGAATAGGAATCCCTGGGTGATGCAAACAGTTAATGCGTTCCGCTGCTAACCCAAAGGTTGGGGGTTTGATTTCACACAGAGGCACCTAGGAAGAAAGGCCTGGTGATCTACTTCCGAAAAATCAGCCATTGAAAACCTAATGGAGCACAGTTCTATTCTGACACACATGGCGTTGCCATGAATCAAATTCAACACTGTAGCCACTAGTTAACGTTAGAATAAAGGTAGTAAGGTTAGTGTAGGAGGGGAGAGGGAAGGGTTGAAAGAAGTGAAATTTTTAATGGAACCCCTGCTGGCGTCGCCTCCCACTTTGCTGAGCCTCCTGCTATCCTTTTTCTCCCTGCAGCCTCAGCCTTCCAGTCCTTCCTTTGCATACAGGAAATGTATGAAAAAGTCACTGCTTATTATTTATTTACCCCGATTTCACCATGGATGAGTGAAAACATTATCATGCCAGCCAGCACAGCAGTGTTTGAGAGTCTCAAGCAGCTCCTCCCTGCTTTTGAGTCATTCTGCTTTTGTACCAGAAGCAAGCTTTAGTTACATTATCAAAAGAATAAACATACAAGCTCATAAGAAAAAACTCTGGATAGGAAGGGATTACAAAAATAAAAATAAATCCTAGTGGTGCCCCACACGTGGGTTTTCTCTCAGTTTTTCGCATTTCGCTGGTGTGCCATTGAGGCAGCTGCTGGTGACACCATACGAACCCAGAGCACTGTGCTTCCTCGGATAAGTGGTCCGTTGAGGCAAAATTATAATTTTCCAAAAAGAGCTTTGCTAGCAAATCGGGGGAAAGCAAAACTAAAATGAAAACCTGGAAGTACAAAAATAGATTGTTTTTAGAGCACCCATTTCTTACCCTAAATAGTCGACTACAGATTGTCGTGACTGGCACTGCTTCCCTGCTCCTAGGTTCCTGGTTTCTTCCCTCAAAGTGCTCATCTTTGGTCTGTGTGAGACAGTCTTTAGTTGGCAGTGTTAGCTGGTCCACCTCTAGGTGAAGCTCACTTATAGATGCCCAGTGTGGCCTTGTCTCACCAGTGGACTTGGCTGGTGCCAGCCTGCTGGGAGTTCTTGCTACAGGTCAGTATTTCCCTTCTGGTGGCTACAGACATTGTCCCCTGCTTCCTGTTTCAGAGGCCTGGTTAGAGGCCTGTTCAGTTCCTGTTTCTGGTTTGCAGATAAAAGATGGTTGCATCCTCTTTGTGGAGCTATGGGAGATTGACAAGCACAAAGCCTAATGAATGTGCAAGTCTTTCCACTTCCAGGTATCAACTATTTCTGCTTCTCAAGTACTTGTCCCAAGTGGTCCCTTCAAACACCACTCTAAACCAGGAAAATAGCCGTAGGAAAATGCATTAGTTGGCCAGTCACTGCAGGGATGATAGTTGGCTGTGAAAGCATGGTCCCTCCCTGAAGGCATTTGTAGGGCATCTTATCACACTCTACACTTTCCACCACCCATGGGGTTTTCACTGTAACTGCAGAACATGCCAGAGGAACTTCTCCACTCTGCACTGAGGAAAGATGAGAGTTGGAAATGTGGTGGGACTGGGCAATGGTACAGGAACCCTCAGCTATGTGGATGTCAGCAAAAAATGAGCAACCTGCAGCTTTGGGAAAGGTATATCTTGAAGGCAGCCTCACCTTCCTGTAATTTGGATGTAGGTAAGTAGGGAAACTACCTGTATTTAAGAAAGATACCTTGATTTTCTGAGAGTGAAATTGTGGTGCTAGCGGTTTGCACTCAGCTACTAACTGAAAGCTTGGCGGTTCGAATCAATCCGGTGGTGCTGTGCAAGAAAGGCCTGGCAATCTACTTCTATGATATTGCAGCCATTGAAAACCCTATGAAGTGCAGTTCTACTCTGACACATAGTAGATTGCTTTGAGTCAGAATTGACTCGATGGCAATGGGTTTGGTTGTTTTGGTTTTTATAAAAGGAAAAAAAAATCAAGGCAATATTTTAAATGATTTAAAAATCATTGGTGATCCTAATACATTAGTTTCTTTTTTAAAAAATAATTTATTTTTGTTGATGTTGTTGAGAATATGCACGACAGAATGTAACACCGATTCAGCACAATATGTTTCTTTAGTGTGTTCAGCTTTTCTCTCAGGCTAGAGATGTTGACTAGAGAAACTGATCAGAATATGTGCCAGATTATTGCAGAAGGAGGAAGGGTCTGAGACAAAATTGATTTTTGAAGTATTGTCTTATTATTTCAAAAACATTTAAAAAGTGAGTGCTTACATCTTAGGGCAGTTTTATTTCATAGTTTTGCTTTTTTTTTTTCCCCTCCCAAAAGAAAACAAAGATGAAAAAGGTAAGTAACTCAAGCTACATTGTGGTAATTTTCTTAGAGGAACAGGAGGAGGGAGAGAGAATTTAAATGTTAAAACCATCTCCTACTTAATAAATCATAGCCACAGAAGTTGCACAAGGTAACAGTAGACATTCCCTTCCAAGCAAACCTTTTCTGTGACAGTAGCTAATCAACAATGAGGAAAGCAGTTCCCTTCTGCATATGATTCATACAGGAAGGAAGTTATATTCCTTTGTGCAGGAAGTCTCAAAATGGTCTGTAACCAATTATATCAATATTTCCAATACTTTTAGTCTCTTCTATACGTCTGAACTCTGAAGAAGCAGAAACATAGGAGACAACTGCCCTAGGAAAAATGAATATCAGGCCATCTGTCCATTGACCCCAGACCATATAAAACCAAGTGTTTGTCTAAGCCAGGGAATTCTTCTTCTTTTAAGAATCTTGGTTACCTCTGTTTCTTATTAAAAAATCAGCCAACTTGAGTAAGTAAGCCCAGGCTGTGGAATGTCATATATCTGTTAATGTCATATTCAAGTTTTCTAATGTGTTTATTGCAACAAATATTAGCTTAGAGCTAAGGCAGCCAGGACCAGGAGCATGATTCCTGATGTCCAGGGGCCACAGCTTTTACCTCAAGCTGGGTGTTTTCAAATTTATAATTTGGTCAAAATGGGGCTGAGGTTTCTTTATGTGGCTAGATCAGAATGATAATATAAATTTATGTCAGTGAGTGCAATGTTGTTGTTAATTGCTATGGAGTTGATTCCGATTCATGGCAACCCTAGGTGTGTCAGGGTAGAACTGTTCCATAGGGTTTTCAAGGCATATCGCGAGGCCTGTCTTCCAAGGCACCTCTGGGTTGGTTTGATCCGCCAGCCTTTCAGCTAGTAGTCAAGTGCTTAATAGTTAGCGCCGCCCAAGGAGCCTCAATGCTGTATAGTTCCCCTCTTTTGATCATCTTATTAACTTCATAAACTAAACAGATGTGACGGTGTAATTACCTATGTTTTATAGTTCAGGAAACGCCTCCTTGGAAAGAGTACATGACTTGGCCAGAATTAACCAGTCAAATAGTTGAGCAGGGGTTGAACTCTGATCTCCCAACTTCCAAATAATCCAGGTGTTTTCCACTGTACCACACTTCCCACTGCAGCGAAAACTTTTCAAAGCACATATTCTGTAGAAGAGGGTCAATTCTATTTCCTTGGACCATAAGGTAGCATTACTATAAGGAAGCATCATGGTCCTCCCTTGCTAACAAATTTCACTGACCTCGTTAACATGTAAAATAAGCAGTCAGAGCTCTGACCAGGATCACAACAGAGGGTTCTGGACAGAGCTGGAGAAGGATGTAGAGCATAATTCTAACTCACAAAAAAAAAAAAAAAAAAAAAAAAAAACCAGATTTACTGGCCTAAAGGAGACTGGAGAAACCCCGAGAGTATGGCCCCCAGACACCCTTTTAGCTCAGTGGTAAAGTTACCTTCGAGGTTCACTGATCAGCCTGCGAGTGGACAGCCCAGTAAAACCATGAGAGTAACGAGGTACAGGAGTCCAGTGACAAGGCCCAGAAGGCAGAAGGGGAGTAGGAAGCTGATGATAGGGAACACAAAATAGAGTAAGGATATTGTTGATGTGTTGTGAGATTGTTAACTATTGTCTTAGGGCAACATTTGTAGTAACTGTTAAATGGGAGACTATTTTGTCCTGTAAGCCTTCATCTTAAGTGAGAATAACAGCACAATTAGAAGAGCATAGTCAATGTCACTTAAATGTGTATGTAAAAAAAATTTTTGAAATGGCGTATCTTTGGCTATGTGTATTTTCACCAAAAAAAAAAAAAAAGTTGAGAATTTAGAGGGTTAAAATGTTGTGGGGTTGTTAACCAATGTCATAAAACAGCATGTGTGTTACTGTTACATGAGAAACTATCTGTTCTGTAAGCCTTCACCTGAAGTACAATAAAATATTAAAAAAAAAAAAAAATAAGCAGTCAGAAAGCTGACTTTGCTGTTTCTGTGTCAGTATCAATGAGGGATCCTAGAGCCTAGGCAGACTCTTACTTGCTAGTTGCTTGGCCTGGAGATTAATTGGGCTTTCTCCAAGCAAGTCTTAGGCTATTTTCTGAGCAAAGTAGTCAGATGAACTGCTAAGTGATAGACTTTCTCTAGAGTGACCTAGAGAGCTGGGTTTTCTGTACAGCTTGGGGTCAGTTCTTGTCTTTGGTTCCCTAAGTTTTGTCCCGTGAGTCTGGTTCGTCTTCCCCTAATGTGATAGCATATTCACAGTAATTCAATGCTATAAGCATTTATTAATTGCTTGTGGTGTGCAGTTGATGCATGGAGAACTAAGAAAATGAAGGCGTAAATCTGTAGGAGTATAGTGGCTTCTAACTGATACTGAGGATCAAGTTGGGAGGAGTTATCTGGACTCCTCATTACAACTAAATACTAAAAAAAATTTTTTTTTTTAAATTGTAAGTTATGAAACAGTTTTGTCATAAAGAAAGTACAGAAAATAGTATAAACAGACACTCATGTATCCCCTACCAAGTATAATTGTTAAATATTTTGACAGATTTGTTTTATCTCTGTTTTAAAGACAGAAATTGTTCTGGATACAATTTAAGGCCCCTTTCTTCCTCATCAGTTTTCCCTCTAGTTCTTTATGAAAACTGCTAAATTATAATTTTCACAATGTTAAAATTATGATTAAATTTTATAAACTGTGTTAGGTTACCTAGTTTGTTTTTTATATGAAATCAGTATCATACTGAAAATTACCTAAAATAATTTTACAAATTATGAAAAAATTCGAAGATCTCTTACAAATACTGATAAAATCTCATTAAATTGACTTTCAAGAGGGTATTAGAAGTCTTAAATTAAGAAGAATTTTAGCATTTATGGAAAATGGAGTTACTGCCTGAGATTTAGAACCTATTTTTCTTATATACTGCTTTTCTAGTAGTAGAATTTGACCTGAATTTAAATTCTCTTCTATTTATCTTTTTAGTTTATGAAAAAATGTAGGCTGTTTTAGATAATTGCAGTATGCCAGCAACATAATTTCAATGTAGTATCCTTTAGGTCTATGGTCTATCATATGATTGTGTTGCTTGCTTGTTGATGATGACCAGGAAATTGGCAACTTGAATATCAAGTTATTGAAGGGCTGGGCCACAATGAGGATAGTAAATATACAAACCAAATTTCACTTAGATAATAAAGGCAGCCCTGTATTGGATATATTGTTGGTACAAAACCATATCTGTTATGGTATATATAAAAAATGACTGAGGTAGAAATTGAACTACCCTCTAAGGATCTAAACAGCATATATGAATGTATACTTTATAAAACATTCTAATTAATTTTGGTTCACATATATACCATTAATGTAGATTAGCTCTAGCAAGACAATTCCTAGATTTTGGGGGTGTTGTCTCGGGAAATTAGCTTTGGTTGACCTAGTGAGATTTCAAATCTGAAGATTTGGACAGTAGGATTTTAGTTTTCAAAACTAACTCCTGGTCAATTTCCCAGATATCCTGGCCCAGTGTTTACTGTTTACATACACTCAGACTAAGACAAGTAAAAGACAATCTAGAGGAGTAGGGAGTCTGGCTTTAAAACCTAATGTATCTCTTAGTGTGTGTGCATATCATTCGTTGCAAAGCAGGGTTGGGGTACAAGTTGCTTGGCTTGACCTAATGAAATTAGAGAGCAATGTTGTAGCTTGCATGTGAGTTATGACAAGAATAGTTGGCATGATTTTCTTGCCAAGCGACTCAGTTCTGCCAGTATTTTATGTGCTTAAAGAACACTTGGCAGTTGGTAAATCTGAACTAAAATTGCAAAGGAAATGCAAGCTTGGACTCTTAACAGAGTTCTAGACTCTTCTTTCCCGTATAAAACCAGTAGTGTAGAAAATTCACTTAATCATTAAATTTGATACACCAGTGGATTATCTGGAGACTGCTCCTGCTGTGTTCATCAGAATATCATCCTGCAAGTCTGCGTTGTTTCCAAAGTCTGAAATTAAGGGTTGTTGGCATTATGAAATCTTGACACAGTCATTTATGCTTTCAACTTGACTAACATATAATTTCTAAGGATATTTTGTTAGTAATTACTAGTCTGTTTAGCATATAAGAAGCCCTGGTGGCACAATGGTTAAGTGCTCCGTTGCTAACCCAAAGGTTGGAGGTATGAACCCACCAGCTGCTCTGTGGGAGAAAAGGCCTGGTAATCTGCTCCCATAAAAATTACAGCCTAGGAAACCCTATGGGGCAGTTCTACACGGGGTCACTATGAGTTGAAATCGACTCGATGGCACACACACACACACACAAATTTAGCATATATTCAAATGAGTGGCACACTTGTGTCATAGGTGTTAGTTTAGGTTAATTTATGGCATAGCAGGGTATAAGTGACCAAAATTCATGCTTACTATGAACATAGTATGTTTACAATGTGTACTTTTCAAGATTCTTTTGAAGAAATGAGTTAGATGCAAAGACATCCTAATTAAGAAGGCAAATTGCAGGAGCATTTAAAAGCTGCTAACGTGTATAAATATTCACCAGTGTTCATTAATGACAAAGTTAAGGAATGCCTTACTTGGGTTTATGGGAAGTTTAGAAGTTCAAACAGAATTCCTTATTTCTTGAGTCTGTTTAAGGCAATGGAAGGCAGACAAAAAGCAGACAACTCTAAGCCAAAGAATTTTTAGGTGACTGAGCTTAAGTAACCTTCATGGAGTATTGCAATTATGTTTTTACCTGTCATCATCATTTGGTGCCCACTTATGAAATGTTTGAGAAGGTAAAACCTGGATATAATAAGAGTGATACTCTTCTATTGCAGCCAAATCTCTTACATACTAGGAACTAAAATTAGGATATTGCTGTATCTCACTGGTAGGGTCCTTGGCTTGCCTGCAACATTAAGACATATTTTCACTGCTTGGTGAACGTAGTAAGTAACAGGGAAGTGCTGGCTTACCATTCCCAAGTACTGCGGAGCTCAGGACTCTCCATTTAGTGCAGGTTTTATTAGCTAGCCAATCATAAAGAAATAGGCTGCATGCTTTCATCTTGTTAAATATACAGTGATCATTTTTCTTGATGAGTAATCTCTTGATCATCCAGGATTGTATCTCCTTCTCATTACCTTTTTCCACACTGCAAGTTCAAAGCTCATTTCTAATCCAGAATAGCTCAAGAACAGCCATTCTTTTTTTTTTTTAATTACTATTTTTTATTGTACTTGAGATGTATTTTACAGAACAAATAGTTTCTCATTAAACAGTTAGTACACATATTGTTTTATGACAATGGTTAACAACCGCATGACATGTCAACACTCTCCCTTCTCAACGTTTGGTTCCCTATTACCAGCTTTCCTGTCCCTCCTGCCTTCTAGTCCTTGTCCTTGGACTGAAAAACAGCCATTCTAAGTGATCTCAGAAGCAAGCAAGTTGTTCTTACAACATTTCTTGCAGGGTCGTGACACTGCTTGGTAATCTTGAAGCAGAGTGGTACTGTGATGTTCATATATTGCCATGCATTAGTTTTCTCAGATCACTGTTATTTAATAGGTTTGTGCTTGCCTCTGAAAATATCATTAGACATACTGAAATAAGTTTGCAGGGGCAGGTGTATGCAGTTGTCGTGATTTTTCTGTTTCCAAATCCCATGTTTTTTGGTTTGCTCTGTTTAGTTTATTTGTCAGGGGATTAAGGACCACATTACCTAAATAGAGTTCAGAGTATAAATCACACTTAATTTGAGAAGATTTTCTGAGAGCATAAAAGGTGAAATTGGCTATGACTGGAGAACGAAGGCCCTAATCTGGTTTTAGTTTTTAGTTACCTGGCCTACATGCCTAAAGCTCAATTTGAGACTTGAACTAGGTTGTAAGCTTCTGATAACTTTATATTTGTTGTTGTCAGGTGCTGTTGAGTTGGTTCTGACTCATGGTGACCCTGTGTGCAACAGAACAAAACACTGCCCGATCCTGTGCCATCCTCACAATCATTGTTATGCTTGAGCCCATTGTTGCAGCCACTGTATCAATCCATTTCGCTGAGGGTCGTCCTCTTTTTTGCTGACCCTCTACTTTACCAAGCATGATGTCCTTCTCCAGGGACTAGTCCTTCCTTAATAAGATGTCCAAGGCACGTGAGATGAAGTTTCACCATCCTCCCTTCTAAGGAGCATTCTGGCTGTACTTTTTCCAAGACAGGTTTGTTTGTTCTTCTGGCAGTCCATAGTGTATTCAGTATTCTTCGCCAACACCTGGGTTCAAAGGCATTAATTCTTCTTCTGTCTTCCTTATTCATTGTCCAGCTTTCGCGTGCATGTGAGACGATTGAAATACCATGGCTTGGGTCAGGTGTACCTCAGTGCTCAAACTGACATCTTTTTTTTTTTTTTTTTAACACCTTAAAGAGGTCTTTTGCAGCAGATTTGCTCATTAGTCTTTGAGAATTACCTTTTCAAAACCTGTAATTGTCCCAGTGAGCCACAGAAGAAAGTATTACCCAGCTTTTGAGCCATAATATGTACCTAATACATGGTCACAAAGGAAATATCTTCCTGAATCCAACATACTGCATAATTATTTATGAGCTTGACTTTAGTGTTCTTTGTCATTTAAGCTAAGAGTAACCATGGAAATATTTATCTATTTTTATTCTCTAAGATTCTGTGCAATTTCTTACTGCATGCTTGTGTTTAGTAGCCTTTCTTTGCTACCTTTTAAAATCTCTTAAAAGCTGTTAAATAAATCTTGATTTTCTTTAAGGATTCAGTATTCAAAGCATATTTGATTGTTTGGTGGGTATAAAAAAGCTGCTGTTCCAAAAGTGTTGTATCATATTTGGTACGACTAAGAAGGAGCAACTGAAAAAGTCAAGCAAATGTTACAGGATAGTGAGAAATCCTTTCTTACAAAGCTGTGACATAGAAAGAGCAGTTTCAGGTACTTTAAAGGATTGTTAAAAGATAATTCCATGTCTCTCTTTCTTACCTATCTTGTTTACCCTGTGTCTCTAATTCCTAATATAGTGCTTGGCCCATGTTGTTGTTGGTTGCTTTCAAGTCAGTTCCAACTCATGGCGACCCCATGGGTTACAGAGCAGCCCTGCTCCATGGGGTATTCAAAGTTATGCTTTCTCATTTCCAAATCCAGTTATTTCTCCAGAACATTCAACTTTACTGACCTGCTGACAAGCCCTCTTTACACTGCCTTCAGAACTGTATTCACTTGCTCTCATGCTCTTCCCCTAACCCCCATCCATTGTCCTACCTCACTGACCACTTTCTCTTCCCCACTAGTTGGTGCATTCCTTTATCCATCTTTAAATGCTGGTATTTTTCAGGGTTCTATCATAAGCCCTCTTTATATCCCACCACCTCCTTGTGATGAGTCTTATTTATTTCCATGATGTAGAATGCCTGGCACATAATAAGTGCTCATTAATGTTAGCTATCACTATTATCCTTCAAAGCCCAATTCAAATGTTACCACCTTTACAGCCAACCTCCTCCACACTCCCTTCTCCCCCAGAAGAATCCTCTGCCATTTAGGTCCTCAAAGCACTTACATGAACCTCTAGTTTAACAATTGGAGTCCCTGGGTGGTACAGCTAACATGCTCGGCTGCTAACCAAAAGGTTGGGGTTCGAGTTCACCCAGAGGTGCCTCAGAAGAAAGGCCTGGCGATTTATATCTGAAAAATCAGGCCTTGAAAACCCTTTGGAGCACAGCTCTACTCTGACACACATAGGGTCACCAGGAGTCAGAAATGACTGGGTAACAACTGGTCTAGTATAACCATTAGCATAATATATTAAAGTTATACGTTTATAGGCTGATTTCCCATACCAGACTATAAGGCCCTCATGAGAAGGGATGATGCTGTCCTTGAAATCTATTCTATAAACATCGTTATGCATCTTCTATGGGTTAAGCACAGATACAGAAGACCCGGGTAGGGGTGTCAAGATTCAAAAGATACGGTTTTTTTTTTTTTCTATCTAGGAGTTTAACTCACACTTAAGCAGGAAAAGCAGACATCAAAACTAATAACTAAAAAACCAGTGCATAAAAGGACTATATTCATGCATTCAGTCAATCAACATGTATTAAGTGCCAAGCAGAAGTCCTGGGTAGAGAAACACAGTTAAACACTCAACTACTAGCCAAAAGGTTGGAGGTTGAAATCTACCCAGAGGTGCATCAGAAAACAGGCCTGGGGATCTGCTTCTGAAAAATCAGCCATTGAAAACCCTGTGGAGCACAGTTCAACTCTGAAACACATGGGGTTACCATGAGTAGGAATCAACTGGACGGCAACTGGTTTGGTTATTTATTTATTTACTTCTGATAACCTTTGCCAGAGCAGATTCAGAAGAGCAGGTCATGGTGGATGTCAGGGCACAGTGGCTTGAGCGGCGGCTGGTAGGCAGGGGAGGCATGCAATGAGGAGTATTATTTAAAGGCATGTGTTGGTGAGAGAGAGAAAGAGAAGGCAGTCTCTGGAAACAGCACGTTTCCCCCAAGATGCACACATGGCCTCGTCCTGCCAGTATTATGCCTCAGAGCCATGATGAGGTCAGTAGGCCTTTGTGGACTTAGGTATTATTTAACATTGTTTCTGTGGGAACGTGGAACACAAATTCCCAAGCACTTTCTTTCAGAAAGAACTTGTGGAGTATGACCCTCAGTACATGTACTTGGTTCCTTGTTAGTATTAACAGGCTGAAAATAGAGTTGTTTTTCCTTATGAGATTCTGTAACTTAAATTCATAGTGATACAGCTAAAATTGGGGGTTCTTTACTGCCTGAATTCAGTTTGCGGAAGTGTGGGGCTTGTTCGGGAAGTGAAAGTGTCCATTAAGGAATGGACATCTCAGGCTAGGTGAAGTTTTTTATTCCTCTGTCTTCAGTGGCTGGATTTCACAGGCTTTTGAAATCTAAAGAATAGGAGCTAGAACACAAAATGCTTTTATTGTTGTCTCAGCCGCTGAAACACTTCATTGCTCTTAATGGTGGCTACTTAAAACAATAAAAATGCTGCACTTTTTTTTTTTTAAGAGATATTTTTTACTCAGTGCCACCTCACTTTGTAAACTTATAATAGCAAAACATTTTTTTTTTTTTAGAGTGTGGTTACTTTTTAGACTTTTTTAATATTCCCTTCTAAGCCATTCCCAGTGGAGAGTGGTGTGGACTAGATTACTGGAAAAAAATACCTGGATTAATCTGAAAATTCTGTCACTACCCTACATGCTCATTCGTTGGTGTTCTTTGTCTGTTTGTCCACCCCAAAAGGAAGAAAAATAAATAAATAAATGAGAACAACTTATCTGAATTATTGCTGTTATTTTACTGCGTGTCTTGGAATTAGCTCCCTTCAGCCTTATGTTTTGTACCTGTTGTATATGAGAGGTGTTTTCTGAAGTAATATATAAAGTATTGACCGATGTTCCTGATGGCAGTCTTCATGGAAGGAGACTATCTTCTCAGCCATACCTCCCATGACAGGAAAGGGAAGCAATATATTTGCTTAAGAACATTTTTTATATTTAAGGAATTAAGGATTCCTAAGGACTAAAGCCCTGGTGGCACAGTGGATAAGAGCTATGGCGAGCTATGGCTGTTAACCAAAAGGTCAGTGGTTTGAATCCACCAGGCGCTCCTTGGAAACTCTATGGGGCAGTTCTCTTCTGTCCTGTAGTGTCACTGTGAGTTGGAATCAACTTGATGGCAACTGGTTTGGTTTGGTTTTGGTTACCAAGGACTATGGAGTCTCTCCCCCGATCCCCCAAAATGGGGAATGTAGACCATTACAGAGCAATAAGGAGACCTGCTGACACAGTGTTAAGAGCTTGGCTGCAAACAAAAAGGTCAGCAGTTCGAATCCATCAGCCGCTCCTTGGAAACCCTATGGGGCAGTTCTACTCTGTCCTATATGGTTGCTATGAGTCGGAATCAACTTGACAGCAACAGATTTGGTTTGGTTTGGTTTACTTAGGACAATGGAGTTTCTCCTCTCATCCCCCAAAATGGGGAATGTAGACCATTACAGAGCAATAATGGTTAAACACTTGACTGCTAACTGAAATGTTGGGGATTCAAACTCACCCAGCTGCTCTGAGGGAGAAAGATGTAGTGATCTGCTTCCATGAAGATTACAGCTTAGAAAACCCTATGGGACTGTTCTACTCTGCACATGGGGTTGCTATGAGTCAGAATCAACTCAGCACCACCTAACAACAGCAACAGCAGAAGATTTTGAAAACCTCTTTTGCCAATCAACTCTCAGGGTGAAACTTGAATTTTCTAAAAGAGCATTTCTAAAGAAAACAGACTTTTAAATATTGGGTTGTCATGATAGTAGGGAATTTTCTTTGATAATAGTAATAAACAATAATAATGAAAATATCAGGGTAGTAATCTAGTTGTGCAATTTTCTAGTGGCAATATGGGGGAATTGGCTAGGTTTCATTTCTTTTGTGCATGTGAAATTGGAATTAAAATGCCTTTTTTCTATGATATGATTCAGAAATTTGTGTTTCCATGCCTTACTCCCAGAGCTAGAGGCTTAAGTTTGCTGTACGCTGCACCTGGCTGGCCCACAGGTACCTCAAACTCATTTCCCTGTGGAAATTGTTCCCCTCTTCTAGTTCCTAGTATCTCATTATATCACACCCAGTTTTCCAAACCAGAAACCTGTTCTGAGTTCCTTTAAAATGATCATGAATTTCCTGTTTGTGTCTTTGCTTGTTCTTCTTGATTTGTATACATATTAAGAATAACATCTTTCTTCCCCCAAATTTCCTTCTATTTTTAAAATTTATTAAGTTATTTGAAAGTTTATTTAAAAAATTGAGATATAATTCAAACACCATAAAACTTACCCTCTAAAGGTGTACAATTCATTTCTTTTTAGTAGATTCACAAAATTGTACAATCATTACCAATATTTAATTCCAGAACATTTTCATCACTTCAAAAGGAAACGCTATACCTTTTAGCAGTCACTCCCCATCTGCCCCTCCCTTCAGCCCCTGGCAACCACTAATCTACTTTCCATCTCTATGGATGTGCCTACTCTGGACATTTCACATAAACGGAATCATACAATATGTGGCCTATTGTGTCTAGTTTCTTTCACTTAGCATAATGTTTTTAAGGCTCATTTATGCTGTAGCATGAATCAGCACGGCATTCCTTTTTATGGTTGAATACTGTTCTGTTGTATGGATACACCACTTTTGTTTTTCTGTTCATCAGTTGATGGACATGTAGGTTGTCTCCACTTTTGGGCTATTATTAACAGTGCTGCTATGAACACTGCTATACAAATTTTTGGGTAGACATACGTTTTCAGATTATCTTGAGTATATTCTGAGCAATGGAATTGCTGGGTCATACAATAACTGAAGAATTGCCAGAGTGTTTTCTAAAGTGACTCCCTTTTTCCAGTCCCACCAACAGTGTATGAGTATTCCAGTTTATCTATAATCATCCATAAGTGAGGTTATAGCCATTCTAGTGGGTGTGAAGTGGTATCTCATTGTGGTTTTGATTTACATTTCTCTAATAACTGTAGAATCACTATGAGTCAAAAATCGACTCGACGGCAACGGGTTAATGACTAATGATGTTGAGCATTTTTTTCATGTGCTTATTGGACATTTGTATATCATATTTGAGAAACTATTGATGAACTATGGATGTCTGTTCTAATCCTTAGCCCTCTTTTTAAAATTTGTCTTTTTATTGTTGAGTTGTAATAGCTCTTTATATATTCTAGGTACAAGTCTCATATCAGATATATGATTTTCAAATATTTTCTCTCATTTTGTGGGTTGTTTTTTCATTTTCTTGATAGTGTCCCTTGAAGAGCAAAAGGTTTTAATTTTGATGAAGTCCTGTTTATCTCTCTTTTATTGCTTGTACGTTGATGTCATATTTAAGAAACCATTGCCCAATCCAAGGTCATAAAGATTTACACTTACATTTTCTTCAAAAGTTTTATAGTTTTAGCTCTTACATTCAGGTCATTGTTCCATGTTGAATTAATTTTCTATAGAGTGTGAGGTTAGAGGTTTAACTTCATTCTTTTGCATGTGGAAATCTAGTTTTCTCAGCACCATTTGTGAAAGAGATTACTCTTTCCCCATTTAATGGACTTGACATCCTTGTCAAAAATCAATTGACCATAAATGTATGGGTTAATTCCTGTATTCTCCATTCTATTCCATTGATTTATATGTTCATCCTTATGCCAGTATCACACAGTCTTGCTTACTTTAGCTTCGTAGTAAGCTTTGAAATCAGAAATGTGAGTCCTCCAGTTTTGTTCTTTTTCAAGATTGTTTTGGTTTTCTTTGCACTTCCATATGATTTAAGTGTTATGGATTTAAGTGGCCCCCAGAAATGTGTGTCAACTTGGCTAGGCCATAATTCTCAGTATTGTCTGGTTGTCCTCTGTTTTGTGATTTGGTCTAGTTATCCTATGTGTTATAAATCCTAACCTCTATGATGTTAATGGAGCCCTGGTGGCCCAGTGGTTGAGAGGTCAGCAGTTTGAATCCACCAGCTGCTCCTTGGAAACCCTATGTGGCAGTTCTGCTCTGTCCTATAGGGTCAGTATGAGTGGCAAACGGCTCAACGACAGTGGGTTTTATGATGTTAGTGAGGCAGGACACAATCTACAGGATTAGGTTGTATTTTGAGTCAGTCTTGAGTCAGACTTCTAGCCTCCTAGGCTATGAGATTAAAAAATTCTGTTTGTTAAAGCCATCCACTTGTGGCACTTCTGTTAAAGCAGCACTAGATAACCAAGACAGTTGTTAATTTTTGCAAAAAAGGCAGCTAGGTCTTCCTTCTGTTTTTAACTGTTCTTAATATTATTTTTCTCATTAAATGTATTTCCTTTCTGTTTTTCTTGCATTTCTTGGCTTTCCTGACAACTGGACTCAACTTTTTCTGCTTACCTATTAGCTATTGAACTGATCTATGATTGCAGACTTTTCAGGGTTTTTTGCATTTGTTGTCATTTGTCACAGCCCAAGGTGGTTGTCCTTCTTTCCTTCCTTCTTTTCTTCCTTCCTCCCTCCCTCCTCCCTTCCTCCCTTCCCCTCTTCCTTCTTTCCCTCCTTTTGGCTCTGTTTGGCTCTTACTAGAAATATGGATATTTGTAGAGTCTAACTTAAGAATAAATGAGGCATCACTACCTACCTTTGTCTGCTTATTACCAAAAACTTAAAAATTTAAGTGTGGAAAGTAAAAATATTTCCTAAAAGGGTCATTGTCATGATAAACTTGTCCCTTGTGACTTGGTTTCTTATAGAAAATAAAGAAAATCTGAATTTTTACAAGAAAAAAACTTATCAAACAATTTTCCCATAACATATTTATTATTTTTTATTATTAGTTCATGTTCTTTTTAAAAGTAATCCCTATCTGTGGATACATCCATGGTGAGTGGTTTAGGCACTTCGCAGAACTATGCATTTTAGCATTAAAATATTAGATGAAGAAATGAAGTTTATTATAGATTTAAATTGCCCAGTATTGTCTTAAGTTGGTCTAATAGGAAACTTTCTCTGAAATGTTACCTTAACTTGGAAGATCATATCGATGGACATGCTCTTTGCTCTGTAAATCTATTAATGACCTCTTTCCCCAACCGTAAATTCTGACCTGTCCAGTTTTGTTGAGCCAGATATCCTACCTACCTAATATCCTAAAGGAGCCCTGGTGGTGCAGTGGTTAAGAGCTCAGGCTGCTAACCAAACGTCGGCAGTCTGAATCCACCAGATGCTCCTTGGAAACCCTATGGGGCAGTTCTATTCTGTCCTATAGGGTCGCTGTGAGTCAGAATTGACTTGATGGCAATGGGTTTTTTGGTTAGTACTCTGAAACTCTGTTATTGGGTGTTGTGTTGGTGAATAAAGGAAATTAAGTCAAAACCTCAGATAATCTACTACTCTGCTCGTTACCATGGTTTTTATTGAGGTAAAGAAGATGCAGAAGTTTGGAACTGGCAGAGGCTACAGCCTTGACCTACTTAGCTCTGAGATCGGTGATGCTAAGCTGTTTTTTTTTTTTTTAATTTTATTTTATTGTACTTCAGGTGAAGGCTTATAGAACAAATAGTTTCCCATGAAACAGCAGTATACATGTTGTTTTATGACGTTGGTTAACAACCCCACAACATTTTAACCCTCTAAATTCTCAACCTTTTTTTTTTT
>NW_004443938.1:36662445-36692119 GCF_000243295.1 Trichechus manatus latirostris
GACACTTACTTCTCTAGGATATATTCCTAGGAGTGGGATTGCTGGATCGAATGGTATGTCTATTTCTAGCTTTCTGAGGAAACGCCATATCATTTGATGCCAAGCTGTTTTTGTTTGTAAATTATGAAGTTATCCCAGGAGTCATCCTTGTGGGCATTTCTTTGGTGAATTATTGCTTGGCCTTGTTCTGAAAGGTAAACTAGAGCTTCAATTCAGATAGGAACTTGTCCTGTAGACCAGTTGGTATGGATTTGCTGTTGAACTGTTTATGTAGTCAGTCTCTGACTGTTCCCTGGGGAGGGGGGTGAGAGTTGGCTTCACTTGCAGTCCTGTGGTCTTATGCTGTACCAGATAGAACTGCCTTATGATCTGCGGTGCAGCTAGGATGGTGCTGCGGGGATAGGAACCATTTGTTGGAATGTGGATAATCTAAGCATGTCTACATTGGGATTTATATCTGCAGTTATCAGAGAATTAGAAAAAATTTATGTCTTCCTAGTGAAGGAACGGAAGGCATATATTGTAATAATTAAAACCTGGACTGTGAATCTGGCAAGCACCTGTTTTTGAATCTTGTTTGCATTACTTACTAGTTTTGTGTTCTCCTCTAAGCCTCAGTTGTATCATTTATAAAATGGAGATAAAAGCAGTAACTGCCTTACAGGCTTATTGGGAAGGTTAAATGGAATGATACATGTGAGGAGCTTTGTACAGTACGTGGAAGAGCATAGACTGTTGGAATAAAAAGGACCTCACTCAATTGCTGTCGAGTCGATTCTGACTCATGGTAACTCCGTAGGACAGAGTAGAACTGCCCCATAGGGTTTCTAAGGCTGTAAATCTTTAAGGAAGCTGACTGCCATGTCTTTCTCCTGGGTAGCAGCTGGTAGGTTTGAACTGCCAACCTTTTGATTAGCAGCTGGGTGGGAGTGCTTACCCACCAGGCCGCCTCTGTAAAGATTACAACCTAGAAAACTATGGGGCAATTCTTCTCTATCCTATCGAGTGGCTATGAGGTGGAATCAACTTGACGGCAATGAGTTTGATTTTGGGGTTTTAATCTTTACGGAAGCAGATTGCAACATGTTTTGCCTTCGGAGGGACTGGTAGGTTCTAATTGCCAACCTTTGAGTTAGCAGCTAAGCGATTAACCGCTGTGTCACCAGGGTGCCTTAAAGGCCGTTAAATCCAGCTCCTCATCTGATGCATTATCCACCAAGAGGCTTTTATATCTGCTTTTGCATTGAATATTACCTTGTAAGTTTGATTTCTTTTTTTTGGCCGGGGGTGGGGAAGAGTACTGGGAGGAATCTAATAATGACTTTCTAAGTTTTGTTAAGCTACTGTTAAAAAATGATCTCCACTGCCTGGGCATGACTCACTGGATGGTAGAGAGACACAATCCTGGAAGCAAACGTGTAGTAATAGTGGTCCCCAAAACAGACAGACTTATAAATCTCTGGGAGTTGACCCCAGAGTACACATGTCCCAACTTCTGAATTGTGCTAGAAAGAACACATGATGTAGGGTCAGGGGGCTTGCATCAAGCTTCAGTTCTATCTCTTATATATCCTCTCTGTGATGAGAAAGCCTAAATTTCAGTGTTGTTTTAAGGATTAATAGAGAAAATATATGTAAAAGGAGCAGACACATAGTAGGTGCTTAAAAACCCATTGCCGTTGTGTCGATTCCAACTCATAGTGACCCTATAGGATAGAGTAGAACTGCTCCATAGGGTTTACAAGAAGCAGCTGGTAGATTCTAACTGCCGACCTTTTGGTTAGCAGCAGAAAGCTTAACCACTATGCCACCTGGGCTCCAGTAGATGCTCAGCCAATGTTTATATATTCACAATGTTGATTTATTTTCTTGAGAGGTCTGGGTCTCATTTTTTCTGTTGCTGCATAACAAATCATGCAAACCTTAGTGGCATAAAACAATAACCATATTATTATCTCTCACAAAAGTTGCTGGGTGGTGCAAATGGTTAAGCGCCCGGCTGCTCATTGAAAGGTTGGAACTACGAGTTTAACCAGAGGTGCCTTGGAAGAAAGGCCTGGCTGTTCTACTTCTGAAAGATCAGCTATTGAAAACCCTATGGAGCACAGTTCTCTGACACATAAGGTCGCCATGAGTCAGAATTGACTAGATGGCAACTAGTTTTATCTCTCACAACTTAGTGGGTAGACTGGGGTCAGCTGGGTGGTTCTTCTGCTTCACATGAAGTTGGTTGAGTCTACAGTCATCTGGGGCCTTGACTGGGCTGGACTGGCCAGGAAGGATCACCAGGGCTTGGAACCCATTCACTCTAGTTCAAACCCCTGCTGAGAACTTGCATTTCTAACAAGTTCCCAGGATGATGCTAATGCTGCTCATTAGGGACCAATTCAGAGAACCACTTGTAGAGCCAAACCAAATCAAACCTGTTTAGGTGTAATCGATTCCGACTTATAGCGACCCTATAGGACAAAGTAGAACTGCCTCACGGGGTTTCCAAGGTTGTAAATCTTTACAAAAGCAGACTGCCACCATCTTTCTCCCACCGAGTGGCTGGTGGGTTGGAACCAACTAGTAGAGCAGTGGTTCTCAAAATTTATTATACAGAAGAATCATCTGGGGGTTTTGTTAAAATGTAGATTCCAATTCAGTATATTTGGGGTGGAAAGGCAAATTCTCAGAAGGAGTTCGAACCGGAACAAACTGGTTCGAAGCCCTGAGGCTCACTCCCATGGCTGGCATATGGAATAGGCTGTCTGTTGGGAGATCAGGTGGGGCTGTGTTTGGGGGCCTCAGTTCTCCTCCACATGGCCTCTCCACATGGCTAGGCTGGAGTTCTCACATGGTGTTTGTGTTCTGAGAGGAGTGTCCTATGAATGAGCATTCCAAGAAGAAGAAAGTGGAGGCTGTCAGTTCTTTTTAAGTTTTGGTCTCAAAAGTCTCAGAACATATTTTTGTTGCAACGTATTGGTCAAAGCAGTCACATTGCCAGCCTAGACTCAAGGTAGAGGACAGAGAACTCAGTCAGGGAGTGGCATGTACATACAGAGGGTAAGGATTGATTGTAGCCATCTATGGAAACACCAAGGACAGTCTGAACGTTCTTGCATGCTTGAGTAGTTCCCTTGGGTGTGCATATGTGTTCTGATCAGCAGCTCAGTAGCTGTTTGGCCTGCTTTGCCTCCATCTGGCATTCAAGTCATGGAGGGAAACTGAGGCCTGGGCCTTGAGTATGGTTGTCAGATTTTGAGAAAGAAGCAATTAAAACTCAAAGTGGAAGATATCTGAATGGATTCAACAAGAATAAGCTTTACACAGAAAGTTCTTTTTCACTATAAAATTTCAGTTTCTGTACTGTCAAAATACTGAGCCTGAGACCGACCTGAGATTTATTTGCTGTCCAGCCAGAAGCGCTTCTGCCTGAATGCTGACCTCTGTTTCCCTACATATTTGGGCAGATTGGGATTGATGGCTGAACAAAGACTGTACAGCTACAGAGTCACCCTGGCTGATGCTTGAGTTGGAGAAGGCAGTGAACAGTTTTGGGAAAATCCTGTTTATACATGAAAGACTTCGTCTTAGCTGACTAGTTATGCAAACTAGTGGGGATTGTTGGCTTAAAGCCAAACAGTAGTCTAGCTTAACTAGTAAAAAATGTTTGCCTTGAACACTTATGGTCTTTTAAGAACTATATGGGATCAAATTGACAACAGCAATTCAAAAGATTAGGTAGGAACCTTCGCAGGCAGTGAATTTATGTTAATGGAGGAGAAACAACTCAGAAAGGGAGGGTGAGAATGGTTGCACAACTTCGTGAATGTAATCAATGGCCCTGAATTATACATGTGGAAATGGTTGAATTGGTGTATGTTTTGCTGTGTGTATTCTCAACAAGAACAACAAAAAAGCTATACAAATTAACGTGCATCGAAGATGCACTACCCCATTCAGGGCTTAGGACTGGACAGAATTTGTTAGCTTTTTCCTCTAGCTAGAGGATATAGATGGTTCAGTGGTAGAATTCGTGCCTTCCATGCAGGAAATCTGGGTTGAATTCCTGGCAACACACCTCATGCACAGGCACCACCTGTCTGTCAGTGGAGGCTTGTGTGTTGCTATGATGCTGAACAGGTTTCAGCAGAGCTTCCAGAGTAAGATGGCCTAGGAAGAAAGGCCTATCAGTACAGTGGTCTGATCCGCAACCGATCATGGGGACGGCACGGGACTGGGCAGCATTTCGTTCATTGTGTGTGGGATTGCCATGAGTTAGGGCAGACGTGACAGCAGCTAGCAACAATAACAATCCTCTAGCTGTGTAGAAAGAAGCCCTGGTGGCGCAGTAGGTTAAAGCACTTGGCTGCTAACTGGAAGGTCGGTGGTTTAAATCCACCAGCCGCTCCATGGGAGAATGATGTGGCATTCTGCTTCCTTACATATTTACAGCCTTGGAAACCCTATGGGGCAGTTTTGCTCTGTCCTGTAGGGTCGCTATGAGTTGGAACCGATTTGACGGCAATGACTTTGGTTTGGGTTTTAGCTATGTAGGGGGCAAGCCAATGAAGGGCTAGGTTTACAGAGAGGACCAGGTGGTAGAAATAGTGTCTAACCAAGAAACCCCAGGGGGCTGGGAGGAGGAGGAGAGGCTTTTCCCAGGGCCAAGCGCAGACGTGACTTGTGGTTCATGGACTAGTTTACTCTTCAGGCAACCTGCTTATCCCTAGAGGGGTTTGCAGCCAACAGTGACGTTTCCAAAGAGACAAAGACAAAGTAAGGGAGCTACTTTCCCTTGTATAATTGCGCTTGGTGGTGCAATTACACTCGGCTTTAGAAATGCAATCAGAAGTTTCCTTTTTTTTCGTGCTTTATTCATCCGAACCCTCTCCCCCTTACCCTCACACACTCACTGTCCCGTTTCTGGTGCTGTCCCTGGATGGCTGAACCAGTGAGGAGCATGTGCCAACTTCTCTCCCTAATCTTTGCCCACAGAACACCTGAGAGTCATGTGCAAATACCGCTGAACAGTTCTTGGCTGTGTGTCCTATCCGATGTGCTGTTTATATTTGGAAAAAGCATTGGTTGTTCTATTCTGTAAACAAAACATTTCCAGCTTTAACCATTGCAAATCCAGGAGCTCTGTTTTTCTGTGTCCTCATTCTCATACAGACTCCCCGCCCCATTTACGACTCTCTTTTTCTTCCAACTTCTCTCTGGCTGCCATCAGTATATGTTCTCCTTTCGTATTTTAGACACTTGTTCCAAACAGTATTGCCCTCTGCTAAAATTATAAACAAACAAGATCTGCATGGCTTTCTTTAAGGTCATTGATTTAAAATTTTAAAAGACTGAAGAGTTTAATTCTAAATTCTTTTGTCTCTTTTATAACATTTTGTTGGCGAACAAAGACACTTGAATAATCTTTAATTTCTGTAGACGTATTGGCTGGTTAGGAGACTGCCTACTCCTCCCCAACTGCATTAAACCAGTTGCTGTGGGGTCGACTCCAATTCATGGCAATCCCTTGTGTGTCAGAGTAGACCCGTGCTCCATAGGGTCTGCAGTAGCTGAGTTTTCAGAAGTAGATCACCAGGCCTTTCTTCTGAGGTGCCTCTGGGTGGACTTGAACCTCCAACCTTTTCGTTAGCAGCCTAATGCGTTAACTGTTTGTACCACCCAGGGACTCCCCCCAGTTGCATTATGTCTGCCTTAAACTTGAGGCCTTTTCTGTTCTCAGATGGACCATTAGGTCGCTAGGCTTGCCTACCTTCTCCATCCTTTCTCCTTTGTGCAGGCTGAGTGATCGCTATGAAACGGCTTTCTGATCAGTGCAGTTTTTCTGCATAGAATTCACTGGGGGCTCCTGCCTAGCTACAGGAGAAAACTAGTTAGCACAGGATGCTAAGTCTGTCTAGCAGTCTGGCTTCTCTCTGCCTTATAGTAGCACACTCTCACCAGCCCTGTGATTGGACTCAGCCGCAGGACTTCCTCTCCTTTCCCTAATAAAATGAGTTCTGGAATTGCCTCATTCTTGTGTGCAACTCTGATGACACGTTTGCTTTTCCATTTTTCCCTTTCATTGTTTATAGTTTTACCATGTTAACAGTTGATGGAACCAGCGATTTGGGAAGTTGGAGCGATTCTCCATTGCTCCTTCCTACCTAGAATTTTCTTTCATTGCTTCTTGGGGAACTCCTTTGCAGCCTTCAGGAGAGCTCTGTGAAGAACCTTCTCACTGCATCCCAGCCAAGGCGTTAGCACTTCTCTCTGCTGTCTTCCCACAGGCCGGCTGCTTACTTCTACTGCATTTTAATGGTCTGAGCTCCTGCTGAGACAGTTTTTTTGGGTTAGGGCCTATTTTTTGTTTTTTGCTCTTTTAAAATCTTTGTGTCCCTAGTGCTCAATAAATATTTGTTGAATAATTAACACATAATGCCATTAACTGAATTCATTGAACATAGGAGAGTCAATGATTTGATCACTTTCACAAGCAATACCTTACATAAGAGCTTCATTCAGAGGTTCTTTTGCTTTTAGTTCTAGTTGTAGCTTGTGGCTAAAAGGGAAAGCAAATCATTTTGTAAGATGACATGTGCCTTGAAATTTAGTGTAGGTTAACTAGTTTTAACTGGCTTTAAGTCCTTTATTGTTTCTGGAAGAAAAAAAATCCATTGACTGATAACAATTATATATATTGTTGACTGCTGGCTATTCTTTGCTGTTGTGTAGGCATGAGATTGCATGTTCAAGTTACCTTAGTGCAACTGGAATATCCTACCTGGATAAATTAAAAAATACTGTATCAGCAAAGTGGGGTACAGAACTCAAATTCTAGTAAAAAGACCAGACTTAATGGTTTGACTGAGACTAAAGGGACCCCAAAAGACATGCCCCTGGACTCTCTGTTAGCCCAAAACTAAAACCATTCCTGAGGCCAACTCTTCAGACAAAGATTAGACTGGACTATGGGACACAAAAATAATACTCGTGAAGAGTGTGCTTCTTAGCTCAAGTAGATACATGAGACTAAATGGGCAACTCCTGTCCAGAGGCGAGATGAGAAGGCAGAGAAGGTCAGGAACTGGTTAAATGGATACGGGGAATCCGGGGTGGAAAGGAGGAGTGTGCTATCACAGTATAGGGAGAGCAACTAGGGCCACATAACAATGTATTTATAAATTTTTGTATGAGACACTAACTTGAATTGTAAACTTTCACTGAAAGCACAACAACAACAACAAACTGTATTATCCTTCCACAAGGCAGCAGAGGACTAATCAAATTGTGAATTGTATCCTGCCGTCTGCCCTGGTGGTGCTGTGGTTAAAGCGCTCAGTTGTAACCAAAAGGTTGGTGGTTCTAACCCGCTAGCTGCTCTGTGGAGAAAGATGTGGCAGACTGCTTCCATAAAGATTTATGGCCTTGAAAATCGAAATTGACTCGATGGCAGCAGGTCCCTGGTGTCTTAAAGGGCAGCCGAATTCAGATGTTAGGCAGTGATTGTAGCCCCCTCTCCTGGCTTACTGTGTTTGCTTGGCACTTTTAGATATATAAAAAAATTAGGTAAAGACTTTAAAAAACCATTCTCTGCCTCAGTAACTTTAAACGTGTAAAAATGTTATTTTAGCTTATTCTCGTTTCTTCCTTAACATTCTATGAATTTTCCCATGATAATGATAGATAGATCCTATACTTTGAAAATAGGGAATAATTTATATATGGATAGTTTTTTACTCCCCAGACTTTTAGCTTACTTCGTATTTGGTTTTGGTATAAAGGTTATCTTAGGAGACTTACTTTAAAGATTATTTATTACTCAAACCAAACCAGTTGCTTGCTGGTCGATTCCAACTCATAGGGACCCGATAGGCAGAGTAGAACTGCCCCATAAGGTTTCCAAGGCTTTACAGAAGCAGACTGACACATCTTTCTCCTGCTGAGTGGCTAGTGGGTTTGAACTGCTGCTGACCTTTTGGTTAGTAGCTGAGCTTTTAACCACTGCACTACCAGGGCTCCTTGATTATTTGTTAGGACCATATTACTCTTAAGATTACAATGTGGGTTTTTGTTATGGATCCCTGCCTGTTAATCAGCTTGGGAAATACAGCACATTCATGAATCAGCTTCTTACTCATCTTTGTCCCTATTGCTCAGCTCAGTGCCTGGTGCATAATACTTGTTAATAATCCATATTTATTGAATGAATGAGTAAATAAGGCTGTGTAAATTAACAATTTACTTTCAAAAGCCTGTACTTAGTGAAGGTTTGGCACACGGAAACGTAGGCAGAAACAGGGCTCCTATTGTGAATGTCAGATGTGCAAAAACTCAAAACACAGTTTTATTTACTCAGAGGGAACTAACAGTTTTAGCCAAATCAGAATACACTTAAACTTAATAATTGATTATTTACAAATTATTAAAGTATAAATAAAGCCTTAACTTATGAATTTGCCAGTTGCTTCCTGCTAGCCTGTCTTTATTTTACTGATTTTCTAAAGCACAAATAACGTTGAGGTAAAAATGATTTGCTTCTAAGATCTAAGGATCTGGATTAACTGTCCAAACTGCAAGAATTATTTGATATGCCACTTGAAAATGTTGGAAGTCCATGGCTTGTTTTTATGGAAACAAAAAGGATTGTTACTATAGCTTGGAGTCCTGGAAGAATAGAGAGCTATAAAAGCAGTATAAATTCAGAGACTGTTGACACATGGTGTTTGACTTTGGACCTCAGTTATATGTTGTAGGTCTTTTTTTTTTTTTTTTTAACATATCATGGGAGCATCCTGAAGGATAAAAATTAATCAAAATAATAAAAATAACTGAAACACTGCAAGACTTTGTTATGTAATTATATTTTGTGGTGATCTGAAATATTATATAAGAATAAACTTTGCAGGGGCAAAGAAGCTTACTTTTAAAATACATGAAGATTATTTAAAAGTTTTAGTATGATAGAATGACACTAATTTGCAGTGTATTTAAATGAAAGGAAAATCAAGATATTGTTCCTAATTACTAAAGAACCTAATGTACTAAAGATATTTTAACAAAAGTCTTACAGTGGATGCTTGTATTAAAATAGGCTTCCGTGATTTATAGAATGATTATTTACTTAGTTCTAATATCTACACTTTACCACTTTGGAGCCCTGGTGGCTCAGTGGTTAAGCGTTCAGCTGCTAACCAAAAGGTCAGCAGTTCCAATCACCAGCCGCTCCTTGGAAACCCTATGGGGCAGTTCTGCTCTATCTTACAGGGTCACTATGAGTCGGAATTGACTTGAGGGCAGTGGGTTTGGGTTTTGGTTTACCACTTTAAATAATTGCATTTTCATGTTCTCTGTTTTATAGCTAAAATACATTTAGATATTGTAAGGTATGAAAAGAAATATTTAAGATTTATAAAACAAGTTCTCTGATTAATACATCTATTGAACTCCTTTTCTAATTGGTAAACATAGTACAGAAGGTAATATTAATAGTTATTATACAAACATATATCACACATTTGTGGTGCTGTACAACTAACAGATGAATCTAGTATAAATTCTTGCTCCCCATTGCTGAAACAAGTCCCTTGATTGTATTTCCCTGCAGATCCAGCCTTCTCTTCCTGTAAGTTGTGCTGAAATTGAGATGCTGTTATAGGTGTATTTGGCTAGTGTCTTGGTTATCTAGTGCTGCTATAACAGAAATACCACAAGTAGATGGCTTTAACAAAGAGAAATTTATTCTCTGACCGTCTAGAAGGATAAAAGTCCAAATTCAGGGTGCCAGCTCCAGGGGAAGGCTTTTGATCTCTGTCGGCTATGGGGGAAGGTCCTTGTCACCAATCTTCCCCTGGTCTAGGAGCTTCTCAGTGCAGGGACCCCGGGTCCAAAGGACACACTTCCTTCCTGGTTCTTCATTTTTGGTGGTAGGAGGTCCCTCTCCTCTCTGCTGGATTCTCTCTCATATCTCAAGAGATTGACTCAAGCAAGATACAACTGAATCCTGTAGATTGAGTCCTGCCTAATTAACATCACTGCCTCTAATCCTGCCTCATTAACATCATAAAGGTAGGATTTACAGCATAAAGGAAAATCACATCAGATGACAGAATGGTAAACAATCACAAAACACTGGAAATCATGGCCTAGCCAAGTTGATACACATTTTTGGGGGACACAATTCAATGCATAACAGCTGGTTACTCAGGAATATCACAGTCCTGCCCTGGAACTTGTGAGATCCCACGGGTAGGTATGTGAGCAGCAAATAAAGCAAGACAAAACACGTATTAATTATTAGATAGGAGTCTGGCCCCAGGCCTCAATGTAGAACTGGTGAGCCAGGCTGGACTCCTCAAATCTCCTTCCAGAGCTAGGTAGCTTGCATAGTCTATAACCAAAGCAGGTCAAAAAGCCTTCCTACCAATTTCCACCTCAGCACTGAAACCTGGGTTTTCTCAGGTCTGTACACTGACATGATGGAAGACCACGAAGATGCTGGAGAAGCAGAGGGGAGCTTTGCTTCAAGGCCTAGAGTGAACATGCAGAGAAAGCGAATGCCCCACTTGAGAAAAAGCCTCTGGGAGGAGTCTTGGGGCAACTTTCCTGACCAGGGAGAAGAGGACAAAGAGACCTTACCCTTGTGCACTGCACGATGGACACCTGAGGGTGACACTTCTCTGCTAAAATCCTTGAAGAAGTAGTCTCCATTCATTGACTCATGTTCCTCACCTAATTCTTGCAGGTGTGTCTTTCCCATCACTCAGCAGAAATCTTTTCTGATGGATCAAACATCAAAGAGAATAGCCTTTGGTTGCTGTTCTCTGTAGCTTTTAATAAAACTGACTACTCCGTTTTTCTTGAAGTGTTGTTCTCTTATTATCTGAGGTACCAAGATACAACATGATCAGTACCCTTGAGAAGCTTATAGTCTAGTTGCGAAGAGTGAAGTTCAAAGAGATCATTTCAAAGCACTCTGACTTGGCAATGGCATCCATGCCCAGCTCCGTTAAAATGACTTTTAAATATATATTTTCAGTGCACTCTTACCTCTTTGGAAACTCTGGTGGCATAGTGGTTAACTGCTAACCAAAAGGTTGGCAGTTTGAATCCACCAGTCGCTCCTTGGAAGCTCTATGGGGCAGTTCTACTCTGTCCTATAGGGTTGCTATAGGGTTGCTATGAGTTGGAATTGATTCAATGGCAACAGTTTTGTTGTTGTTGTTGTTCTTGCCTCTTTAGCTCCATTTCCGTGCTTTCAACAATCTGTTGAGCATCTTTTCTACCTCAAAATTAATAATCATCTTCTCTCTAAAACCTGTATCCCTTTGCCTGTCAATGGTAATATTGTCTTTTTGGATACTGAGACTGGAAACCTCAGCATCATCTTTGACTCCCTTCATATTCATCCATTCATCTAATGAGTGCTTTCTGTGTACAAACACCATGCTAGCCTCTAGGGATACATTAAACCATACAATCCCAGCTTTTTGGGGAGCTTATTCAGGGAGACAGTCGTTACTAAATAGTCCAACTATTCGATTACAAGGTCAGTGCTCAAAGGGAACGATAGAGGACTTGGAGAGTGGGCTGCCCTGTTCTGGGGGCCTGAGTGAGAGGGTGATGGGGGATTGCTCATGTGGGGAACTTTGAAGCAGGGGAGAGCAGAGTTGTGCATGAGCATCTAGGAGAAAGCCAGTATAGCTGGGGCAGAGGGAGCTAGGGGCAGAGAGGAGCTAGATGAGGCTGGTGAAGGAGGTGGAAGTGAAGATAAGCAGGGCATTAGAGGGTATACGTAAGGGTTTTCAACCTTTTTATAAGTCATTAAAGAATTTTTTCATTCAAGAGAGTGTCATTACCAGCTTAGCATTTTAAAAAGACCAGCCTGAATATCATATGGAAGTGGAGTAGAGATGGATGAGTTAAGAAGCCAGATGAGTAGTATAGATGGAGAGAAGTAAATAGATTTAACAGGAAGTAGAACTGACAGGACATGGTGATTGAGTTGATACAGGGTGAGGAGGAGAGAGGTGTCAAGGATTACGCTTAGATTTCTGACACAAACAATTGAGTGAATAAAACACCCAAATAATTGTAGGTCTTGTAAATGGACCTCAGGAATATGTCTCAGCCATGTCTCCTTCTTTACATTTACACCATTACTAATTACTCTCTATGCTGCTGAGGTCCTTTCTTGTGGTATCGCCACCTGTGGTTTTCTGCCTTCCAATCAGGTGCCTAGATACTCTTCCTAAAGCACTCCAATGGACATGCTACTCCACTGGTGCAAAACCCTTGGCAAGTCCCCATTTTCTGCAGATTAAGCATGGAATGGATGGGGGAATATTAAGATGCACCCTCAAACTGAATTTTCTAATAATCCTTTTTTTTCCCCACCAAATTGAACTCCTTGTAGCTTCTGACAAGCACCTTCCACCTCCCTCATTTCTGCCTTTGCTTCTGTGGTTTCACTTGCCTGAAATGCTCTCTCCATCTCAGCTGGGCCACATTCTACCTAAACTTCAAAGCCCAGGCTAAGACCCCTGATCTCCTTGTGCTCTAGGACCATCTACCTGCAAATGCATGTTCTTTGCCTCTCTTGTGGCATTTGGCACTTTCAGTCTTAGTATTATTTATGATTACACGCTACTTGAGGTCTGATTCATCTTTGTTTTTCACTCAGACCTAGCACAGATGCCTAAGCACAGCATAATAGAATATTTGTGGAAGAGCACATGAGCATTTAGAGGATACTTTTCTTCCTAACCCAAGAATAATTAGTGTTCAGGTGATTTACTATATACATCATCATTTAACACCTTGCCTTGCTTTTTACAGTGTTTTAACAATTACAAAATGCTTTCTAAACCTCTTAGAGTCAGGGGGAAAAGTCAGTGCTCCTCCACTGCCACAGCTGAGGTCCAGAGAGATACATGCCCCTTCTTTACCATCCTGCCTATGGTACTCAGGGTGTTTTCACGGACATAATGATCCCCTCCCCCCTGCAGGGTAAACGCTGCTGCTGCCTGACACTAACCAGTTGCCCTTGAGTTGACTCTGACTCATGGCGACCCCATGTGTGTCAAAGTAGAACTATGCTCCATAGGGTTTTCAATGGCTGGTTTTTCAGAAGTAGATCACCAAGCCTTTCTTCTGAGGCACTTCTGGGTAGACTCGGACCTCCAATTTTTTGGTTAGCAGCTGAGCGCATTAACCGTTTGCAGCACCCAGGGACTCCTTGCCTAACACTAGTTTGGTACGATTTCATGGTAAGAGAAGGTAGGGAATTTCAGTGTTTATAGAAAAAAAAAGCATTAAAGGCCCCTCTTTATCATTTGAATGGGTTGACAACTCAGATTTATTTAATTACAGACCCCACATGTAAGAAAAATATTTTAGATGTCCTTTGTGTAGCACATTTGTACATCCTGCAGTGTGTCTTAGAAAAGTATCACTCATGTTATTGCCCACATATGACTGGAAAACTTTAGTAAACTTTCTTGTAGCAATCTGTGTGAGGGTTGAGGGTTTGATTCCTCCCTGTTATTTCCTGTTGCAGGCTTGTGAGGCACCAAAGTATGCAGACTGTCTGATATCAACAGAGGCAATGCTTTTGTTTTAAAGTAATTGAATTTCATCACTTCTCTGAAATTGGCAGGGCCAACTGGAAATATTCAGGAAACAAGATCACATGACACAGCAGATTTGTTCACAACGTTTTAAGTGAGTCAAATTGTTATGGATTGAATTGTGTCCCCCCAGAATGTGTGTTGTAAATCCTAACCTCTATGCCTGTGGTTCCAATCCCATTTGGGAATGGGTTGTCTTTGTTAATGAGACAGGATTAGTGGAGGGTGTGTCTTGAGTCAATCTCTTTTGAGATATAAAAGAGATTAAACAATCAAACAAGCAGAGATGGAGTAAGATAGATGCCAAGACATGTGCTTCCAAGAAACCAGGAAGCAGAAGCCAAAGAAACAAGGACCTTCCTCCAGAACCGACAGAAAGAGAAAGCCTTCCTCTAGAGTTGGCACCCTGAATTTGTACTTCTAGCCTCCTAAACGAGGCCCTGGTGGAGCAGTGGTTAAGCATTTGCCTGTTAACCAAAAGGATGGCAGTTTGAATCCACCAGCTGCTTCTTGGAAACCCTATGGGGTAATTCTACTCTTCCTGTAGGGTTGCTATGAGTTGCAGTCGACTCAACGGCAACATGTTTAGCCTCCTAAACTGTGAGAAAATAAATTTCTGTTTGTTAAAGCAATCCACTTGTGGTATTTCTGTGATAACACCAGTAGATAACTAAGACACAAGTCCAGATGGAAGAGCAGAACTTACATTTTGTGTTGTCATGGGGTACCCACATATGCAGTGTTTTCTCTCTTTGGTATGTCTTAGTTTCCTAGTGCTGCTGTAACAAAATACTATAAAGTGGGTGGCTTTAAAGAACAGAAATTTATTGTCTCACAATTCTGGAGGCTAGAAGTCCAATTTAGGCTATTGGCCCTGTTGATTCCTTCTGAGAGCTCAGAGAGAAACTGTTCCCTGCCTTTCTCCTAGCTTCTGATGGCTCCCAGCAATCCTTGGCATTCCTTGACTTGCAGCTGCCTCTAGTCACATGGCCATTCTTCATTTGTGTAACTCTCCACGTGTGCTTGTTTTCCTCTTTTATGACACCTCTCAGATGGGATTAGGACCCATCCTACTCCAGTATGACCTCATATTAACTGATAATATCTTCAAAGACCTTTTTTGAACTTAACAAGGTCACGTTCATAGGTACCAGGGGTTAGGACTTCAGCATATCTTTTTGGGGACACAATTCAATCCATAACAAGGTACTTTCTTCATTTGTTCTTTTACTTATTCTCTATATAACAAAGTATTTATTGAGCATATACTGTGTTGTTGCCACCAAACTGGACACTGGAAATGAGGATACTTTAAAGATACTTCTCACATGGAGCTTACGTCTATTATACTATTGGAGTAAGCTTAAAATAGAGCCTCATTTTTCCTTCTTGCATTCTCTTGAGATGAGATTTGCAATATTTCCTTTAAACTTACATATCACACTTCTCCAAGAGCCTCTGTTCCTTTATTACTTGGCCACTCCATTTAATGACTTACACTTTGGTTGTTTTCCTTTTCATACTTTTTTATATTATTCAGCAATTACAGTCTGGGTTTAGATTCAACACCTAGAGAGAAGAAAGACTGCATACAAGTCACTTAGAATAGGAATTTATGGGAGCCTTGGATACATAAGCACTAGATATTTATACCAACAGTGAGTTTTTCTAGAAATGTCTGTACTTTTAAAAATGTGTATTTGAATATGATTATTGAGAAGTCCACTCAGGTCTTATAATAATAATACTGGAGTCCATACCTATGGGACATTATTGCTGATCATCTAGTACTACAGGAATTTTCCCATATTTTGTGGATTCCATGGACCTCTAATAGTGCTATACATTCTAAAATATCTAGTTAATCATATAAAATTATAAAAGGTTCAGGGTCAGATCTCTGCCATCAAAAAGTTAAAGAATTAATCTTAATTTGGAGGCCCCAATCCTGATAAATTCTGCAAGTTCAACAGTATGACCTGGAGCCAGATTATCAAGTGTAACTTATCCCACACTTAAAATTGCTTTAATATGTATGTAGTAAAGGTTTTGACTTAAAATGTGTGTAACTCTTCAGTTTCCAGTTTCCACCCGTCATTGTCAATGGTGTCATTTTTTTTTTTTTTTGTCAGTGGGGTGTCTTTGCAAATAAGCAGTGGCGCCTTCACACTGATATTTTTCACACAGGCATTTACATTTATTTAGTGAAGGTGGGAAGAAACTGATTTTTAATAAAATGTATGTACTTTTTTCTGTATGTTCAAATTCAGAAAAAAAAGATTACATGAACTTTAAGTAACACGGTATTTTAACTTATTTGGAATTGTTTGCCATTTTGTGTTTTTCAGATATTCGTACCTGGGTAGTAGTATTAATTAGTGGTAGAGATAACCTGTATAGTTATGTTAAGCAGTCTTGTTTACATTGTTCTTAAAAGTTTGTTCCCACTCTCTAGACTTCTTTTTTCCCCCTTAAGTTTTATGTTACTCTTCCCATGTTACCTTTTTAAACCACAGAGCTTTTTTGAAGTCATATTAGGAGTTTAAATAGTAAATCACCCCACACCGTGTGTTTTTTGGTTTCAGAATTTAGCTGTCAAGCTCAGGTAACTGCCAGGTGGCTGCTCTCAGGGTCTTTGGGGGCTACTGTTAGTGGACCTGCTTGTGATAAGTACCCAACAGAATTGAGCTGGCAACTCCAAGAGTGTTGTTAAGTTTCTCCTTAAGGATGTCAGTTACTTCAGAAGGAGAACGTTTATATCACCAACTTTGTACAGCACCGTATGTGGGAACCTCAGGTAATGGGCACCAGAATTTTGATTGATTCAGTTAATGTTTTAGTGCCTCTTATTAATTGGTGCCCCAGGCAGCTTTCCAGATGGCCCACTCCTTAAGCTGCCTCTAATTTAAGGCAGAATAACCTACTTGATCAGAGAAAAGGTTTGGTTCAAACAGGCCTGGGTTCCCCCACCTACTAGTTTTGTGATCTTGTGCCTCCGTGTATCATTTCTGAACATGGGATAATGATATCCACTTCATGGAGATGTGAGAGTTAAGTGAGATATGCATGTGAAATACCTAGCACAGCACCTGGCAAAGTATATACTCCACAAATGCAGTGTCTCTCATTAACTCTTTCTGGCAGAATAATGGAATGGGAAATGTAACAGGTGAATCCTTTGAAACTAATAACTGCTTATTGGAAATAATGCTAGGAACGACAGTAAAATAAGTATTGTGATAATTTCTATGTCAGTTCTGCAGCAATAAATGTATCAATTATTGTTTGATGATTATGATAATAGAAAATATCTGATTAATTTCATTTATAGATGAAGAAACTGAGGTTCAAAGAGTGGTGTGACATTCCCACATATAGTTACCATCTATAAACTGGATAAATTTCCCAGAAGCAATTTTTACAGTGTGTAGTGGCTGGGAGTTATTCTCAAAGAGTAATGACATCATTCAAGAATTGGAGCTGGAGGTGAGGGGGAGATTGTTTAGATGAATAACAGGATTAACCCTTGATTCAGCATTATTTGTATTTTTAATGGTTTAGTGAAGGCTAGAGGTAAGCATTAAATTCATCAGTGGATTCAATTTGATAATAGTCCTAGAAATTTGGAAAAGTATGTAATTATAAACCAACTGAAATTGATAGGCATAAAATAATGCACTTAGAAAAGTCAGCTATACAAATACAGAGTCTACTGACTTCATAATCATAAAAGAGGAAAATATGATTAGCTAACTGTGGATCACAGCCGAATATTTATGAGGAATGAAATGCTTCAGTATTTTTAAAAAATATAAACTTGGAATATATTCATGGGATTATGATAGTACTCTTTGATTTTCTGCATTGGGGTAGCATGGTGTGTCTGTGAGGTGAGACTCTCTCTGGGTTTGTTCAGTCAGGGAGCCAGAGCCTTGGGAAGCTCCCAAGAAAAAATCTCCCAGTAGGAATCCTGAAGTGCTTCCTGGCTCAGAAATGATTGCTCCTCTTTTGAATATTGTTGTGTGCCATTGAATCAATTTCGACTCATACTGACCCTTTGTGACAGACTGGAACTGCTCCATAGGGTTTCCTAGGCTGTTGTAATCTTTACAAGAGCAGATTGTCAGGTCTTTCCTTCTGCAGAGCTGCTGGTGAGTTTGAACTGTTGACTTTTCGGTTAGGAGCTGAGCAATTAATCTTTGCGCCAGTGGGCTTCTTATTGTTGAATAGGTGCATTTTATTTCTCTTCTTCCAGAACACTGCACAGACTGCATTTAATTTGTCTACTCCCCCCTCCCACCTTCTCGCCCTGGTGTTGCCTTCCTGCAGGGGCCCTTGGGATGCCTCCAGCTTGCCTACTCCAGTTCTGCCCCCTCCACCCCTGAGTAGGTCTAGGACAGCACGTTTGTGAGAACAGTTAGGGAAGGGAAGCTGATGTGTTCAATGGAAGTTAGGGTACACCGAGTATGTCCAATCTACCAGTGTTGCCCCTTCCAAGGAAAATGAAAAGGATCATTTTGTCTGGAGAAGAACAATACAAAAAAGAATCGAAGTCTTGGAAAATATAAGGAAGACTAGAGGAACTACTTCTATTTAGGCCAAGAAAGAAAAGGTAATAGAAGATTTAACAATTCAGAAGTAGGTCCAGAACTCATCGTTCATTTAACAAATGAATCTGAGACCTACTGTGCTCTGCATGCTGGGAGGAGACTGCAAATAAAGCAAAATCTCTCCCTGCATTGAAGATCTATTCTAATGGGGAAACAATCAGACAAATAAAATAAATCTTGACTCCTGATTGGGATAAATACTATGATGAAAAATAAAGCATCACAGGGCAGAGGTCGACTGGAGACAAGGGATTGTAGCTGGAGAGGTAAGAACTAAAAGGAGGTGATATTAGAATGAGGCCTGATTGGTGTGAAGGAACAACCACAAAAAGATCTGGGAGGCGTGCTCACCTTCTAAAACCTGACATTGACATCTGAATGCCAGACCCTTCCCAGCCTGACCTTTGTGTCACTTGCTTCTAGCCACCCTACCATCCCCAAGCCACACTTAACTGCTTCCCTTTCACAATTCTGTGCTTTTCATTATTTCCTCTATTTAGGGTTGCCTGCCTCTTCTTCCTTGGGTAAAATCATACTTCAGAACCCAGCTGAAATGTCCATCAACCACCTCCCCACCACCCACTGTCCCACCCTCGCCTCCCCCACTCCCATGCTTCCTCTGCTCCATCATTATTTCTAATAGAGGCCTTATCGCATTGAATTGTAGGTGATTTCTCTAAATTTCTGCCTCCCCTTCTAGACTGTAAGCCTTTGAAAGCAAGGACTATGGCTTGATCAGCTCAGTCGGACCAGCGCCTAGAACCATGCCTAGAACATGATTCAAAACCAGTTGTTGTCAAGTTGACTCAACTCATGGTGACCTCGTGTGTCAGAATAGAACTGTGCTCCATATCGTTTTCAGTGTTTGATTTTTTCAGAAGTAGATTGCTAGGCCTTTCTTCTGAGGTGCCAGTGGGTGGACTCGAACCTGCAAACTACTGGTTAGTGGCCAAGCACTTTAACCTTTAGCACTACCCAAGGACTCTCGGGACATGATAGGTGCTAAATAATTGTTAAACACTTGAATGAATGAGAGAGAGGGAAACAGGAAGGAAGGGGAAAAGAGGAAGGGAGAAAGGCAGGGAATTTATGTAAAAATCTGTCTTTGGAAGTGTAAAGCACACTGAGAAAAGGATAAAAAACTAAAAACCAAACCCATTGCCATCGAGTCGATTCTGACTCATAGTGAAAAAGACAATGGAACTAAAATTAAGAAGACATTAAAGTAATACCAGAGATGTTTCTGTAAATTTAGCTAGAGTAAGTGATGCTCTACTATGGCCATTGTGATTCCATCTAAACCAAAAAACCCAAACCCGTTGCTGTCGAGTCTATTCCAAATCATAGCAACCCTATAGGACAGAGTAGAACTGCCCCATAGTGATTCCATCTAGGCATAATCAAATCGAAAGTTTACCTGTATGTCTAGGGTGGCAACCTTATGAAAGTAGGAGTGGTTTAGCTTTGTTCTTTTAAGTCAGTGTGTTTTTGGTATTTTACATGTTTGGCGGGTTAGATCATAAGATTGCAAACCTAAATCTACTTTCTGTATAACCACATCCCTTCTTTAGCAGCCTGGGTTGGGAAATAATACTCCGTGCCTGAAAACAAGAAACAACAATGTGCTGTCTTCTTCCCAAGTACTGTTCACAACTTTTTTAGGCTGAGGTACATTTTTAAGCTTCATAAAACATTACTGTCTGATTGTTGAGTAAGGTGTGAGGGGGTGTTTAATTCAGCACCTGTGGGCTATAACTGCCAGCAGATTCCTGTGTTGAGAGACATTTTGGTATTTATGTGTTTATTGGCTAGAAGGAAGAAACAAACAGATCTTTATCTACCAGAGGAGCCCTGGTAGCACAGTGGTTAAGCGTTCTGCTGCTAACCAAAAGGTCGGCAGTTCAAATCCACCACCTGCTCCTTGTAAACTCTATGCGGCAGCTGTACTCTGTCCTAAAGGGTCACTATGAGTCGGAGTCGACTCTACGGCAACGGGTTTGGCTACCTACCAGAATGTTTGTGGAAACAATCAGTAGATTTGACTAAAGTTCTCATAACTGATATTTAGCAGTCTACTAGTGTTTTCTTTGATGCCAGTAAACTCCAACTCTCACGAATTCCCATGGGCAATCTAGAATTCAGTTCCTTTTTCTAATCTGTGGTTTAAACTGCTGGAAGACATTGCTGTAATCCCAAAATAAACAATATGTGTGGGAAGATTCAGGATTACAGGCCTTCAGTGACCTAATCAAAAGTGAAGATGGCAAATTCATAAGCCAAAAGAGCAGCCAGACCCTAAACGGGAAGCAAAGATGATGAGCAGATTTCTGCAGAGCACTTGAATTAGAGCGAAGGAACGTTGCTTTGGAAAGACTAACTGGTCAAAAAGAAGGAAAAAAAAAAGAAGGGATGAAACTCATTCACTGGGGTTAGATGTAATGAGAAAATTTGACCTAACAACAATCCCAAAAGGAACAAATTCAGTGTTTTGTCATTCTGACAAGCAAAGTTGAAAAGTTACATCAGAAAAATCCAGACCCCGAGAGTATGGCCATTGTTAGCTCAGTAATGATGAAGTCACTCCTGATGTTCACCCTTCATCCAAAGATTAGACAGCCCCATAAAACAAAAAGGGGCACACTAGCCCAGGGGCAAGGACTAGAAGGCAGGAGGGGACAGGAAGGCTGGTAATACGGAACCTAAGTTCGAGAAGGGAGAGTGTTGTCATGTCGTGAGGTTGTTAACCAGTGTCATAAACAATATGTGTACTGTTTAATGAGAAACTAGTTTGTTCTGTAAACCTTTACCTAAAGTACAATTAAAAAAAAATAGAGTATATTAATTAAAAAAAAAAGAAAAATCCAGAACTTTCAACATCCCTGAAATACTAAGTAAGAAGATTAGTGGAAAATTTTGCCTTTAGTAGTTGATCCTCAGAAACAAGAGATAATTGTATAAACGCACTGCAGGACTGTGACTTAGAACTGCTTTCTTTAGAAAGAGGAAAATGAAATGTCTGACAATGACAGATTTGACAAGTTTAAGACCTTTTACCCAATCAATTGAAATCAAAGATAAATTGGAAAAAAAGAAAATCACCTAACTTTTTAGTCTAGGTTCAGAAATACCTTTTAAAAGCAACACATTCTAAATCTATCTAAACATGCCACATGATCTTGTCGAAGATGTAATTTGACGGTTTATTTTTAAAGACCAAAATACTGTATTTTTACACAAGTAATGTACGCATTATACGTTTTTTGCCAACCGTGCAACCCCCTCGTGCATTATTTTCCAAATTGCTCTATGCGCATTACATGTATGTACATGTTACTTACGTGAGCACGTTATTTGTGGAAAAAAATACGTTAAATGCAGAATAAACTCCAACAATTTGCCCCATTAGACTCTGAGGTGAACTACTGGTCCTGGTAGTCCTTTGCAACGTCTAATAGGCATGAAAAGTAGGAAGTGGAGGTACTTGTCTCTTTGGGGTCCATGGGAAGTGTTTTTGGACCATCCTGCGTTGGCTTATGAAAAACAGGAAGGATAGGAGCTGAGACTTTCACCAGAATTATGGAGAGAAGGTGACCATTCCACTTGTCTCCACTTTCTGCTTGGATGAGCATGTTGGGGCAGGGATGTTTGTATAATGCCTGGTTGTTTGCACGTTTATAAGTTGGAGGACGAAAAGTTTGAAAGGAGCATTAGTTTGGGTGGTTTACCAAGAAAGCTGTAAAACCCGGGAGGCCTTAGAGCCAGCGCTCACCATGAGCAGCAAAGGGCAACTCCTTAAACAATGGTTGGAGGAACACAGCAAAGCACAGCCACTGGCCTGCTTCATCACCGACCTCTGACTTCCAGCCTTATTCTCTCTGTCGCTCAGTAGATAACCATGTGTGCTTACATGATGTCAGATGAGTTAGACATATTCCCTGCCTGAAAGTTCATACTCTATTGGACATGACTGATAAATGTTAGATTTATTTCATGTCAGTTCATTATAATTGCAAACTTTGTGTTGTAGGTGGTTGAAGAGCTAATAGGAGGTAATATTTGAGTTCAGCGTTTTGGAAGATAAGTGATAAGGTAAGATAAGATAAGGTGCTGAAGAGCATTTCACATAGTCATCTAGCTTTGGGCATGACAATAGTCCTGAGACATTTAAGTCAAGATTCCTATTAGACAGCAGCACCTGCCAACCTGGCATCACAGATTGATCATATTTTCACTGGTGACCTTAATATGTACCTCAGTAGAGGGCCCCAAGAATTGTTAAGTCAATTTTACTATGTTACTACTTTTCAACCATATTACATAATGTTCTCCATTATTCTACTTTTGTTTCTTAACTAAGATCAGTAATTTGCTTATGACTATATCTGAAACATCTTGATTAAAACCTCTTCTACTGCCTGAATTTTTCTGCCTTAATTATTTTATATATATATATATATATAATCCGTTAACTAACCCATTGCCATCGAGTCAATTCTGACTCATAGCAAACCTATAGGACAGAGTAGAACTTCCCCATAGGGTTTCCAAGGAGTGGCTGGTGGATTCGAACTGCCAACCTTTTGGTTAGCAGCTGTAGCTCACCATAGCTCTTAACTACTGCGCTACCAGGGCTCCACATATATAGGTGTCTGAGGGTCTTAATTGGTGTTAATCTATTTAAAGCTGTTTAAAAACATCCCACACTCTTTCCTTTAGTTACTTGCTCTTTGACTACAGTTTCTACAAAACACTTACTTCAGCTTTTTAACTTCCTTAAATTTGTCTTTAATTTCAATTCCTAATCCTTAATCTCTAAACTATTTTTTAATTGTACTATACTGAGTATTAAAATAAATTCTGTAATTTAATCTTCATTCTTTAAAAAACAATAATCTTATTGACATCACATAGTCCTTTATGTATTTTCCCAGATTTTGTTTGCTCTGTATTTTTTCTTTGCATATGGTTTGTAAAGATCCCCATTTTTTCAAGGAAAAATTTCTCCGTCTATTCTTTTTAAAATAAATACATATTTGCATGCCAGTACACATAGATAGATTTGGGAATTTCATTATGGATAGTGTCAAGGTCCAGATGTGGGTATATAGTGGTAAGTATTAACAGTTTTCCAAGAGCTTCTTTCATCTGAATACATTGCAACAAGCTTATCAGCTAAGTTATTCCATGTCTAACACAGAAAAGTGTGAAGTAGGTAACATTGCAATCACTAGGTCTGTATATGCACATTCTCAGCTTTACAGAGGACTCAAGGAATACTGCTTTTTAGCATTTCTCACTTTGGTGCAGAAAATGGATATGTGCTTCTTTTAGAGACATGACATTTTGAAATCTCTTCCTTAGATCATGGTAATAGATGTTTTTGGCCCCAGAAGAGCCACCATATATCTGATAGATCTCCCAAAAAATAAAAACAAAAATATATAGCAGTATACATGGCTCAAAGTTGCTTCAATGTATATTTAAAACATTTCTTCGAGATCATTTGGGGATTTACAAGGGCTGTTGCCTGGGTATCTCTTGATAATTACACCCTGGCTACTTAAAGTGTGGTCCCTGTGCCAGCTGCATGGGCATCGCCTGGGTGCCTGTGAGGATAGTACTCTCATTTCCCCCTCCTGCAGCTGAATTAGAGTCTGCATTTTAGCAGATTCATCTACACATTAAAGCTTGAGAACACGTCTGCACTCACTATCTTTACTTCATAACCTCCCATTTACTCTTTAATCTATTGTTTTTAATCTGCCAGACTTGCAAAAGATACTTATGACCTTTTAATAGCTGAACATGTACACCACCTCTCAGTCTTTCTCTTAGATTTTCAGCATGTACCATTTGATGGTTAATCAGTTCTCTGAGTTCCATTAAGAGTTACACTTAAAAAGTAGTTAAACATTGGTTCACCCCAGAAAACCCTTTTAGTGGTCATTGACTGCCTATATGCTCCTTGCCCAGAGTATATCCAGACAGCAACCAACATGTTAACAGGGCTGGAAACCTTGTCATATGAAGGGACTGGGGATGTATAACCTGGAGAAGAAAATGTCAGGGACACTTCAGATAGCTGTTCTTAAATATCTGAAGGCTTGTGGAGGAAGAGAAATTTGATTTTTTTTTCAGTGTATCGTTAGGAATGTAGAAGTAGAAGCAATGAATGAGTAGAAGGTAGAGAGAGACATATTTTACACTTATATAATGAAGGATTTTTAAAAGAATTTGAATATTCCATCATTGGAGTGTCGTTTTTCCAACTGTAGCAAGTTGACCATCCTTGCTTAGAGTGTGGAGGTGTTTAAGCCGAGACTGCATGGGTTATGAAGGGTACTGGTGAGAGAGAGGACTGGGTAACTTCTTCAAATCCTCCTAATCCTCATTGCGTTTTAAAAAGAAATTGATCCAGATGAAATTCATGTCATATAAAATTAATCATTTTAAAGTAAACAATTCAGTGGCATTTAGTACATTCACAATGTTGTGCAGCCAACTACCACCTCTGACTCATTCCAAAATATTTCCATCATTCCAAAATAAACCCCTATACCCATTAAACAGTTTTTCCTATCCCACCATCTACCCCTGTAACCATCAATCTATGTCTCCATGGATTTGTCTATTCAAAATATTTCATATAAATGGAATCATACAATATGTGGCCTTTTGTGTCTGGCTTCTTTCACTTAGTATAATGTTTTGGAGGTTCATCCATGTTGTAGTATGTATCAGTACTTCATTTCTTTTTATGACTGACTAATATTCCATAGAGGAGCCGTGGTTAAGCGCTTGGCTTCTAACTGAAAGGTCGGCAGTTTGTATCCACCAGTTACTCCTTGGAAACCCTATGGGACAGTTCTCCTCCATCCTACAGGGTCACTTTTCTTGTGCTTGTTGGCCATTTGTGTATCTTCTAAGAAGAAATGTCTATTCATGTCCTTTGCCCATTTTTTAATTAGGTTGTTTGTCTTTTTGTGGTTGAGTTGTAAGTGTTCTTCATAGGTTCTGGATACTAGACCCTTATCAGATATATGATTTGTAAGTATCTTCTTCCATTCTGTAGGCTATCTTTTCACTTTCTTGATAATGTCCTGTGATGCACAAAAGTTTTTAATTTTGATGAAGTTCCATTTTTATAATTTTTCTTTCGTTGCGTGTGCTTTTGGTATCACATCTAAGAATCCATTGCCAAATCCAAGATCATGAAGATTTACCGCTATGTTTTCTTCTACGAATTGTATGGTTTTAGCTCTTATATTTAGGTCATTGATCCATTTTGAGTTAAATTTTATATATGGTGTGAGGTATGGTTCCAACTTCATTCTTTGCATGTGAAATTCCGTTATCCCAGCACCATTTGTTGAGAAGATATTTCTTTCCCCTATTGGATGTATTTGGCACCCTTGTAAAAAATCAGTTGGTCATACATTTATGGGTTTATTTCTGAAATTCATTGCTTTTGTTGCAAAGATGAAAGAGTATTATTGTGCATGCTCAAATTATTTGATTTTTTTTCCTCTTAAAAAGCATTTATACCTGGGTTTTGTCTCCCTTGCTTGGGTATTAGAACCCTGCATGGTTTTCTCTGTGTTTGTGGGCTGCTCTCTGCTAGGATAGTTATTAGGATGTATATAAACCTTAAATTTTATGTTCAGTATTCATTCTGTGATGTTCAATACTTCACTGGTCATTTTAATCTAAGTATTTCATTGGGAAAATATCTCCAGGGTTCAGTTCTTGGAGACATTTAGATCTGTAGCTAAGTTGTAACTGAAAGCTCATATCCTATTATACTTTAGATTATTTTCTCCCATGTTTATCACTTTTCATAGACCCACTAACAAACATATTTGTATTTTTCTGCCCACTTAAAATTCATGAGATTTCTTGCATTTGATTCCTTTATGCTCAGTTTTTAATTCCATAGATCTAGGGGAAGCTTAATAAATTGAATATTAGACAACAAACCTGCTGTATTTATCATGGTTGATATTTCTTTTATTGGGAAAATCAAGAATTTAGGTACTACCCCATTTTAAATACCTGATGATCTTCCAAAATTTGTCTTGAACCTGCTAATATATTTCCATCATAACTGCTACCACTCTAGTTCAAACATCATCATCTCATACCTGGGCCTGTGAAGTTGCTCCTAATTTAATTCCCTGCTTCTACTCTTGACTCTCCTTCCAGACTATGCGCCAGAATCAGTCTGAGTGGGAGGGGAAGAAAGTTTGGAGATGAAGATTTAGACTAATTTAAAGATATTAATTTGAAATGTGACTAAGAAATCCTTGTATTACACTAGCTATCCTTGAAATTGTTGTTGTTAGGTGCTGTTGAGTTGGTTCTGACTTAGAATGACCTTATGTATAACAGAATGAAACGTTGCACCATCCTCATAGTTGTTGCTATGTTTGAACCCATTGTTGCAGCCACTGTGCCAATCCATCTCATTGAGGGTCTCCCTCTTTTTCGCTTATCCTCTACTTTACCAAGCATGACGTCCTTCTCCAGGGATTGGTTTCTCTGGATAACATGTCCAAGGTAAGAGACAAAGTCTCACCATCCTTACTTCTGAGGAATTTTCTGGCTGTACTTCTGTCTTAGTTATCTAGTGCTGCCATGACAGAAATACCATAAGTGGGTGGCTTTAACAAACAGAAATTTATTTTCTCATAGTTTAAGAGGCTAAAAGTCCAAATTCAGGGCCCCGGCTCTAGGGGAAGATTTTCTCTTTGTCAGCTCTGGGGGAAGGCCCATGTCTCTTCTGCCTTTGTTTCCTGGTTCCTTGGAGATCTCCATGTGGCTTGTTATCTGTCTTCCTGTATCTCTGCTTGCTAGTTTGCTTGTTTAATCTCTTTTATACTCACTAATCCTGTGTCATTAACATAAAAAGACAGCTCATGCCCAAATGGGATTATAACCACAGGTATAGAAGTTAGAATTTACAACACATATTTTTGGGGGACACAATTCAATCCATAACAACTTCCTTGAAGTAGTCTAGATTAAATTACCTGTTACCAGAAAGGATAGAGAATATATGCTCTTATTGACAATATCACTGTAAAATAGCATATACAGATTTGAACTCTTCCTCATGTATGTGCACCCTTTTCTCTGTGTATAGCTATCTATCCATCTGGAAAGCACTAAGTGAACAAGTAACAGAATATGCACAATGCCTGTAACAAAAAAAAGAGACACAGGGCAATGGTAAGAGCTAAACTCATGAATAAAGAAATTTTGTTTTCCAAGTCCACTTTGTGAACAGGGCTTTGGGATGTTCAGGATCAAGACTGTAGGTGTGCTGGGAGTCTACTTGCTCTACTCCTAGATCAGAGAAGGGAGGAGGATGAGCCATTCAATGGGGAGAGTGGCCAGCATCCTTCCTCCACAACACAAGGCAGGTAGCTGGCTGGGCTTTCGTTTAACTCTTTGTGTGCCCTGGAAAAACCTCTTTTCTAGCTGACATCAGTGTCATTTCATTATTAAAAAGTATGGAGGCAGGGTCAAGATGGTGGAGTAGTCAGACGGCTTCCTATGTCCCTCTTACATATGTATATGTATATGAATATCTAGGAGCCCTGAATAAGGCAAAGTTGAGGAAGCGGACTGAGAGACTGGGGGAGAGAGAGATGGTTCGGAAGCAGCAAGGAGTTGCCTGACCTGACCCGGTGGGAGCTGCAGCCCTTTAGCCTGGATCGGCTCAGGGTGCGCAGTGAGGCGGGCATACGGCTCCGCTTGCTTACTTGGGAGGCACTTTCTACATCAAGAGAGGTCTGGCAGCAGAGATTCTACTTGGACACTCCGAACCACTGAAAAGCAGCACCCAAGTGGCTAAAGATAAGTACATGCGTGTGGCCTTTAGCAGGGATTAAAAAAAAAAAACTCATTTGGGAAATACCTGTCTCCCATTTACCTTCTTCCACCCCACTCTGCACCAAGTCCGGCCAGCTTCAGCAATCTGTGAGTCCCCTGGGCCAGAAGTAGGTCCCATAAGGCATCCTGACCCGTTCTCCTGGCCTTGGAGAGGGAACAAATTAACAAACAGAAAAAATAAGCTACCAGCTCCCCTAAACCAGGAACTCAGGGTCAGCACAGCTCTTTTGCCTAGGCACAGGCATAAGGGGCCTGCAGACTTTGAGTGCCTTCTGTCCCTGTATAGACATGTGTGGACCCATGTCAACAGTGTAAGCCCTCACTACCACAGTACAACAGGGTAAATACCTGATGTCTAACTTCAAGTGTTTCAGCTGTGACGTGGCAGATTTGTGATGCTTGACACAGCTCTGCCCTTTAAGCAGGCGACTTACCTGTCCACATCAGGGGCTTGAGAACTGGTGGCTCCACCCATGCCACCTAGCCACCTGCTACAGGGGTCCAAGAATAAGTGGTGCCCCCCAGTCCTTAAAGCCAAAAGAGTAGGGTGCTCATAGTCCAGCTGCAAAACTCACCTACCTACTCGCTCTAGGGAACAGGGACACGCTTTCCTTTCAGACACTCAGGGACAGCCATCAGCCTCCTTGCCTTGCTCAGAGTGTGACCCTACTGCAGCGAGATACCTGTGGCCTGCACCAATCACCCATGGCTCTCTAAGACTGTAGGTGAGAGCCTGCACCACACACTTGGTGACTGACTGCCTGGACACCTGAGCTGAATCCATACAGGAAAATTTAATGGACTTCTGACACGCATACTTAGTTACAGACCTAACTACCTGGTGACAGGACGTTAGAGCTTCAAAGGCGCCACTCATCAAACTAGCACACATGAGCAGCCTATTGGGGCATATCAAAACAAAACAAAACAAGACGCTAGGACACACTAAACAAATATAAAATAAAATTATAATAACTTATTGATGGCTTGGAGACAACAGTCTATACCAAATCACATAAAGAGGCAGTCCATGATGGCTTCAGCAAGCTCCCAAAATAAAGAATCAATAAATTTTCTGGAGGAAGAGAATTTCTTGAAATTATCAGAGGCAGAATACGAAAGATTAATATACAGAATTCTTCAAGAAATTAGAAAGGAAATTCTTCAAAACTCAGAGAAATCCAAAGAACACACCAACAAAGCAGTAGCGGAACTTAAAAAGGTTATTTAAGAGCATAATGACAAATTTAATAGACTGCAAGGATCCATAGACAGCAATCAGTAATCCAGAAGATTAACAGTAAAAATTTCAAAATTAGACAACTCAATAGAAAGTCATAGTAGCAGAATTGAGGCAGTAGAAGTCAGAATTAGTGACATTGAAGATAGAAGCGCTTGACACCAACTTATTTGAGGAAAAATCAGATAAAAGAATGAAGAAACTCTAAGAGTTACGTGGGACTCTATCAAGAGAAATAACCTACAAGTGATTGGAGTACCAGAATGGGGGGCATAACAGAAAATACAGAAAGAATTGTTGAAGATTTGTTGACAGAA
>NW_004443938.1:36693186-36695062 GCF_000243295.1 Trichechus manatus latirostris
AAACCCCAAAGAATCCACAAGAAAACTACTGGAACTAATAGAAGATTTCAGCAAAGTTTCAGGATACAAGATAAACATACAAAAATCAGTTGGATTTCTTTACACCAACAAGGAGAACCTCAAAGAGGAAATTTCCAAATCAGTACCATTTACAATAGCCCCCAAGAAGATGAAATACTTAGGAATAAATCTAACCAGAGAAATAAAAGATCTATACAGTGAACAGTACAAGAGACTACTGTAAGAAACCAAAAGAGACCTGCATAAGTGGAAAAACATACCTTGCTCATGGATAGGTAGACTCAGCATAGTGAAAATGTCAGTTCTACCCAAAGTGATCTACAGATAAAATGCAGTCCCAATCGAAATTCCACTGGCATTTTTTAATGAGATGGAGAAACAAATCACCAACTTCATATGGAAAGGGAAGAGGCCCCGAATAAGTAAAGCATTACTCAAGAAGAAGAATAAAGTGGGCGGCTTCACACTACCTGATTTTAGAACCTGTTATGCTGCCACGGTAGTCAAAACAGCCTGGTACTGGTACAACAACAAATACGTAGACCAATGGAATAAATTGAGAATCCAGATGTAAATCCATCCGCCTATGAGCAGCTGATATTTGACAAAGGTTCAAAGCCCGTTAATTGGGGAAAAGACAGTCTGTTTAACAAATAGTGCTGGCATAACTGGATATCCATTTGCAAAAAACTGTAACAAGACCCATACCTCACACCATGCACAAAAACTAACTCAGAATGGATCAAAGACTTAAATATAAAATCAAAAATGATAAACATCATGGAAGAAAAAATAGGGATAATGCTAGGAGCCCTAATACATGGCATGAACACAATACGAACCATTAGTAACAATGCACAAGCACCAGAAGAGAGACTAGATAAGTGGGAGCTCTTAAAAATCAAACACTGGTGCTCATCAAAAGGCTTCACCAAAAGAGTAAAAAGACAACCTATAGACTGGGAAAAAATTTTTGGCTACAACAAGTCCGATCAGCCTCTAATCTCTAAAATCTACAAGATAATGCAAAACTTCAACAACAGAAAGACAAATAACCCAATTAAAAAAATGGGCAAAGGATATGAACAGGCACTTTGCTAAAGAAGATACTCAGGCGGCTAACAGACACATGAAGAAATGCTCATGATCATTAGCCATTTGAGAAATGCAGATCGAAACTACAATGAGATATCATCTCACCCCAACAAGGCTAGCCTTAATCCAAAAAACACAAAATAATAAATGATGGAGAGGTTGTAGAGAGACTGAAACACTTATACACTGTTGGTGGGAATGTAAAATGGTACAACCACTTTGGAAATTGATTTGGCGCTTCCTTAAAAAGCTAGAAATAGGATACCATAGGATCCAGCTGTCCTGCTCCTTGGAATATATCCTAGAGAAGTAAGAGCCGTCACACGAATAGATATATGCACACTCATTTTCATTGCAGCACTGTTCACAATAGCAAAAAGATGGAAACAACCTAGATGCCCATCAACGGACGAATGGATAAACAAATTATGACATATCCATACAATGGAATACTACGCAATAATAAAGAAAACGATGAAGCCATGAAACATAACATGGAAGAAGCTTGAACTAATTATGCTGAGTGAATTTAGTCAGTCACAGAAGGACAAATATTGTATAAGACCACTATGACAAGAACTCAAGGGAAGGTTTAAACACAGAAGAAAACATTCTTTGATGGTTACCAGGGTAGGGAGGGAGAGTGAGGGTTATTTACTAATTAGATAGTGGATAAGAATTATCTTAGGTGAAGGGAAGGACAGCACACACTACAGGGGAAGTCAGCACAACTGGACTAAACCAAAGCTAAGAAGTTTCC
>NW_004443938.1:36695728-36718508 GCF_000243295.1 Trichechus manatus latirostris
TGGGCAGCTTCTGTCCAGAGGTGAGATGGGAAGGCAGAGAGGGTTAGGAGCTGGTTGAATGGACATGGGGAATCAGGGGTGGAAAGGAGGAGTGTGCTGTTACAGTATGGGGAGAGTAATTAGGGTCACATAACAATGTATGTATAAATTTTTGTATGGGAGACTCACTTGAAATGTGAGTCTTCATTTAAACTACAATAAAATTTTTTTTAGAAAGCATGCTCATGTGTTGAAGGTGTGAGGTTGAAAGTGCAGGAAAACTAGTTTTTCTCTCAAAAATGTATGTATTGGTGAACTGTGTGATTATAATTACGTTTCTCACATTTTTAAAAATCTGATACAAGACTGGAGAAACTCCAAGAGTATGGCCCCCGGACACCTTTTTGGTTCAGTGGTGAAGTCACTCCTAAGGTTCACTGTTCAGCTGGGGATTGGACAGCCCCATAAAACAAAATGAGACTAATGAGACACAGCAGTCCAGGGACAAGGACTAGAAGGCTTGAGGGGACAGGAAAGCTGGCGATAGGGAACCCAAGGTTGAGAAGGGATAGGGTTGACATGTCATGGGTTTGTTAACCATTGTCATAGGGCAATATGTGTACTAAGTGTTTAGTGAGAAACTATTTGTGCTGTAAACCTTCATCTAAGGTACAAGAAGAAAAAGAATTATCTATGTGAGATCAAATTGACAACAGCAACTCAGGGGGTTTGATGGGAAGCCTAGGGCACAGTGAGTTGAATGGTGATGGATATGGTGATGGAATAATTTGGAAAGGGACAGTGAGAATGGCAGCACAACTGGAAGAATGTAATCCATGTCACTAAATTGTACATGTGGAAATTTTTGAAATGGTGTGACTTCGGCTATGCGTATGTTCACACACACAAAAAAAAGGTCCTTCAAGTTCGAGAAGGGAGGGAGAGTGTTGACATGTCGTGAGGTTGTTAACCAGTGTCATAAAACAATATGTATACTGAATGTTTAATAAGAAACTATTTGTTCTGTAAACCTTCATCTAAAGTAAAATAAAACAAATTAAAAAAACAAATCGATACAAGAAACGGGAAAGGTAGTCATACAGTCAGCCAGTTTAAAGAAAATTTTCTAAACAGGATTCATAGCAGATGCAAAAGCTGCAATCAAATTGCTCAGAAAATAAAAAATTCTCATAACTGCCAAGAATATGCCAGCTGCTGCCATGGCAGTGTTCTGAACAGAGGATACTGGGCTGCATCCAGATACTGCTTATACTCTTCTCCATTGTAACACTGATTTATTTCCATTAGCATGCAAATGACTATTTGTTGCCAAATTTCTAAGGATCATGATAATGGGTCAAAGTGCTGAAATATGCAGCGTCTGCTTTGCTTCTGGACAAGTTTTTGTAGTTGATGGATGAGTGAGGCATCTTTAAATCAGATTTGAAATCAGTGGTTCTCAGCCTTGACTGAATATTTAAATCACATGGGGAGTCTTAAAACTCCTCCTGCCTGTGCCACACCCAGGACCAAGTAAATCAGGATCTCTCCGATTAAGATGCGGGGTCAGCTTTTCAAAGCTCCTAAGTGATTACGGTAGTCCCTGGGTGGTACGAATGGTTAACCCACTTGTCACATACTTGTCTGCCAACTGCAAGGTTGGTGGTGCAAGCTTACCCAGAGGCACTTTGAAAGAAAGGCCTGGCAGTCTACTTCCAAAAATCAACCATTGAAAACACTATGGAACACATTTCTACATTGACACACGTGGGGTCTCCATGAGTTGAAATGGACTTGATAGCAGCTGGGAGCTGGGGAAGTGATTACGATGTGGAACCAAGGCTGCAAATCTTTCTTTAAATGAGTAGGTCTTGCAGCTGCTGTTAATCTAGCCAGGACTTCCAGGTGTAGGGGCTGAGCACCGTGTAGCGTGTGGAGGCCTGTGCAAATTTGGGTGAGTTGGGTAGAAGATACCTGCTTTCTGCCACTGGAGTGGGAACTGCCCAGTTCTGAGCAGTGGTGGCGTGGACTAGCTCCTCCTTCCAGGATGTCTGTGGGAGCTCTGTAGCTTCTGCCAAAGTGTCAAGGAGCCTTCTTTCTAACCCTGACGCCATGAACACAGACTTTTAGGATCCTGATGCCATAGCAAATTGTGAACATCTTATTCAGGCTTCCCCAGGTGTAAAGTTAGCAATGAGAAATGGCTGTGATTGGGACATTACCTATAGAATAATTGTAATTTTGCTTCCAAACCATATGGGTGTGTATATGCATATATGAATTAATGATAACTGTATAGGGAAATGATTAGAAGGAAATGCACCAAAATGCTTGGTATCTCCATGGGATAAGTTTTAATAATTAAAAACCAAACCAAACCCGTTGTTGTCGAGTCGATTCCGACTCATAGCAACCCTATAGGACAGAGTAGAACTGCCCCCTAGGGTTTCCAAGGAGAAGACAGCTTGGTGGATTTGAACTGCTGACCTTTTTGGTTAGCAGCCGTAGCTCTTAACCACTGGCCCATCAGGGCTCATTTCTTTGATACTGAGAGCTAAATATGCTATATTTTTCAGGGTTGGAAACCTTTAAACTTCTTAGCACTCATGTAGATATAGTTTCATTATTTCATAAATTTAGTAAAAAGGATCGCATTACTAGGGAGAGATGGTTCATTTAGCTTTAACCAAAACAATCTTCTTGATTTAAAAGCAAGTGCATAGATATTATAATTAAACGTAGTTAGAGTTACTAGGAATTCGACATGAGGAAGTAAATAGTGACTCCAGGAGTTTAAAAAATCCGCCATTTTAATTTAACTCTCATTTCTAAGAAAACTAAAAAAATGTAGCTCTTCTTCATAGTGATAAAAAAAACAAAAAATCAAGCCGGTTGTCGTCGAGTCGATTCTGACTCATAGCGACCCTATACGACAGAGTAGAACTGCACCACAGGGTTTCCAAGGGGGGCCTGGCAGATTCAAGCCAAACTTTTGGTTAGCAGCCGTAGCTGCTGCTTGGATAGAAGCCACGTAAATGGCAGAAAATTGCTCCTTTATTATTCAGCTATCTATAAGTTTTTCACTGGCCAATTTTTTCAAAAGTAGATCACCAGGCCCTTCTTCCCAGTCTTAGTCTGGAATCTCTCCTGAAACCTGTCCACCATGAGTGACCCTGCTGCTATTTGAAATACTGGTACCATAGCTTCTTCCAGCATCACAGCAAATGCAAGCCACCACAGTATGACAAACTGACAGACTAATCCAAGAAGCTGGACTATATGAAGAAGGTGGCATCAGAATTGGAGGAAGGCTCATTAACAACCTGCATTATGCAGATGACACAACCGTGCTTGCTGAAAGTGAAGAAGACTTGAAGCACTTACTGATGAAGATCAAAGACCACAGCCTTCAGTATGGGTTACACCTCAACATAAAGAAAACAAAAATCCTCACAACTGGACCAATAAGGAACATCATGATAAATGGAGAAAATAGTGAAGTCAAGGATTTCATTTTACTTGGATCCACAATCAATGCCCATGGAAGCAGCAGTCAAGAAAGCAAACAATGTTTTACATTGGGAAAATCTGCTGAAAAAGACCACTTTAAAGTGTTAAAAAGCAAAGATGTTAATTTAAGGACTAAAGTGCGCCTGACCCAAGCCACGGTATTTTCAATCACCTCATATGCATGTGAGAGCTGGGCACTGAATACGGAAGACCAAAAAGAACTGATGCCTTTGAACTGTGGTATTGGCAAAGAAGATTGGATATCCCGTGGACTGCCAGAATTAGCCAGAATGCTCCTTAGAAGCAAGAATGGCAATACTTTGTCTCACTTACTTTGGACATGTTATCAGGAGGGACCAGTCCCTGGAGAAGGACATCATGCTTGGTAAAGTATAGGGTCAGTGAAAGAGAGGAAGACCCTCAACTACATGGACTGACACAGTAGCTGCAACAATATGCTCAAACATAGCAATGATTGTGAGGATAACGCAGGACCAGGCAGCGCTTCATTCTGTTGTACATAGGGACACTGTAAGTCGGAACTGACTTGATGGCACCTAACAACAACAGTTATTCAGCACTGAAGCTCCTTTTCAGAAGTCTGGCTTATGACAATAGGCCCAACAGGAAGATCTGGAGCAGTGTAAGAAATAATACTTTTTCTAAAAGCAAGCTAACATAAAACCTTATTTATGAATCCTAATAGAAGTAGCATCTGGATTCATAACCATGGGATTATGGATGGTGGAATTTCTGGTAATTTTTTTTTTATTGTTTCAGTCTTATGCTTGGATTAATCATACAGGGATAGAAATGGCTGGGGAGAATCTAGACTTTTGGACTTAACTGCCTGGTTTAAACTAGTTCCCAAAGATTATTTTGGAACTTTTAGTCCAGGGCTCAGGGGACACGTAGTCTTCACTAAAACCAGCTCTGGCTTGTTGATGTCTAAACGAAACTTGACCCTTGCATGGTAAGGTAACTAATGTAAGAAATGCTAAGAAATGGTAAGTAAACAGCTTAAGCATGAGAGGACAAAGAGCAGCCTTTTGAGGGAGATGCAGTTTCCAAAAAAAGAAAACCAGGATTAAGGGTGAAAGAGGGGCAAGGTAAAAAGAGAAGAAAACTAAGAGAATGATCAAAGAAAAAGTTACAAATCCGGGCAAAATGAAATGTATCTCATTGCAAGGAGCAAGAGGCTGGAGTTCAAATGTCGTCAGATTCTTCTCCATGCCGTTTATAAAACTTTCCAAATTACCTTGGCCTGGGAGATGTGGATAGAGCAGCTTACATCTCAAAGTAATTTGAAGCACAGTCAGGGCTGAAACCTTCATCTGGTGAAAGAACTGGAGTCCGGCCTGCTAGGCAGATAGCAGCATAGGGTTTTTTTGGCAGCTGCAGGCTCCTGTTGCCCCTGCCCATGGGAGGGGCATGGAGAGGGAATGGCCCCTGTTCCCGGAGTGACCATATTTATCACTGTCCCAAACAGGACACTTTGAAAGTAAAAGGGGGGTCTGCTAGAAATTACAACAGGACAGCAGCTATAATCTGAAACCGTTCCAGGCAAACTGGGATAGGTGTTCAGCTGGCCATTCCTGCACCTTCTGAGGGACTTGCAGTTGCACTGGTCTATCCAATTCAAACCTCAAAATAGTGACTACAAATGTTCGGTTGTTTCCATTTGGTTTTGGGGCCTCTCTTTGAAGATATTTGTCGTGGTTTGAATTATGTCCCCCAAAAAATGTGTGTATCAATTTGGCTAGGCCATGATTCCTGGTACTGTGTGATTTTCCTGTATGTTGTAAACCTGCCTCTATGATGTTAATGAGGGAGGATGGGTGGCAGTTGTGTTAGTAAGGCAGGACCTGATCTACAAGACTGGATTGTGTCCTGAGGCAATCTCTTGAGATGTAGAAGACAGAAGTGAGCAGTGAGACAGGGGGACCTCATACCATCAAGAAAGCAGCGCCGGGAGCAGAGCGCGTCCTTTGGACCGGGGTCCCTGCGCAGAGAAGCTCCTAGTCTGGGGAAACACTGAAGAGAAGAAGGTCAACAGAGAGAAAAAGCCTTCCCCTGGAGCTGATGCCCTGAATTTGGACTTTTAGCCTACTTTTACTGTGAGGAAATAAACTTCTCTTCGTTAAAACCATCCACTTGTGGTATTTCTGTTATGGCAGCACTAGATGACTAAGACAGTATTCTTTAACTAGAGATTTTGTCAAGGCAGCAAAAGTAGTTGTGATGGTTAAGGTTGTGTGTCAACTGGTCTGGACCATGATTCACAGTGGTTTGGCAGTTATGATGTAGTTTGGTAGCTATATAATGATGTAATCACCTCTATAATGAGATCTGATATCATGTAATCACTTCCATGATGAGATTTGTTACGAATAGCCAATCAGTTGAAAGGGAGTTTCCTTGGGGTTGTGGCCTACATCCAATATACGTGGACTTTCTGGCAAAGCTCGTTGGCTTTTGCTTGCTCTGAATCCTGCAGCTGGCTCCTTTTCATCTGACCCCTGGTTTTTGGGACTTGTGCTAGCAGCTTACCTGCTGATCTTGGGATTTATCAGCCTTTGCAGCCTATGAGCCAGAGCCCTGCTGTCTGACCTGCCCATCTTGGGTTTTCCAGACCCTGCAGCTGCATGAGTCAGGAGAAGCCTCCAGCCTGATCCCCAGACTTGGGACTTTCCAGCCTCTAAAACCGCGTGAGCTATTTCCTTGATATAAATCTCTCTATGTATTTATACACTTCACTAGTTTTGTTTCTCTAGAGAACCCTGCAGACATTAGCCGTTGAGAAGAATGAAACTCTTGCATTTCATATCTCCTGTTTATCAAACAGGACAAGCACAGGAATCTATTTGTAAAAAGAAGACAATTCTCTGACGTAGTAACGAGGTGTGAAAGTACCTCACAATCCCTGGCTCACCCTCTAGTCATGGCTAATAGTCACTGAGGGCTGGTTATTTTTAAGCTTCTTTCTGTGACAAGTACTATTATTATTCTCATTTGACAGATGAGGAAATGGGCTGAGGCTCAGGATTCCCAGTAACACTCCCTGCACAGTGGAAGCACAGACAGACTGCCAGACTCCAACTGGCTACACCGTGCCTTGGCAGGAAGAACATCATGGCCATTTGTAATGCTTGGTCAGTACTGACTACCAATCCATTTGCCATTGAGTTGACTCTGATTCATGGAGACCCCATGTGTATCAGAGTAGAACTGTTCTCCATAGGGTTTTCAATGGCTGATTTTTTGGAAGTAGATTGCCAGGCTTTCCTTCTGAGGTGCCTCTGAGTGGATTCCAGCCACCAAACTTTCAGTCAGTAGCCAAGCGCTCAATCATTTGTACCATCCAGGGACTTCACTGACTACCAGTATGACCCTTTATTTCTTTTCCACTTTCAGATCTCAGCCCAGGCATCACTTTGTCAGGAGAACCCCCTACCTAATGAGTTCTCTCTGTTGTATTTCTCAAATGCCCTAGGTTTTATCATCATAGCACTTACTGTAGTTAACATTTGTAGTTGTGTAATCATTTTATTGTCTGTTCTTTCACTGCATTATAAGCTTATAAGGGCAGGAACAGTATCTGGTTGGCTGACTCCTATATCCCTGGGGCCTGGCACAGAGGAGGAATTGAATAAACACTGGTTAAACTGATGACTGAACTGGTTACATGGTGTGTCAGAGCTGATGTAGTCATAGGTTACTTTCAGTCTCTAACATCAAATTGCTCCAGGTACAGGTGTACAGGAGTACACCTTAACTAGCCTCACTTTTTTTTTGTTTAGTTCTTTAGCTCTTTCTCTTTCTGATTGATCATGTACATCTAGAAACAAATGCTGACAATTCAGGAGATACATAGCTCTCCTTGAAAATGAATTAATTTTGTTAATGCCTTTGGCAAATATATATTGTGCACTCCTCACTGCTTCTGCATACTCTGTGTTGCTGTGGTGAAGTTTTGCGGACTTCTGCTTTTGTGGGGGAGTGCTACCTGGAAGACTGTTTTTGTTTGTCTCTCCTGTTTCAGCAATGTAAATTAAAAGTTGTCTCCTTACCATCAAATGCCTGCTCTCCAGGGCTTTACTGTTCAACTATTAGGTACCTCCTTGTGCATGATAGACGGCAGGCCTGTAGCTGTAGGTTTACCAGTGGATGGAGCCATGAAAGGGGAAAGGGCTTTGGACCAACCGAGTAGAGGGAATGGATTTAGTGCCAGTTAGAATATGTAAAGGCACAAATTAAACAAAATGATATCTCCTCAAAAACAGTTAAGTGCTAAACTACTGGCTAAACGGTTGATGGTTTGAACTCACCTAGAGGCACCTCGGAAGACAGACCTGGAGATCTGCTTCCAAAAGGTCACAGCCTTGAAATCCTGTGGAGCAGTTCTACTCTGTACACATGGGGTCACCATGAATAGAAATCAACTTGATGGCAACTAACAAGAACAACAACAATAAAAAGTTTTTACTGGAAACAGTTCTTACAAAACAATTGTGCAATTTATTTTACTCCCTGTAAACTTCCTGTAAGGAGCCTCGGTGGCAGGATGGTTAAACTCTCGGCTGCTAATAGAAAGGTCGGTGGTTCGAACCCACCAGCCACTACACGGGAGAAAGATGTGGCAGTCTGCTTCCTTAAAGATTACAGCTTTGGAAACCCTATGGGGCAGTTCTACTCTGTCCTATAGGGTCACAATGAGTTGGAATCGACTCGACAGCACCTAACGACAACAATGTACTGAAGAGGACTTCTGTTCGTGACATGCCATTTCCTCCCCGGCCTATCGCTGCATCTTTGGGCAGGCGTAGTCCGTTGTCTCCCTTGGTGAGGGGAACTTTTCTTCCTTGTCTTCATCTGTGTGTGTGCCTTTTAGATGTACTAACAGATCCTTTTTTAAGTGACATTTTTATAATCACGTTAATCTGCCACATTAAAAAAAAAAGCACCTTAACTTTCCTAGAGAGTAAATGAACTTAAGACTGACATTTACTTTTATTTGAAGGAAAAAAACAAAACAAAACTCTACTTTAATTAGAGTCAGTTAAGGTCAGCTCCTGAAGTCTGTCAGCAATAAAAAAATCATATATAAACGAACTGCTTTAGCCCTACCCATTGTCTCTAATGCATCATCCTCAAGAAAGGAGCTCTTAAAACTCCCCAAAATGAACTGTTGAACTCAAATGGAATGTCAAAACATAAGCCGTGGAATGAAATCATTACTGGCAGAATCATATTTACACATCTGTTGTGTCAACAGAATTGCAGATGCTTTTGGAAGTGGTGTAAATATGAACACAAATTAGTGCACATTTTGACTAAGTACTAAGTAATAGGTGCTGAAAGTGAGTTTGACAGATGACAAAGGGAGGAAAGGCATGGCATCTCCTAAAGTGATTGATGAATCTGGACTCTGGGAGAAGCTTCTGTTTGTTGACTCATCAAGAACCCTGTAATGCTGTGGAGCTCCCTGGAGATCACCCACATTTCTTAGATCCGGTTGGGTTTATGAGTACAAGAGATGATGGCTGTAAATGCAAGAAGGAAAAAACCCTGCAAACTGGCTGGCTTACCACCGTGTCTACTTCTGCTAGACAAGTAGTGTGCAAACTGGACTGCATTGATTTTACTACCTATATTCTTTCTACAGCAGGAACAGTCTAGTGTTTATTGCTTACAGTCAAATTTCTTATTGCAGAAGGTATAGCACTTGAAAAAAATTTTTTATTGTGTCTTAGGTGAAAGTTTACAGTGCAAATTAGTTTCTTATTCAAAAATTTATGCACAAATTGTTTTGTGACATTGGTTCCAATGCCTGCAATGTGTCAGCACTCTCCCCCTTTCTACCCAATTTTCCCTGTGCCCATTCGTCCGGTTTTCCTGTGCCTTCCTGTCTTCTTGCCTTTGCTTTTCGGCAGGTGTTGCCCGTTTGGTCTTGTATACTTGATTGAGCTAAGAGACACATTCCTCATTTCCTCACTTGTGATACTGTTTGTGTTATAGGCCTGCCTAATCTTTGGCTGAAAGGTGGATTTCAGGAGCAGTTTCAGTTCTGAGTTAGCAGAGTGTCTGGGGGGTCATGGTCTTGGGGGTTCCTCCACTCTCTGTCAGACCAGTAAGTCTGGTCTTTTTTTGTGAATTTGAATTTTGTTCTACATTTTGCTCCCGCTGTGTCCGGAACCCTCTATTGTGATCCCTGTCAGAGCCGTCAGTGGTGGTAGCCAGGCACCGTCTAATTCTTCTGGGCTCAGGCTGGCGGAGGCTGTGGTTCATGAGGTCCGTTAGTCCTTTGGACTAGTATTTTCCTTGTGTCTTTGGTTTTCTTCATTCTCCTTTGCTCTGAATGCCATGGGGACCAACAGATGTATCTTAGATGGCCACTCACAAGCTTTTAAGACCCCCGATACTACTCACCAAAGTAGGATGTAGAACATTTTCTTTATGAACTGTGTTATGCCAGTTGACCTAGATATCCCCTGAGACCATGGTCCCAAGCCCTCAGCCCCAGTAACTTTGTCCCTCAAGATGTCTATGGAGCTTCCATGACTTTGTCTTGGTCAAGTTGTGCCATCTTCCCGAATATTGTGTACTGTCTTACCGTTCACCACAGTTACCACTTATCTGTTGTCTACTTAGTGTTTTTCGTCCCCTCTCTTCCTCTCCCTCATAACCATCAAAGATTGTTTCTTTTTGTTTGTAAACCTTTTCATGAGTTTTTACAGTAGTGGTTTCATACAATATTTGTCCTTTTGTGATTGACTTATTTCACTCAGCATAATGCCCTCCAGGTTCATCCATGTTCTGAGACTTTTCTCATATTCAGTGTTGTTCTTTATCGTTGCATAATATTCTATTGTGTGTATGTACATAATTTGTTTATCCATTGATCTGTTGATGGACAGTTGGGTTGTTTCTATCTTTTTGCTACTGTGAATAATGCTGCAGTGAACATGGGTGTGCATATGTCTATTCCTGTGATGGCTCTTATTTCTTTCTGTAGCATATATTCCTAGGAGTGGGATTGCTCAATCGTATGGTATTTCTATTTCTAGCTTTTTAAGGAGACACCGTATCATTTTCTATAGTGATTGTACCATTTTACATTCCCACCGGCAGTGCGTAAGAGTTCCAATCTCCCTGCGACCTCTCCAACATTTGTTATTTTCTATTATTTTGATTTGTGCCAGTAATGTCAGGGTGAGATGGTATCATTGTAGTTTTGATTTGCATTTCTCTAATGGCTAATGAATGCGAACATTTTGTCTGTTCTGTGTGTCAGTTAGCTGCCTGAATGTCTTCTTTGGTGAAGTGTCCATTTCATATCCTTTGCCCATTTATTAAGTGCATTATTTTTCTTTTTGTTGTTGAGGTGTTGCAGTATTTTAGAGATTTTAGAGATTAGACCCTTGTTGGATGTATCATAACCAAAATTTTTTCCCCAGTCTGTAGGTTTCTTTTTACTCTTTTGGTGAAGTCTTTTGATGAGTATAAATGTTTAATTTTTAGGAGCTCCCATTTATCTAGTTTATCTTCTGGTATTTGTGCATTTTTAGTTATGGTTTGTATTCTATTATGTCATGCATTAGGGCCTCTAGCAGTGCCCCTAATTTTTCTTCCATGATCTTTACAGTTTTAGGTTTTATATTTAGGCCTTTGATCCATTTTGAGCTAGTTTTTGTGTATGATGTGAGGTATGGTTCCTGTTTGTTTTTTTTACAGATGGACATCCAGTTTTGCCAGCACCATTTGTTAAAAAGACTGTCTTTTCCCCATTTAATGAACTTCAGTCCTTTGTCAAAGATCGACTGATGGTAGGTGGATGGATTTAAGTCTGTGTTTTCTATTCTGTTCCATTGGTCTATGTGTCAGTCGTTGTACCAGTACTAGGCTGTTTTGACTACTAAGGTTATATAGTAGTTTTTGAGAGTGGGTAATGTGAGGCCCCTACTTTGTTCTTTTTCTTCAACAGTGCTTTACTTATCTGGGGCCTCTTTGCTTTCCATATAAAGTTGGTGATTAGTTTTTCCAAGTCATTAAAGAATGCTGTAGATATTTGGACCAGGATTGCATTATATATGTAGATCACTTTGGGTAAAATTGACATTTGCACAATGTTGAGTCTTCCTATCCATGAGCATGGTATGTTTTTCCATTTATGTGAGTCTCTCTTGGTTTATTGCAGTAGTGTTTTGTAGTTTTCTTTGTATAGGCCTTTTATGTCACTGGTCAGTTTTATTCCTAAGTATTTTATCTTTTTAGGGGCTATTATAAATGGTATTGTTTTCCTGATTTCCTTTTCAGACTTCTCTTTGTTGGTGTATAGGAAGCCAACTGATTTTTGTAGGTTGATGTTATATCCTGGTACTCTGCTGATTCTTTCTATTAGTTCCAGTAGTTTTCTTGTGGAATCTTTGGGTTCTCTATGTATAGGATCATATCATCTGAGAATAGGGGTAGTTTTACTTCTTCCTTACCAATTTGGATGCCCTTTATTTCTTTTTCTTGCCTTATTGCTGTAGCCAGGACTTCCAGCACAATGTTAAATAGGAGTGATGATAAAGTTTTGTATAAAAACCCAAACCTGTTGCTGTCGAGTTGATTCCGACTCATAGCGACCCTATAGGACAGGATAGAACTGCCCCATAGGGTTTTCAAGGAGCAGCTGGTGGATTCAAACTGCTTAGATACCCTTTATTATGTTGAAGAATATTCCTTCTAGTCATATTTTATTGAGAGTTTTTATCAAGAATGGGTATTGAACTTTATCAAAGACCTTTTCTACATTGTTTGAAATGATCATGTGATTCTTTTCTGTTGTTCTATTTATGTGGTGAATTATGTTGATTGATTTCCTAAAGTTGAACCATCCTTGCATACCTGGTATGAATCCCACTTGGCTGTGGTGTATTATTTTTTTAATATGGTGCTGAATTCTATTGGCTAGAATTTTGTTCAGGATTTTTGCATGTATATTCATGAGAGATATTGGTCTCTAATTTTCTTTTACTGCACTGTCTTTGCCTGGCCTTGGTATCAGGGTTATCCTGGCTTCATAGAATGAAGTTGAGAGTATTCCTTCCTTTTTTTATGAACTTAAATAGTTTGAGTAGCACTGGTGTGAGCTCTTCTCTGAATGTTTGGTAGAATTCTCCTGTGAAGCCATCCAGGCCAGGGCTTTTTTTTTGTTGGGATTTTTTTTTTTTTTTTTTGCCTCTTCAATCTCTTCTCTTGTTGTGGGTCTGTTAGAATATTCTATGTCAGTTTGTGTTAGTTTAGGTAGGTAGTGTGTTTCTAGAAAAATGTCTGTTTCCTCTAGATTCTCAAATTTGTTGGAGTATAATTTTTCATAGTATTCTATTGTGATCCTTTTTATTTCAGTTGAGTCTGTTGCAATATCCCCCATCTCATTTCTTATTTGGGTTATTTGCTTCCCTCCTATTTTTCTTTTGTCAGTTTGGCCAGTGGTTTGTCAATTTTGTTGATCTTTTCAATGAACCAACTTTTGATCTTGTTGATTGTTTCTATTGTTTTTCTGCTCTCTGTTTCATTTCTATCTGCTCTAATTTTTATTATTTTCTTTCTTCTGGTGGCTGTGGGCTTCTTTTGCTGTTCCTTTCTATTTGTTTGAGTTGTAAAGCTAACCCTTTGATTTTGGCCAGTTCTTTTATGATGTGTGTGTTTATTGCTATAAATTGACCTCTGAGCACTGCCTTCGCTGTTTCCCAAAGGTTTTAGTATGATGTGTTTTCATTCTCATTCGACTCTAGGAATTTTTTGATTCCCATTTTGATTTCTTCTATTACCCAGTTGTTTTTAAGCAAGGTGTTATTCAGTTCCCATGTATTTGTTTTGTTTTTTGTTTTTTTTACTTGCTTTTCCTGTTACTGACTTCAACTTTTATGGCATTGTGATGAGAGAAAAAGGTTTGTATTATTTCAATATTTTGGAGTTTATTTAGGGTCACTTTCTGGCTTAAAATATGGTCTATTCTGGGGAATGTTCCTTGTGCATTGGAAAAGAATGTATGCTTTTCTGCTGTTGGATGGAGTATTCTATAAATGTTTTTGAGGTCAAATTGGTTGATTTTGGCCTTTAGATCTTCTGTATCTTTATTGAGTTTCTTTCTGGATGTTCTGTCCTTTACCAAGAGTGGTGTGTTGAAGTCTCCTACTATTATTGTGGAGCTGTCTATTTCTATTTTCAGTAATGTTAGAGTTTGTTTTATATATTTTGCATCTCTGTCATTGGGTGTGTAGATATTTATTATGGTTATGTCTTCTTGATGGATTGTCCATTTAATCATTATATAATGCCCTTCCTTGTCTTTTATGGTTGATTTTGCCTTAATGTCTATTTTATATGAGATTAGTAGTGCCACTCCTGCTCTTCTTTGGTTACTGTTTGCTTGATATATTTTTTCCCATCCTTTGATTTTTAATATATTTATGTCATTCTGTCTCAGTTGTGTCTCCTGTAGACAGCATATTGATGGGCTGTGTTCTTGTAATCCATTCTGCCAGTCTCTCTTTTTGGGTGCATTTAAGCCATTCACATTCAGTGTGATTATCGATAGGTGCGAGTTTGTTGCTGTCATATTGTCGGGCTTTTTTTTTTTTTTTTTACTGATGTTTTCTCTGTTCTTCTTTACTGTGCTAAGTTGCTTTTGTTTGTGAATTTTCTTTTCTTTTATTCTTATAGATTTTGTGTTTACTGAGTCTTTATGTGTTTCTTCTTTTTTATTTTGGTGAGTAGGTTTATTAACTTTCTTTGTGGTTACCTTGAAACTTACCCTTAACTTCCTAAGTTCAAAATAGTCTTTTATTACTTGATATCACCTTGACTTTCTCTCCATTTGAAAGTTCTGTACTGACACTGTTTAGTCCCCTCTTTCGTTGTTTTGATGTTGTTGTCATTTGAAGACTGGTGTCTCTGGTTCCCTGTTTCAAGTCTTTTAACTTTGATTTTGTATTGAGAGTTGTTTACATAAGTTAGTATCTGGCTCATGCTGTCCTGTGTCCTAGACTTATGTTATTGTCTGATGTTGTTGGTTGTTTAACTGAAGGGCTCCCTTTAATATTTCTTGTAAATTTGGTTTGGTTTTTACAAATTCCTTCAATTTCTGTTTATCTGGAATTGTCCTAATTTTGCCATCATATTTGAGAGAGAATTTTGCAGGTTGGTGGTTTTTTCTTTCAAGGTTTTATATGTCATCCTATTGCCTTCTTGCCTGCATAGTTTCTGCTGAGTAATCAGAGCTTAGTCTTATTGTTTCCCCTTTGTAAGTGACTTTTCGTTTTTCTCGAGCTGCTCTCAGGATTCTTTGTCTTTGGTTTTGACAAATTTGTATATGATATGCCTTGGTACTTTCTTTGGGATTCTATCCTATATTGGTTTGTTGAGCTTCTTGGATGGTCAGCTTTTTGTCTGTCATGATATTTGGGAAGTTTTCTGCCAGCAAACCTTCAACAATCTTCTCTGTGTTTTCCATTTTCTGCCTCTGCTCTGGAACTCCAATCATGTGCAAATTTTTGCTATTGATTGTGTTCTACATAATTCTTAGATTTTCTGCATTTTTCTTTATTCTTTTCTCTGACTTTTCCTCCAAGTATCCATGGATTTGTTTTTAATCTCAATAATTCTGTCTTCTATTGTTTCAGATTTGCTCCTAAAACTTTCTATTGAGTTGTCCATATCTGAGATTTTGTTGTTTATCTTTTACATTTCTAGTTGCAGTTTTTGTATGATTTCTAATTATTTATTTTGACATTTTGTTCTTGTATTATTTTCCTGAAATTGTTTATTGCTTTGTCTGTGTTTTCCTTGATTTTGGCTATGTTTTCATTGATGTTGCCTATATTTTCCATGATTTTTTTTTATTTTTTCCTTGGTTTTATCTGTGTTTTCCTTGATCTCTTTCCTAATCCCTTGAAGAGCCCTAAATATTAGTCTTTTGACTTCCATATCAGGTAATTCTATTGCCTGTACTTCTACTGGAAGGTTCTCTGATTCTTTATTTTGGTCATTTTCTAAAGCCATCTTGTCCTGCTTTTTTATATGTTTTGATATTGTCTGCTGTCTCTGAGAAATTAATGTATTATTTATTTATTTATTGTATGTTTGTTTGTTTCATTCTGCTTTTTTTGTCTGTTTGTTTTGATATGTTACGGCTCGTGGGCCAGGGGTACTTTGCTGCTTGCTCGTTTGTGGGCACGCTAGCTCTTACCACCTTGTCTTGGTGGGCAGGGCGGCAGCAGGCAGAGTGATCCCCCTTTGCTATATACTCGTTTGGCGAGATGGCTGAGGGGTGTACACTGGTTTGGCTGGTGGGATCGAGGCTGACCCGGACAATGGTGGGCTGGTGCACCAGTGGCACTCTATCTGCGGCTGTGCAGCAGGGGCCAGTAGGAAGCAGGAGAGGTAGCATATGGGGCAAAGTGGGAGGGAGAAAGAAAAGTAAGAAAGGAAAAAGAAAAAAAATGGTGGTGCAGTGGGGCCTGGTGACTGGGGTGGAGCAAACCTCAGGGCCAGGGAAAGAGTAGGGAAGTAGGTTACAGGACAAGGTAGGAGAGAGAAAGAAAAGAAAAAAAAAAATGGCAGTGTGGTGGGAGCCAGCAGGTGTGGGCAGGGCAGATTCAGGATGGCGAGCTGGTTTGCTGGTGGCTGTCTAGTAGCGGTGGTGCAGCAGGTGCTGGCGGGAAGTGGGGAAGGTGGTGCATGGGGTAGGCAGGTGAGAGAAAGAAAGGGAAGAAAGAGAGAAAAAATGGCATCACAATGGGGGCCAGCGAGTAGGGGTGGGGCAGATCTGGGGGCTGACGGGAAGGATGGGGAGGTAGCTTATAGGGTAGAGAAGAGAGAAAAGAAAGAAAAGAAAAGGTGGCGTGTTGAGAGCCAGCAGGTGAGGGCAGGGTGGACTCGGGGTTGCGGGCCAGCGAGCTGGTAGCTCTCTAGCCTTGGTGATGTGATATGGGCTGGCAGGAAGGGGTGAAGGTGGTGTACACAGCTAGGTGGGAGGGAAACAGAAAAGGAAGAAAGAGAAAAGAAAAAAAATGGTGGTGTGGTGGGAGCTAGCAGGAAAGGGGAGGAGGTGGCGTATGGGGTTGGGTAGGAGGAAGAAAGAAAAAGAAGACAGAAAAAAAAAAAAGAAAGCCGCATGATGGGAGGGGCCAGGGTGGGTCCAGGTTGGGCTTGTATTGTGGACCCTAGCGGTGGGGCTGCTGGGATGGTTGGCGGGGTTCTTGCTGCTACTCACCAGAAGGATGAGGAATGGAAAAGGGTGTTTCTCTGGTTACGTGGTGCTCTGTCTCCTGTTGGTAGCTCCATGAAGTTGCCTTTCTGTACTCCCTGTCCGAGGACCTTGCTGGCTGTGTTTCAAGATGGCCGTGCTGTGCCGTATTAGGTGGCAGGGACCTCCACTCCTATCTCTCCTCGGTCTCTGTTTTCCATCAGTTTCTTCTTCCATTTAGTGTTTGATCTAGTTCTTTATCCTTTCATTTGATGGTCAGGTTTCCAAGATTGATGTTTGTATCTGTTTTACTTAGTTTTTTGACTCTTTGCTGCAGAGGGATGGCATGGTGCATCTGTCTAGGGTGCCATGTTGCCTGTGCCTCTGGAATAGCACTTTTTTAATTTATTTTTCATTTTGGTGAAAACGTATGCACAGAAACATTCACCAGTACAGTAATTTCTACATTTACAATGCAGTGACATTGATTACATTCTTCATGTTGTGCAGCCATCCTAGCTATCCTTTTCCAAACTATCCCACCACTATTACCATAAACTCAATGCCCTCCGAGCAAAATCTCCCCCTTTCCCCCTTCTTTCCCACCCCTGGTAACCATTAATGATCTTTGGTTTCTATATATTTGCTTATTTCATATAAGTGAGATCATACAGTATTTGTCCTTTTGTGACTGACTTATTTCACTCGACATAATGTTTTCAAGGTTCATCCATGTTGTGGCACACATCGAGACTTCCATTTTTCTCTGTGGCTGAGTAATAGTCCATTGTATGTATATACCACATTTTATTTATCCATTCATCTGTTTATGGACATTTTGGTTATTTCTGTTGTCTATTGTGAAAAGGAGTAGCACTGTTTTTGATAAAGAATACATATATTGCATGGTATTAGACACTAGTAGTTTATCTTCCCCCCTTTTTTTAGTGTAGGATTAAATTACTGTTCTACTTTTTTTTAATCTCTAAAAGTTAAGAGGTCCTATCACAGTAGCTTATCATGCTTACAATAACTAGTTTCTTAATATCATCAAATACTCTGGTTTTTTTTTTTTGAATTTTAAATAGTCCCATAAATGTCATAATTTTTTAAAACTGGATTTTAATCAGAATCCAATAAAAGTCCATACACTGCATTGACTACATCCCTTAAGTCTCCTATAATACCTAATTTCTCTCTCTCTCTTTTTTTATTTGCTGTAATGTTTTTGTTAAAGAAACCAGGTCATTTTTTTTCTGTAGAGTTTTCCCAGAGTTTAGATTTTGCTGATTGCATCCTCGTATCACATTGCTTTAATAATCACTAATATTATGGAAGGAGCCTTGATGGCGCAGTGGTTAAGTACTTGGCTGCCAACTGAAAGGTCAGTGGTTCAAACCCGCTAGTTGCTCCATGGGAGAAAGATGTAGCAGTTGGCTTCTGTAAAGATTACAGCCTTGGAAACCCTATGGGGCAATTCTACTCTGTCCTATAGGGTTGCTATGAGTAGGAATCGACTCGACGGGAATGGGCTTGGTTTTAATGTTTATGGAGATCCTGGGTGGTGCATATGGTTAGCACACTTGGCTGCTAATCGAAAAGTTGGAAGTCTGAGTCCACCTTGAGGTGATTCAGAAGAAGGTTTGGTGATATACTTCCAAAAAATCAGCCACTGAAAACCCTATGGAGCATAGTTCTACACTGACAAACTTGGGGTCTCCATGAGTCAGAAATCAATTTGATAGCAACTGTTTTTTCTTTTTTTATGTAGACGTAACACTCACAAACTGCAGAAGGCTGAGTGAGTTAACCATTTGCACCACCCAGGGACTGCTTTCTTCTCTCTAGGCTTCTCTTTTTTCTCTACCCCTTCTCCTTTTGTAAGTATAGTGGCTCTGAACCTTTTTTAAATATAACCTCTGTATGTGCCTTTGATGTGCTAGTGCTGCTGATTTTTGTCTGCTTTTTGTGGTGCTCTTTCTGATTCTGCAGCTAGCTGATGCTTCATCCTCACTGAGCCTCTGATTGTCCACATGCTGGCTACATTCTGCCATGTATTTGTCCCTGCAAACCTGGGTTTCTGTCCCACAAGAGAAGGCAGAAACCATATTTCTTTAATTTTTTTTGTCTTTTCCTTTCATAGCAGCATGTGACAGCATTTTATATAATAGGTATTCAGGCTGTTTGTCAAGTTAAATTGCCATTAATGGATTGTCTTGGGGAGTAGTTGCCTGTAATTGGATTGGGTAGTTCCGTGTGGTAGTTTGTGAAGTTTTCATTGATTATGGAATTTTGGGGCCTCTTGTAGCCCTGGTGGGGCAGTGGTTAAGAGCTGTGGCTGCTAACCCAAAGGTTGGCATTTTGAATCCACCAGCTGCTCCTTGGAAACCCTATGGGGCATTTCTACTCTGTCCTGTATGGTCACTATGAGTCGGAATCAACTTGATGGCAATGGGTTTGGTTTTTTGTAAACTATAGTATAATCCAAATAGATACTTGGGCTTTTGGTTTGTAAGCAGTGACCTGATGCCCAGGGAAAAGAGTGCATGGATAAAAGGTAACTAATGATTAATGATTTCCTTCAGTTCTGCTTTTCACAAACAGTAGCAACTCGTGAAGTATTTAATCACTAACAGAGATTGTATTATGAAGGGAAATTAAATAAAAAAAGAAACACAGACCATGAACCACTGCCATTTGTTGGCGACATTGCAGTTAGGCACAAACAGTTTTGTTTCATTGCCCGAAAAATTTATTATGCTTTAATAAACCTCTTTTGAACCTAGTATTATGCTCTATTTACCATGAACTCAGTTGAAAAAAGGAAACAAATTATACCTTAGTTAAAAATGTGAGAGATTTTTCTATCTTTGTCCATACTTGTAAATGACAGGCTTAGCTTAAAAGTTTAAATGTGGCAGTTTTACTCACAATATTATCACCAAAACTCAATAAACAATAATTAAGTGCATTTACTCTTGAAATACATAACAGTAGTATACGTAGTCCCTAAATCAATTTTTGCATCTCATTTGTGTTCAGATCTTGTGACCTTCCATCTCCCATAAGTGTAAGGTGTGGATCAGTTAAGAATTAGGAGCATAGACTCTGGAGCCAGACTACCTGAGTTCGAATCCTGATACCACCACTTTCTGGCTGGTCTTGGGCAGATTACTCATACCTTCTCTGCCTGTTTCCTGAAACAATAATATTACCTGCTACAAAGGAGTATTAAGGAGATTGAGTGAGTTAATATTTGAAAAGCATACAGTGTTTGATACACAGTAAGCACTGATGTGTTTGTGAAACAAAGTGGGTAAACTATACTTCACATAAGTGGGGGTTCAAGAATTTTGGAGCAGGAAGTGCTTATTTAATTTATTATAATTACATTCTTTTGCGTTTTTGACATGTCTTAGGATACTTAACGAGGAAGCTAATTTTTACCTGCTTATTTTACTACTTCTGAAAAGTTATCCATCAGAGAGAGTCAGAAGGTAGCCCCTAAAATAGTACTTTCTTTAGTTAGATAATGAAATATTACTGTTTTTAAAATGCCTGTCACTGAAAATTCTACTCAGTGCAACAAGGCAAGGAAAGAAGAACCATAAAAGACATATGCATTGGAAAGGAAGAAATAAAACCATTAAAAAAAAAAAGTTCTGTTAATCAATGTCATGAAACAACATGTGTACTACTGTTTCAGGAGAAACTGTTTATTCTGTAAGCCTTCACCTGAAGTACAATAAAATTTAAAAAAATTAAAAAAAAAGTTCTGTATAACATCCAAGGTCCCTGGGTGGCTCAAGTGGTTTACAATTGGCTGCTAACCTAAAGGCTGGTGGATGGAACCTACCCAGCAGCACCACGGAGGCAGGACCTGGGGATCTGCTTCCATAAAGATTATAGACAAGAAAACTCTATGGAACAGTTCTAATGTGTAACACATGAGGTGGCCATGAGTTGGAACTGACTTGACAGCAGTGGGTACACAGTATTCCAGAAGGGTCTGTGCCTGCTTGGATGTTCAGATCTAATGAATATACTTTATCTTGCCTGTTCCATTTATTTTAAACATCTAGTTTCTCTGTACGGAGCCCTGGTGACACAAAGTTAAGTGCTCCACTGCTAACCTAGAGGTTGTCAGTTTGAACCCAACCAGTGGCTCCATGGGAAAAAGACCTGGCAATCTGCTTCCATAAAGATTACAGCCAAGAAAACCTAATGGGGCAGTTCTACCCCATCACATGGGGTCATTATGAGTCAGAATCAGCTCGATGGCACCCGACAACAACAACAGTTTCTCTCTTAATCCGAAAACCTTCTGCAGTGTTTTTGTTTAATTTTAGCATCAAATTCTAAGAGTCAGTTTTGTGGAAACAACCCATTCCTCCTCTTCCCCTCCCCCTCCCCCATCATTACTTTAACTTAGCTAGTATTTTTCTTTGCCTGCCTTTCATTTATTTCTCATCAGCAAGTATTCTGTTTGGTGTCTTTCAACCCCATTTAATGATGCCTCTTGGTTTTCAAGCAGCGTGGTTGACTATGAGTAGCTGGCATCTGTGGGGGACGATGCCTGGTGGGCATAGGAGACAGATGGGGTGTGTGGGTGGGGCTACAATGACTCATTTTTTTCTTGTGTTGATTTTTGATGTAGAAATGTTAAGGACCCCAAAAGAAAACTCTTTCTGTCAGAGAGTCCTTATGCCCTTTTTATCCCTGAGAAAATATCTTTTGAAGCTCATTTGATCTGTCTTCCTCTTTCATAACTCAGATAAATCTTTTTATATCTTTAGCCCCTATTTCATCTGATTTGTTTCTCCTTCACAGAATATGAGTTCTAATTTCTTGTTCGTTAGATAAGGCAGACTTCTGTACCAAACAGCTTCCCGAGAGTCTACATTATGTTCTGTGGCTGCACTTTGGTTTTACATTCAGTCACTCAGGTCGTAAATGTTGTTCTTTTTTTATTGGTGGATTTCTAAATTATAAAAGTAATCAGTGCTCATAATAGAAATTGTGGAAAATAAAGAAGGCACAAAAAAGAGAAAAATATCACCCAAAATCCCACAACCCAGCTATAACTACAGTTTACATTTTGGTGTACAACTTTTCAGAAATTTTTTATTCACACACATATAATGTATATTTTATATTTTAATCTTTTTAAACTGAATATATCTTGAATTCACCTCCTAGGCTAGATATTTTTCTGCGGATACAGTTTTTAGTGATTATATAATATGCGATTATTTGACTTTACATATCTCTACCTCTATCTCTATATCTATGTCTAGAGATATCTCCCCATCTTCTTATTGATGGGTATGTAGGTATTTTCCATTTTTTTAATTGCAAAAAATAATATTTCAGTGGACCTATGGATAAATCTCCATATTTATAAGAATCTTCTGAGGTTCTTATAAAAAATGGAATTATTGGGTCAGAGTGTGCATAATTTTAAGAACTTAAATGTCCTAGGAAGTTTGCACTTCCCCACAGCATGTGAGAGCATTTCTTTGACTTTTATTCCCCAGTCAAGTTTATTTTATTATTTTAAAACATAATTATTTTATTTTTTGTTGTTGTTGAGAATATACACAGCAAAAACACACACCAATTCAAGTTTCTATGTGTACATTTCAGTAACATTGATTATATTCTTCTAGTTGTGCAACCATTCTCACCCTCCTTTTCTGAGTTGTTCCTCCCCCATTAGCATAAACTTACTGCCTTCTAAGGTTTCTGTCTAATCTCTTGAGTTGCTGTTGTCCATTTAATCCCATGTAGATAGATCTTAGAAGAGCATAGTGCTCAAGGCAGACAGTCTTTACTAGTTAAGCTAAACTTAGTTTTAACAAGGCTTCAGGGGATATTTTTGGTTTAAAGTTTAAAGATTAAAATGTTCTGCATCCTACTTTGGTGAGTGACATCTGGGGTCTTAAAAGCTTGCAAGCAGCCATCTAAGATGCATCAATTGGTCCCAACCACCTGGAGTAAAGGAGAATGAAGAACACCAAAGACATAAGGAAAGTATTAGCCCAAGAGACAGAA
>NW_004443938.1:36718608-36721715 GCF_000243295.1 Trichechus manatus latirostris
CTAAAACAATTTCCAAGACCAACTCTTCAGACAGGGATTGGACTGGACTATGGGACATAAAGTGATACTCATGAGGAGTGTGCCTCTTAGCTCAAGTAGATACAAGAGACTAAATGGGCAGTTTCTGTCCAGAGGTGAGATGGGAATGCAGAGAGGGTTAGGAGCTGGTTGAATGTACGTGGGGAATCGGGTAGAAAGGAGGACTGTGCTGTCACAGTATGAGGAGAGCAATTAGGGTCACACAACAATGTACGTATAAATTTTTGTATTGGAAAAATTAAAAACAAAAATTATCTTAGGGCAATAGTCTCAGGGGTTCATCCAGCTTCAGTGGCTCCATAAAGACTGGAGTCCATGAGAATTTGAAATTCTGTTCTGCATTTCCCCCTCTTTGAACAGGATTCTTCGATAGAATTTTGATCAAAATGTTTGTTAACAGTAGCCAGGCACCATCCAGTTCTTCTGGTCTCATGGCAAAGGAGGCAGTTGTTCATGGAGGCAATTAGCCACATATTCCGTTTCCTCCTCCTATTCTTGACTTTCCTTCTTCTGTTGCTCCGGAGTCTCCAGGTAAATACAGACCAGTTGTGCCTTGGAGGGCTGCTTGCAAGCTTTTAAGACCCCACGCACTACACAATGAAGTAGGATGTAGAACAGAAGCACTAAACATGGTATTAGCCCAGTTAACTGGGATGTCCCATGAAACCATGACCCTAAACCTCCAAACCAAGGAATCAAATCCCATGAGGTATGTGGTTGTACATAAGCAGCCTCAGCAGATACTCTTTTTTTTTTTTTTGTCATTGTTGTAAATATGTCTATCATACAACTTTTGCCAATTCAACTGTTCCCAGATGTACAACTTATTGACAGCAGTTGTATTACGGTAATCAGCTGTGCAGCCCTACCCTTAATCCACACAAGTTTTCCATCACTGTAAACCGAAATTCAGTACTCCATAAGCAGTAACCCTCCCTCCTGCTCCTGGTAACCACTAATAAACTTTGGTCTCTGTACATTTGCCTGTTTTTGTCTTTTTATATAAGTGAGATCATAACAATATTTGTCCTTTTGTGAATGACTTATTTCATGCAGTATAATGTCCTCAAGCTCCATCCATATTGTAGCATGGATCAAGAATTCTTTTCTCTTACTGGCTAAGTAGTATTCCATTGTATGTATGTACCACATTTTGTTTATCCATTCATACATTGATGGTCATTTAAGTTGTTTCCACCTTTTGGCTATCGTGAATGCTGCAGTGAACATCATTGTATAAGTATGTGTTTGAGTGTCTGCTTTCAAGTCTTTTGGGTGTGTACCTAGTAGTGAAGTTACTGGGTCATACGGTAGTTCTAGTTTTAGTTTTTTTAGGAACTTCCACACTATTTTCCACAACAGCTGTACCGTTTTACATTCCCATCAGCAATGGATAAGGGTTCCAATTTCCCCACATCCTTGCCAACATTTGTTATTTTCTGTTTTTTTGTTTTGTTTTGTTGTTAATTTTAGCCATCCTACTGGCAGTGATTTGTTTGTTCTTTTGACAGTCCAAAAGAACGAACAAATCTGTCTTGGAAGAAGTACAACCAGAATGTTCCTTAGAAGCAAGGATGGCGAGACTTCGTCTCACGTACTTTGGACATGTTATCAGAAGGGATCAGTCCCTGAAGAAGGACATCATGCTTGGTGTCTTAGTCATTCAGTGCTGCTATAACAGAGGTACTGCAAATGGATGGCTTTAATAAAGAGAAGTTTATTCCCTTACAGTCTAGTAGGCTAGAAGTCCAAATTCAGGGCATCAGCTCCAGGGGAAGGCTTTCTTTCTCTGTCAGCTCTGGAGGAACGTCCTTCTCATCAGTCTTCCCCTGGACTAGGAGCTTCTCTGTGCAGGAAACCCGAGTCCAAAGGACATGCTCTGCTCCTGGCATTGCTTTCTTGGTGGTAGGAGTTCCTCCAACTCTGCTCACTTCCCTTTGCTTTTATCTCTTGAGAGAGAAAAGGTGGTGCATGCCACACCCCAGGGAAACTCACTTTACATTGGATCGGGGATGTGACCTGAGCAAGGGTGTTACATCCCACCCTAATCCTCTTTAACATAATCTAATCTTGCCTCAGTAACCACAAGCAGATATTAGGATTTATAACACATAGGAAAATCACATCAGATGACAAAATGGTGGACAGTCACACAGTACTGGGAATCATGGCCTAGCCAAATTGGTATACATATTTTTAGGGGACACAATTCAATCCATGACAGCTGGTAGACGGTCAGTGAAAAAGAGGAAGATCCTCAACCAGATGGGTTGACACAGTGGCTGCAACAGTGGGCTCAAGCATAACGAAGATCATGAGGATGGCGCAGGACCTGGCAGTGTTTTGTTCTCTTGCACGTAGGGTCTCTATGAGTCAGAAGCGACTTGATGACACCTAACAACAACAGCGGGAGTGAAATGGTATCTTGTTGTGGTTTTGGCATTTGTTTGGCTCTTCACTGGGTATTTTTAAATCTTTGGCCACTTGTTAGGCAAAAAAAATTGGTACTTAAAGTTGGCTTAATGTGCATTTATTAGTTGTGAGGTGTAGAATATTTTTTATATGTTTATTTAGCATTTTATTTATACTGCTGTGAATTTGCTTCCTTATGTCGGTAGCCTAATTTTCTATTGAAATGTTTTTATGGTTGGCTGTTTATTCTAAACTGACCAATAAGAGATGATTTAGAAAGATATTAACCTTTCATCTGTCACATATTTTTAACAAATTTGTATCCTCTGCTCAATTTGTTACAAGGTTAAAATTTTCAAGTAATTGTGAGTGGGATCTTTTTTACTACTATGTTTTCCAAATGCATATTGTAATTATAAAGGAAGCTCTTGGTTTTCATAATAATTTTTCATTTTGACACCTTAATAAATTTTATTAGTATTTGTCATGGTTTGAATTATGTCCCCCCAAAAATGTGTGTATCAATTTGGCTAGGCCATGATTGCTGGTACTGTGTGATTTTCCTGTATGTTGTAAACCTGCCTCTATGATGTTAATGAGGGAGGATGGGTGGCAGTTGTGTTAGTAAGGCAGGACCTGATCTACAAGACTGGATT
>NW_004443938.1:36721815-36747349 GCF_000243295.1 Trichechus manatus latirostris
GTTGTGTTAGTAAGGCAGGACCTGATCTACAAGACTGGATTGTGTCCTGAGGCAATCTCTTGAGATATAAAAGACAGAAGTGAGCAGTGAGACAGGGGGACTTCATACCATCAAGAAAGCAGTGCCAGGAGCAGAGTGCGTCCTTCGGACTGGGGTCCCTGCGCGGAGAAGCTCCTAGTCTGGGGGAACACTGATGAGAAGGCCGAGAGAGATAAAGCCTTCCCCTGGAGCTGACACCCTGAATTTGGACTTTTAGCCTACTTTAACTGTGAGGAGATAAACTTCTCTTCATTAAAACCATCCACTTGTGGTGTTTCTGTTATAGCAGCACGAGATGACTAACACAGTATTTCTAACAATTATTCAGCTTATCCTGTTGAGCTTTTTTGGTTGAGAAGAATAATATCTGCAAGTAATGATCATTGTATATTTTATTTTATAAAATTATACCTCTTAAAAAAATTTTAATACCAAAATAGCATCGGCTGGGATTTTCAGAAGGCCATTCTGTAGTGGGAAGAGTTGACAGCCTTATCTTGTTCCTGATTTTTGTGAGAATAACTATAAGGACAAAATTGGCAGTTGTCAGGAAATATGTATTATTCTTCATATTAAGAAAGTACTCTTATATTTTTAGTTTGCAATTATTTTTAATTAGAAATGGATTTTAAATTTTATTTGATGTGTTTGGGGCAACTCTGTTGTTGTTAGGTGCTGTTGAGTTGGTTCCCACTCATGATGACCCTATGTATGACAGAATGAAATACTTCACAGTCCTGCGCCATCCTCACAATCGTTATTATGCTTGAGCCCATTGTTGTAGCCACTGTGTCAGTCCATCTTGTTGAGGGTCTTCCTCTTTTTCGCTGATCGTCTACTTTACCAAGCATGATGTCCTTCTCCAGGGACTGATCCCTCCGGCTAACTTGTCCAAAGTATGTGAGATGTGGTCTTGCTATCCTTGCTTCTAAGGAGCATTCTGGCAGGTTTTCATTGATAATTCTTTTCAGAAGTAGACTGCCAGATCCTTCTTCCTAGTCTGTTTTAGTCTGGAAGCTCAGCTGAAACCTGTCCGCCATGGCTGATCCTGCTGGTATTTGAATACCAGTGGCATAGCTTCCAGCATCAGAGCAACACGCAAGCCCCCACAGTACAACAAACTGACAGACGCTTGAACCTATTGTTGCTGCCACTGTGTCATACCATCTCTAGAAATACTGATAATTTTTTTCCATCAATCCATTGTTGCATTCCCCAAATAAGTTTTAAACTTAGGATATAATGCTTAGTGCTTTTTTTCCATATATTTGTCCATATCCATAAATGAGTTTGAAACTAATTTCAATTTCATTTTGTGACATTATTGTCAAATTTTTATATTAGGTTTATACTACCTTGGTATTGGTTATCTTTGAGCTTTTGAAGAATGTGTATCTGTGGTTATATTTCTCTCTATAGTCATAATTTTCTATACCTTTGCTCTCTTTCTTTCTTAATTATGCTTTCCAGGGACTTGCTATTATTGTTGTTAGGTGCCATTGAGTCAATTTCGACTCATAGTAACACCCTGTGACAGAGTGGAATTGCCCCATAGGGTTTTCTAGGCTGTAATCTTTATGGGAGCAGATTGCCAGATCTTTCTCCCGTGGAGCCTCTGGGTGGGTTTCAACCACCAACCTTTTGGTTAGCAGCCTAGCACTTAAACATTGTGCTACTAGCACTCCTTAGGGACTTGCTAGATGTTAGTTAATTAATTAATTCTAAAACCCAGCTTGGAATTAATTCATAAACTTACCATTTTTGAAAATTTCATTTTATATTTATTGCTTATTGTTATTTTCCACTGATCTGCTTTTTAATTTTTTTTTTAAAACTGAAACTAGTTAACCTTTTTTAATGGTGGAACAGCAAAGAGCATTAGCCCCTGCTTCCCACCATTGCAGACTCTCCTGAGTTTCCAGTAATTATAAATCTCTTTCTTGTTTAAAAAATGCAGCCTTGCTGCATATACATAAAATCACTTCCGGGTAGAATTGCAGATTCAAAATTCAGTGATAAATGAAGAGGGAGAATCCCTATCATTTCCTCATTTCCTCTTTGAGCACTAACTTGTCAAAACCAAAATGTGCTTACTGGGTATGATTTAGGTGTCATCTTTTGGGGACCTTTGTTTTCTGTTTACAGATATCGCTGTGGTGGAGATGAGTGATGCCTTCCGGCAGCCATCCTTGTTTTACCACCTTGGGGTGAGAGAAAGTTTCAGCATGGCCAACAACATCATCCTCTACTGTGATACTAACTCAGACTCTCTGCAGTCACTGAAGGTACCTCACTTATTTCCTCAATGTTTAAGTTTGGTGCTACATTTCAAGGATACTTGGCTGCCATCCAAAAAATTTTATGTAGCTTTTGTTTGTAAAGGGCTGTTTTTGTCAGTCTGATAATTGTGCAGCAATTACTAGCTAAGCTGTGAGGTTTATCTAACATTCAATGTAGAAATTTGATGATCCACAGGTAGGTAAGCACTTAGAGTTGAATTCTGAGTTCCAGTTCAGTTGAGGCGTTGCAGCTGAGGAGGCTGTGTTAATAGGAAGTCATCACTAGGCACAGTGGACAAGGAAAAGGAGATTGCATTAGGCATGGTTAGGCCTCATGCAGTGTCACCATAGCGGATTTCATTGGGCACACTTGTCTCAACTAGAAATACACGTCCTACTGAAAGTCTTCTCTCTCTGAGTAGCAACTCTCACCAGAAAATTGGCATCCTCTTTAACTATGTTTTTTTTATTATTATTAAATTTTTTTATTGTTAAGATAAGGAGCCTGGTGGCACAAGAGTTAAATGCATGGCTCCTAACCAAAAGGTTGGTCATTTGAACCTATCCAGCACCTCTGAGAGATAAAGGCCTGGCAATCTGTTCCTGTAAAGATTTCAGCCTAGAAAACGCTATGGGGCAGTTCTTCTCTGTCACAGGGGGCCTCTATGAGTTGAAAATCGATTCAATGGTCCCTAACAACAACACCAAAAAAAAATATAGATAACACCACATTAGCCAATTCAACATTTTTCATGTATACAATTCAGTGAGCTTAATTACGCCGATCATGTTGTACAACCATCACCAATGTCCTTTGCCAAATTTTTCATCCCCCTAAACAAAAACACAATGCTTTCTGAACAATAATTCTCCCCAGTCTCCTTCCCTCCTGCCCCTAATAACCACTGTTAAACTCTGATCTATATACATTTACAATTCTACGTACTTCATATTATTGAGATCACATACTATCTGTCCCTTTGTGATTGACTCATTTCATTCAGCATGTTTTCAAGGTTCAGTTATTATGGGAGGAGGGCAATAAAACTTGCTGAACTTGTCTACAAAATTCAGCCTGTCCCAATTTCATTATCTCCATTAATAGGAACTTACTGATATGAAGGCATTTCCTCCACTTAAGAAGGTTGCCTAACAGGCTTTTGCCAAGCCAAGTGATTTTACCCTGTGTGATTCTCAGAAAGGCATGAGTTCAGTGAACTCATGCTGAGCCTGATACCATCCAATTCCTTTTGTGAAACTTCAAGCTAGCTTCATGTGGCTTTTTTTCATCTGCAACTTGAAGTTCCCAAATCAAAGCCGACCTTGGAACATAGAGCCCTAGAATCCAGAGCCTTATTTCTAATTGGTATATGAAGATTTCTAACCCAAAACCCAGGTAACACAGTTTTTAGTAGATTTTGCTTTTGTCTGCGTATCTAAAGCACGTGTAGCTTTCTCTGCAAAACCTGCAGAATTTCATTTAGCAAATATGTTTATTGCATGCCAGACGTTGTGCTGGGGTTTGATAGGCATATATCCCTTTTCAGAATGCTCTGAAATAGTTGTAAGAGATTTGCCTACTCTGTCTAAGTCTGTTTTTAACTGGAGTAACCCTCTAAGAAACCTCTTCTTAATTTCCCCCCGGATTTCTTCCTTTAATTAATACATCTTAAAGCTTTGTGACAGTGTAAATTTTTATTGTGGTAAAAAATATGTATAATGACACTTGCCAATTCAACATATTTTACATGTATAAGTCAGTGACACCAATGACATTAATCATGTTGTGCGAGCACCATCATTTGTTGTTGTCAGATACTGTCAAGTTGATTCCAACTCATAGCAACCCTATGTACAACAGAATGGAACACTAGCTGGTCCTGCACCATCCGCACAATCGTTATTATGCTTGAGCCCATTGTTGCAGCCACGGTGTCAGTCCATCTCGTTGAGGGTCTTCCTCTTTTCTGCTGACCCTTTATGCGTGATGTCCTTCTCCAGGGACTGGTCCCTCCTGATAACATGTCCAAAGTACATGAGACAAAGTCTTGCATCCTTGCTCCTAAGGAGCACTCAGACTTATTCGTTCTTCTGGCAGTTCATGATATAGTCAATATTCTTTACCAATGCTATAATTCAAAGGCATTGATTCTTCTTCAGTCTTCCTTATTCATTGTCGTTGCCAGATTTTCCATCACCGTAAACTGATACTGAATGCTTCCTACCTCAGCACTTCTGTAACAGTGTAGTTCTAATTAAACATTTTGATTTGCTGCTATTTACGGCATATGTTAGTAGTTGATAAAGGAGTGAGATTATTTTATTTATTCTTTGCCTTCTTCATTTTTCTTTGGATTAAATTTATTTTCAAAAGTCAGTGTTATGTTCGAGGTTTTTCACTCTGCGCTATTTTTGCTCTTGCCCTACTGGTATCTGACAATTTAATTTTATGGTCATTCTTTCCTTATTAGAAGTTTCTATGGGACAAAGAAACTGGTTTGTTTAATTGTTTTCGGCCGGTCTCTGTACAGGAGTGTTATTGGTACTTGAGTAAAGTAGTTGTTTAAAATGACAAGTAATACCTAAAATGTACTCATTTATCTTAAAAATAATAGCAGCTTGTCGTTGAACACTTACTACTTGCTAGGTACTGTGTGCTTTACTCGCATACACTGTTACATTTAATTCTTAAAACAGCCCTATAAGGTACGTATTCTATCACCATTTTATAGAATAGCAAACAGAGGCTCAAGCAAATTCAGTCATTTGCTCAAGGTGATATAACTAGTAAAATTTGGGTTCAAATCTGCCTGACTCCAAAGCCTGTCCCCCTTAACCGCTAAGCTTTATTGCCCATTACTTCTAGTTGGAGGTATATCAGACATTCCTGCGTAGTTCCTTTAGAAAAACCCATCAACTATACCTCTTGAATTGTTCCATGAAACATACATCCTTTCTTTCTTTTCTCTTCTCCTTCCATTTACTTATATCAGTTTCTGCCAATTCATGGTAACCCCATGTATGTCAGAGTAGAACTGTGCTCCACAGGGTTTTCAATGGTTGATTTTTCTGAGGTAGATCACCAGGCCTTTCTTCCGAGGCACCTCTGGGTAGATTGAACCTCCCACCTTTTGGCGCGTTAACTGTTTGCACTACCCAGAGACTGCTTCATTTACTTAGACTTTGCCATTTCTTTATTTAGCTTGTTTCTAGCCAAATAGGCCATGGTGACTGACTGCAGAGGGCAGAGATATCTGAAGTAGAAAGTGTTTTTTTCAGTCTAACAATTTTATCTGAGTTCCAGAAGTCCCTCAGACCCTCTGCTACTGAGAAAAGTCTGTGTGTGTTTTAAGTTTATTTCTCTTCCAGTTAGTTGATAACTTCTGTTATTCCTACCAGAAAGGAAAACTGCAGTGAAATAAAGTGGAACCAAAGCTATTTATAAATAACATATCTTGTAAGGATTTGTCAAATCAAATAAAAAAGAAGCATCTCATTGTTTTTACAGGGGCAAGGACAGGATTAGAATGTTATTCTTGTCATGTATCCAGCTTTACTTAGGTTAATTCCTTGGAAGTCTAAAAAGTACAGCTGCATCAGTTTTATTTTCATCTACTGTTTTTTGTTGAAGAGAAGCAATTTCTTTTTGACAGGATATTTTCAGGAAGAAAGCATAGAAAAATATATAAATACATATTTTAAGTTTATACTCCTTGAAGAATAATTGATAGAACTATAAAAGTACTATTAAAAATCTATGTCTGAGTTTTTATTTTAGAAAAGATTTTTAGAATCTAATCAAATCGTACACTTGCAATAAGATTTATATTCATTGTTTAAATCATAAGTTCTACCTTATTCTAGTAAGAATGAAATAATTTTTTTCAAAAAAAGATGATCATTGCACTTCAAGAGAAGGAAGTTGATAGAGATTATTTTTTTTAAACCTTGTAACAATCCAATTTTCTTCATCTCATGTCCTTATAAATGTCTGTTGAGAGAGATTCTATGCTGGGATTTACCTTTGCTTGAAAATAGTAAAATGCTAGTAACAGTCCTTTTCTGATTCATTTGATGCATTATGGAAATAATCAGGCCTCTGCTTGGGGTCTCTCAGTAAATGAGGAGAGAAAGTCAGACAGTATGGGCCAATGAGCTGTGGTGTAGATACATGTAACACCTCTGAAGGGCTTGGGAGAAATGAATGGCTGCTGTGTAGAGTGAGGTCTTAATGAACCATTTCTTCTGTCACCTCACCAGGAATTCCTTTATAACAACAGCTTTCAATTCCAATTCTTGTGATCCTCTCCCACCAACTTTGGCTCCCTCTCTTCCTCATGAAAACAAAGCAAAACAAAACAATGAAATACCGCTACACACCATGAGATAGTCAACAATTAAAAGCCCTGATAATAACCTACAGCAAGGCTGTCGAGACTGGGAAACTTATACACTGCTAGTGGGAGTGTATATATTGGTACTACCTGTTTTGTTTTTTTTTAATTGTTGTAATTAAATGTTAAATGCAATTACAAGTTAGTCTCCTATACAAAATTTTTTTAAAATGCATTGTTATGAGACCCTAATTGCTCACCCCATTCTATGACAGCGCGCTCCTCCTTTCCGCCTCTTATTCCCCATGACCATTCAACCAGCTCCTAACTCTCTCTTCCTTCCCATCTCACCTCCGGACAGAAGCTGCCCCTTTGGTCTCTTGTATATACTTGACTAAGAGGCACACTCTTCACGAGTATCACTTTATGTCCCACAGTCCAGTCCAATCCCTGTCTGAAGAGTTGGCCTCGGAAATTATTTTAGTTCTGGGCTGATAGAGAGTCCAGGGGCCGTGCTTTCCAGGACGCCTCCAGTCTCAGTCAGACCGTTAAGTCTGGTCTTCTTACTAGAATTTGAGTTCTGCACCCCATCCTTCTACTGCTCCATCAGGGACCCTCTGTTGTGTTCCCTGTCAGGACGTTCATTGGTGGTAGCCGAGCACCATCTAGTTCTTCTGGTCTCAGGCTGATGAAGTCTCTGGTTTATGTGATACTACCTTTTGAAGAGCAATTTGGCAATATCTAACAGTATCAAATGAATGCTTCATCACATCCCCCCATTGCTGTCTAGTTAATTCCAACTCATAGTGACCCTATATAGGACAGAGTAGAACTGCCCCATAGCATTTCCAAGGCTGCAGTCTTTATGGAAGCAGACTGCCACATCTTTCTCCTGTGGAAGGGCTGGTGGATTCGAACTGCCAAGCTTTCAGTTAGCAGCTGAGTACTTAACCACTGCGGCACCGAGTGTTTCACCAGGACTCAGGAATACCATCCCTGTGTACTGTAAGAAAAAGTCCCTCACATGCATAAGGAATTGTAACCAAGAATGTTTACCTTAAGGTCTTTTGAAATACCTTTCCCCCAAAGAAAATGGTAAATATCCATTAAAAACCAAAAAAAACAAAAACAAAAAACCCATTGCCGTCGAGTTGATTCCGACTCATAGTGAGCCTATAAAAACCCAAAAACCCATGGCCCTTGAGTCAACTCTGATTCATAGCGACCCTATAGGACAGAGTAGAACTGCCCCAAAGAGTTTCCAAGAAGCACCTGGTGGATTCGAACTGCCAACCTTTTGGTTAGCAGCCTTAGCTCTTAACCGCTACACCACCAGGGTTTCCAGTGACTCTATAGCAAGAGTGAATAAATATCTTAGGATATGGTCATTTAACGGAATATTATAGAGCACTCAAAATGAATTAACATGAGCCTTCAATATGAATACATCCGTATGAATATGTATCAAAAACATGTTGAGGGAAAAAACAAATAAGCACGTGTACAGTATGATACCATCTATTATAGAATGTAATCATATATAAGACAATGATTTATCCACCTCTGTGTTATAAAAGAATAGAAGTGCACATGGGAACCATAAACAACAAATTCAGAATGGTTACCTTTTAGGGAGATGGGAGTAGAACAGAATTGGGAGGGGAAGAATTGGGAGGGTTGATGGAGTCTTCAACTATATCTATAATATTTTATTTCTAAAGCTAGGTCATAGGTATATGAGTGTTTGCTAATTTTTATACACCTGGAATATTTCATAATTAACCTTTTTTTAAAAGGAAGAGACAGCTATATTCTTTTGTGTCCATCAGGATAAGTTACATACATTTTGGGCACTTGAATCCCAAAGTGTTTTTAATTTCTTTTTCCTAATGTTCTAGTTGTGGTTAGAAAGCCTGGGATGCATTTCATCTTTCGTTCTGCCCTCAAGGAGGCTTTATTCCCATTTTATCCATTATGGTGTGTGGTGACTCAGCTTGTGCTGAAACGTAGTGGTTATGCTAGATTATTCCTTGTTCAAGGAATTTAATTGCATTTTTTCTCTTTAACATTGCTTGAAAAGGCACTTCACAGATACGATTTTCTTTAATCGACTCTTCTCTATGACAATCTGTCTATATGCTTGCTTCTTCATATATGGTACGTATATATGTGATGACTGAAACCCTTTCTCTGCCTGGATACATCTATTATTTTCTAGATTGGGATATGACTGGCGTGAAATCTTAGGTGCACAGACCAGCATTTGTAACACCAATACTAGATTGATGCTTAAAAGATCATAAGCAATTTTTAGCATTGTAAGTGTGAGAGGAATGAATCTGTAAGCCTAGTAAATGAATTGAGCTTTTCTGCTTATTTTTAGCAGAAATATTTTTCTGCCCAGCTTCTGTTAACGTTAGCTCAATTAATTACTCATGTCCACTTAACACTATGTAAGTGAGAACGCCTTGTCTAGGTTTTTATTAGTAGGGAGGGACTAGGCTTAAATGTTCACATTCCTTTTCATTTTGAAAAATTCAAATTGGAAAGACTGTATTGAAATTTTGGATAAAAATTTTAATGAAAATATTGACTGCACAATGAGTGGAATAGGACTAGAGTGGTCATCAGGAGAACTGGGTTTGAGTCTCTGCCATTCCTGATCATGGATCATTGAGTGAGCCACCTAATTTTCCGGTTCTTCACACACCAAGTGAAAATGATAAGGCCCGTGCTCTTTCCATTCAGGTTTGTGAAGGTCAAATGAGAAAATCTATGTGAATGCATTTTCAAAAACGTAAAGCTATATACATGCAACATGCCATTATTTAACCTTAACCCATTGCTGGCAAGTCGATTCCAGTTCATGGTGACCTTATGTGTGCATGAGCCACTCCATAGGATCTTCAAGGCTGAGACCTTTCAGAAGCAGATCACCAGGCCTTTCTTCCAAGGCACCTCTGGGTGGGTTCAAACCACCAACCTTCTGGTGAGCAGTTGAGTGCTTAACTGTTTGCCACTCAGGGACTCCTATTGAACTTTAGTGTCTGTGTATGAAGTAGGACTCCTTCACTTTCAAGGGCATTAAAGTCTTAAAGGAGACTTAACAAATGCATACTGTGGGAATCAGTTTATCAAACTTGGCAACATGTGGAACGTCTTATGTGATCTATTATTATGTACATTGTCAAATAATACCTTTTAAAATAGCTGATCAGCCCATTTATTCTAAAATAAAAAATTAGTTTTTATTTAAAAACCCAGTCTTTTTGATTATCCAGACTCTAATTTTACATTTGATTAAAAATACGGTTAAATAGAGTTACAATTAAAATCTATCCTGGATATGATCTGTTGGCATGCAGCATCCTTTTCTACCCCACTTCTGGTGACAAATATGGTATCAGTCAGGATTCAGTGCAGGAAATAAACATTGTTCCAAGTACTTCGAGTCATGGGGACAGTGATGGTTTAGTGGTAGGTTTCCCACCTTCTGTGTGGGAGACCTGGGTTCACTTCCCAGCCAATGCGCCTGAAGTGCAGGCACCACTCCTCTGTCAGTGGAGGCTTGCATGTTGCTATGATGCTGAACAGGTTTCAGTGGAGCTTTAAGAGTAAGACAGACTAGAAAGACAAGTCTGGCAATCTACTTCTGGAAATCAGTCCATGAAAACTATGAATCACAATGGTCCGATACTGTTGTGCATGGGGTTGCCATGAGTTTGGGGCCTACTGAACGGCAGCTAACAACAGCAACGTAGCAGTAACGTACCATACTTGCTCATTTAAACAGTTCCATGGTACCTAGGCCCATAATCTTTTATCCATAGGTACAGAGAGACCCAGTCTCCATTATAGCTTATGTGTATGAAATGGGACATGAAGTCTTTTCCTCTGGTATTCACTCATATCCATTGGAAGCAAATGGTTATACTTTTGAAAAGAGCAGTAATGTCCGTGTTGCAAATTTTGTAGATTATACCAGCTTCCAGTAAGTTGGTAAGGACATCAAAGTAATTTTTGTTACAAATATCTCAAAATCAAATTGAATTTTTAGTATGTTTGGTGAATCTACTCAGATTCCAGAATGCTCTTTAACCTATAAAATCTTATTTGTCTTTTTTTGCACTTACACTACTCTTCCTTTTCTTAATGTTTTACCTCCCTTACCAGGGTAAATAACTAAGATTAATTTAGTTTTAGCTTTAGTTATGCACGAAATTAAAATTTCTGTTTTTCCAAAGGTTTATGATTCTTTTAGTTTAACAATGAATTTTTACTGGATTCTTTTCTGCACTTTAGATAACACGTAACTTAAGCAGTGGTACAAAGTATGCATTCAATAAGTTAGGGAAAAGAATCCTTTGCAAATATAATCCTATAAAGTGGTCTAACAATTTGTGAACCAGAAACATTGGCCCTGCCCCCTCTTAACAGTGCTGCCTCTGAACATGCCCACAAATCTCTTGCTTACTCTATGACCAACTGTTGATTCATAAATCGACGCACTCTGTGATCTCCCTGGTTCAATATTGCCATCATACACACTTTTTATTATTACTTCATGGAACCGTTTTTCTTTCTGTTGAGAGAGGAAATAATCTTGTTCCTTTATTTTACTTATTTCGGAAATGACCTAACTTTCATCTGAGCTATAAACGTTCTATCTCAAATTGGGGAAAGAAAGAGGTAATATTGGGGAGGAGCAATAAGGAATATGTGTAAGCACTGCTTTATGAAGATTTTCTCTGAAAATATTGAACTTACAAACTGGATGAATGTTTCTTTCACAGGAGTTGATTTCTCAGTTGTAGAGTCCCTGAAGCTTTAGAAAGGACTCAAGACTGGAGAATCCATTTTTTATGTCAGTTAGCAATATTATGTCTTCTCAGGGGTGATTTGTGCACTGCATAAATTATTCCCTTGTTTTCTTCCTAATTCTTCCATTAACACCCTCCCATCTCTAGTCTCTTACTACTATTTTGTCAAAACCAAAAACCAAACCCATTGCCGTCAAGTCAATTCTGACTCATAGCAACCCATAGGACAGAGTAGAACTGCCCCATAGGGTTTCCAGAGAGCAGCTGGTAGATTGGAACTGCCGACTTTTTGGTTAGCAGCTGTAGCTGTTAACCACTGCACCACCAAGGCTCTGGGGAGAGGGAAATTTATGCTACACAATGAATGGAAGATTTCATCATATTTTCTTAATCGGTAGAGACTATTATCATAGGCCCATAGCTTGAATACCTTAAGGAGCAAGAGTGAATACCTCTGCACACAAGATTGGTGAGTCCAAAAGCCTCCTGACTCCCCCCACAATGGGACAAGGCTTGCTGAATTCTGTTTTTTTTTTTTATTCATTATGAAATAACTACCTGTTTCTGTGAAAGTTGATCTTTGTGGCAGTCTAATCCATCATCCTATTTGGGGCCTTTTAGAATGCATCCTTAAAGGATTATTGAAATTTATGGGTAAAATGTAAGTTGCTATACAGAAGTTTATTATACCTGTAACTTTTCACAAGACAGTTTTTCAAAAAAGAAATATCTGCAGTTGAGTAATAGAGTCCAATTAGGCATTGCAGAAAAGGAACAGCTGGTGACAAAGAAGAGGAGGTTAATTATAATAAACGGTAGCACATTATAAGAAGAAGTTTGTGTTAAGAGGCTGTGTCAAATGCTGTATGTATAAAATGTCACTCAGCAGCATCCTAGACCAATTTAAAGACATGTTATCTATAGTGCAGAGGTTAAGCGCTCAGCTGATAAGAGAAAGGTTGGCAGTGCGAACCTATCCAGCAGCTCTGTGGGAGAAAGACCTGACAATCTGCTTCCATAAAGATTACAGCCAAGAAAACCTGGTGGGGCAATTCTGTTTTGTCACATGGGGTCACTATGAGTTGAAATTGACTCGATGACACCTAGCAACAACAGCAATCTACTTATAGCAGAGTCCTCCCACCAAGATACATTTATTTAAACATGACACAAAATTAATAGGGAAGGAGAAGAGACTGAAATTTCTTTTACGACTACTTTCCAGCCTTGGTATAATTTAACCTGATTTTTTGTGCAGGGTGCTGTAATTGATAGTTGCTCATATTCAAGAGAAGGATATGTTCTTAACACTGACCATAAACGACACAGGCGCAAAATGTCTCTAGGTCTGGTAATGTAGGAATGTAGTTGGGGTTGTTTTTTAAAATACTTATACCTCAGATTGTATATGGCTTTAAAGTGTGTAAAGTGCTTTCATAAACTTACTCCACTTGGGCTTTGCAAACAACACAAGGAGGCAGACAAGTTAGGGACATACTATCCAGACTGTACAGATAGATAAATGTTTTCTTTGCAGATGAGAAGTAAGTCCAGAGAGTTATAGTGACTTGTTAGGGACACACAGAGCCCTAGATTCTTTGACTTGTCATCCAGCACATTTTCTTCTAAGTCTGTCCACAGATTTCATATGTCCTGTTGAAAATACGATTCTCCAGGTTTTTTGTTAGAATATCAAGTTTATGAAAGAAACTTATTGAGCTTTTATGTAAGCAGAACTTGGAAACACAAACGTATTTAGTTTGGTATCATTAAAGCTGGGCTGGTGCTGTGATACTTGGTTGGATTGCTCTTCCTGAGCCCCTCAGCTTCATTTAGCAACATGAAGAAATGGCTTCAGGCTGTTGAGTAAGGGTGTCCCACGTCTTCCTGAGGCCGAGGATGTTCACAACAGCCCATCTGATATTTCCTTGTTTAGGTTTGCAGCACTGAAGTTAGGTAAGAGGATGGAACTCAATGGACTAAGTATAACAATGATTGTGAGGATGGCGCAGGACCAGACAGTTTCGTTCTGTTGTACATAGGGTCGCTGTGAGTCAGAACCTACTCAAGGGCACCTAACAACAGCAACAAGAGAATGGACTTATCAAGTTCCATTGGGGCAGAAAAAGGGATCAGTAGAGAAGACCCAGAAGGCCTTTCTCTGACCAGGAACTCCCAGCCTGCTCCTTTCTCTCAGGGCTTCAAACCATTTTATTCTGCTTCGAACCCCTACTGAGAATGTGCATTTCCACCCCAGATATACTGAATCAGAATCTACATTCTAAGAAGATACCCAGGTGATTCTTACGTATAATAAATTTTGAGAACCACTGCTCTACTAGAGGTTCTCAGAATTGGCCCCTAACCAGCAACATTAACATCACTTGGGAACTTGTTAGAAATACAAATTCTAAAATTAAAAAAAAATTTTAAACTTGTATTGACCAAAAGCTCCCTACAGACTTCAGACACATGTGAAGTTGTAGTGGGGTAATGCCCTGGAATTTATGTTGATTTTATCTTTTCATTTATAGGCACTTTACATGAGAAGTTTCCCTGATGTGATGAGAAACACAGCAGTTATATAGCTATAAATATAGCAGTTCCTTCCTTTTTTTTCTTTCAGTGAGTTTAGTACAAATTAAATACTTCTTTAATCTTCTCTTTTATATGTCCCCAAATGACCTGTCATCTTTAGCCCCCAATGATAATGTTTACTGTTCCCTAAGTGGGCCTTTGCTTTTCCTAGTTCTCCAGCCTGGATCCTCATCTTCTGGCTTTACCTTTGGAAGTCATGTCTGTCATCCAATGCTCATCTTGAGTTCCACCTTCTCTGCCAGTCTTCCCAGACATCCTCAATCTATAGTAACATTTTCTTTCTCTGAGAAACCGTAGCTCCTGCTGTCCATATCACTCTTTCGACTTTCACTGTGTGCATACATGCATGTGCACCCAGCCTGATAGTGTTTCTTTTCAAATGTGTACATGTCGTTTTATCAACAAGATTGGCAGGTCTTGATGGGTATTGTTTAGAATTTTAGATGGCTCTATAAAGTTTTGTTTACTCCTCTGTTATCATTAAACATTCAGCACTCTTAGATTACTGCTCTAAGCCAAAGCCCTCACTGGTTTCCCTTTGTTCCTTCCGTTAATGTCAAGTCCCAGTCCTGGACTGAAGGATGACTCTGGTCAGCTGGGCCTAGCATCACTACTCTCTTACCTTACCAGATCCAGCCCTCTCCTTAGCCAGATGGACCCACCCTTGAGACTCCACAAATGCCTTCCATTCCTTGTTTCCATGACAACATATATGCCATCTTTTCTGATATGATGACCTGTTTTGTCTTTTCTAAATTATGATTCCCCAACCTCATTGAGGCCCTTATACCACTAGCTTTTCTAGTTTGTGTCCCCCAGGTCTCTTTTCATTTTAACCTCTAGGAGTAACAGTAATGACAGCTATCTCTTACTGAGAGTTTTCTATGTGCCAGAGGGTGGTGCAAACAGTTAAAGTACTCGGCTGCTAATCAAAAGATTGGAGGTTCCAGTTCACCCAGAGTTGCTTCAGAAGAAAGTCCTGGTGATATACTTCTTAAAAATCAGTCATTGAAAACACTGTGGAGCAAAGTTCTACTCTGACTCACATAGGGTCGCCACCGGTTGGGGTTGACTTGAAGGCAACTGTTCCCCCCTGCCCTCCCCCACCCACCACGTGCCAGACAGAAAATGGCTACATTACTTTGCATGCTCTCAGTTACTCCTCACAACCTAGAAGATAGAGACATTGCCCTCACCGCCCTGTATTTATCTCATTCTACTATTACATAAGATACACTAATGACTATTTTTTGCCAGATGCCGTTATGATCTACATGTGGATTTACACACTCTGATTAGCAGCCACTACCTTTTGTTTCTAGCTGTGTAGAGTACAGCAGGCTGCTTATTCCCCTCCCAGGACATGAGTGAAGTTGTGCTCAGAGAAAGAAAACTCATTTTAACCTTTTCCCAAATATCATGGCTGATCAGGTAATTCTGCAGCATAAATATTTGGCAGAAATGATTTTTAATTATTCAGTTTTTGAATTTTTTATGTTTATGCTATTTTCCTTAAACCACAGACAATACTTTTGTGTTTTTCTATCTAATGGTAAACTTCTCAGATGCAGGAACTTAGTCTGTACTCTCTGAAATTTCTAATTGCTAATACAATTGTTAATAAAAATTTTCCCACGTGGAGAGGTTTGATAAAAATTATTTAATTGATTGGTTTTGTATTAACTTTTTCTTTACTTTTTTTTTTCTTTCTATTTTTTCAGGAAATCATTTGCCAGAAGAATACCGTGAGTATTTTACTTAAACTTTTCAGAAATTTTTTATCTATCCTTTTCTATCAACTAATCTCTGACATTTTTTCATTTTTACAAATTATTAATTCTTCGTTATTCCTGTTTAGAGTTTCTGACATTTTAATATAAATATGGTTATTTTATCTAAATGTTCTATTTTAATGTGACTTATTAATAATAATAAACACTAATACCTGTTTTTTGCTATATATAATAATAATGTTTTGGGAAAAAAATCCATACTGTATCCAATGCTGTAGAATTATAAGTGATGCAAAAGCAGTATACACACAGACATACGTGTATGTGTCTATATATAGATGTGTATGTATGCATATGTATAGATATATATATAGAGAGAGAGAAAGAGGAAGGAGAGAGAGAGAGAGAGATTAATTTAAGGTCCCAAGTATCTAGTCGGCCTTTGAGATCACTCTACAGAATTCCTTCCCCCCCACCACAGAATTGAAACAGAAGGTAAGAAGCAAGGAATAAAAATAAATTTTTAAAATACTGCATGAAGAAAAATATTAATATACAGTGGAAACAGCCTTGTTATACCAATGGTTTTATTTTTCATTTTAGAAAGTAAGCCAGTATTTTAAAACCTTAAAGAACGTTTATCTCCAGCTTAGAGTAGGAGTAATATACTACATGAAGATCTGCATACGATTCAATTTAAGATGATGAGATGAAAAATACAATTGATAGTTTTTCCTTGGGTCCAAAATTAAAACATTTCTGCTTGAGATTTCACCTGGACAGAGACTCACAGCAGCATAAATAATGTCACCGTTATAAACACTTACCCTTTGCATCTCAACAGGAAATGAGCAATTATTGCTTCATGCTTCAGTTCAGGGTAACAAATTTTATTAAACAAATGTTGATTGACCATGTCCTCTATGCCAGGCTTTGGGCTTGGTGCCCCTAGGGATGTCCAGTTCAGTTTGATTTGGAGGTTGAAAGTGGAAACAACCGTATTTGTATTTTTTCCATGAGTCAACAAATGAGAAGTGCCACATTCTAGTTGGGGAGATGGTCAACAGACAAATAAACAAATGAGAAAACTAATGCAGGGCGATGTGCTACCTCCAGGTAGTCATGGAAGGCCTTTCAGAGGAGGTAGCATTTACCAGGGGCATCCTTGGGTAGTGCAAATAGTTAATGGATGTGCTTGGCTGCTAATCGAAAGGTTGGAGAGTTGAATCCACCCAGAGAGGCCTCAGAGGACAGACCTGGCAATTTACTTCTGAAAAATCAGCCATTGAAAACCCTGCGGAGCACAGTCCTACTCTGACACAACGTGGGGTTGCCATGAGTCAGAATCAGCTAGACGGCAACTGGTACTGGTAGCATTTACCTGAGACCTGAGTTACAGGAAGGTGCCAGTCATGCCCAGCAATGGTTTTGATGTGTGAGGAAGCAGGTTGATAAAAGGACCAAATATTGCACATTATGAGCACAGTGGCCACTGAGCTGAGAAAACTCTTGTTGTGTTTTGGGTGTCAAGTGTCCTTATAAAAAGTTGAATATTTTGAGCATATATTTAAATATGTTGAAATGCTGAGAGCATTTCTCCCCAGAAACTTGATTCATTTTCCACACACACTTAGTTCACTTTTATGTAGCCTTTATAAATTGGAAAACAGACTGAGCATTATTGATTTTTTTTAAACTAGTGAAGTTAATTAGGTAGTATACGACTGGATTTTGAGCTAAGGGTTTCTAGAACAAGCATGAGCCAGAGAGATCGATTTTGTTATTTTTATGACCATAGCTTATTGTTTTGAAATTGAAGGAAATGTGGTCTTTTTCTTTCAAGAAGCAAGTTTAAATAGTTTAGAATTACTACCTTATTAATAAAAGGTTGTTGCTGCACCTGAGGTATCTGCTGTTGATCACACTGTGATTGTTTTTAATTGCTTTGGAGTTTTGCTTTAGTTATTTCAAACTCTGGGTTCATTAGTACCATGCAAACAGCTTGCATTAGTAACTTTTCTAAGTTATATGCTGGCCAACTTGGGAAATAAATGTTCCCATAGTATTGTTGTTCTTAGATGATGTTGAGTCAATTCCGACTTGTAGAGACCTTGTATGACAGAGTAGAACTGCTCCATAGGGTTTTCCTGGGCTGTAATCTTTATGGGAACAGATTACCAGGTCTTTTCTCTGTCAGAGCGGCTGAGTTCGAACCAACGACCTTTCAGTTAGTGCTGAGTGCTTAACCATTGTGCCACCAGGGTTCCTGCCATATTATTAGTTTTCTTCATTTTGGAAAAGTGCTTTTTTCAGCAGTTAGTATCTATTTAAAAAATACAACACCACCACAACCAACCCTCACATTTTCCCCCCAGTATGTGCTGGGATCTGTTTTTTCAGCTTAGGCCTAATTGTACCCATGTGTCTCCTGCAGCTTATCTCTCTCCCCTTCTTTTCTGACATAATAATTGCAGTCCCTGGGTAGTGCAAAATGGTTAATGGTGCTCGGCTGCTAAACAAAAGTTTGTAGGTTTGAGTCCACCCAGAAGCTCCTCAGAAGAAGGCCTGGTGATCTACTTCCAAAAAGTCAGCCATCGAAAACCGCATGTAACACAGTTCTACTCTGACACACATGGGGTTACCATGAGTCATTGATAGCAACTGTTAATAACTGGAAATTGAAAAAAAAAAAATCTGTTGCCTTAGGAACGTAAGGAAGGGACTCCTATGAGTCTCTAAGTTCCAGTGAAACCAGAAACTTAAGAAAATTTGAATATTTTCAACAAGGATTCTGAGACCTTATATCATACATAGAGTTTGAAGAAGACTGTTCCAGGAATCTGTTGTTTCTCTGTTTTTTTTTGTGTAACTCTAACTTTTTTCTCTTTACCCCCTCACTGCTTAATCCACACCCAGACATCTGCTAGTCATTCTTTCCCAGAATTAGTTTTACACAGATGCATTATTCCCCAGTGCCCAGTATTTCAATAATAATGTGTTATGTTTCATGTCTTATAAAGTGCAGATACATGTGGTATTAAGACTTCTGAGGATACACAACTTTATCCAGCAGCAGAAGAATAATATTCTATAACTTGAATAGTGTTTTTCTGGTTTATTGCCTTTTCATCTATTCTAATTTTGTGACTTAGAAGATTCAGAATATTTTCATTTGTAATGTTGAGTTATAGCACTTATCTAAAACAGAAACATTTGATTCTGTATCTGTCTTTTATAACCCATTCACTGTTTAATCTCTAGAAGCTTTGGAAAGCAACCTTTCTTCTTAGACCATGGCTTGAGTAAAAGGATTAAATTGGGTGGACATGCTACAGGATCTTGGTAACATTTTAGAAACAGAATATACTCATTTTCCCTCTTCCTGACTAGCCTTCCAGTTATTGTTCCATGAAAGAGTATTTGAAGAAGGTAACAATTTAATGTACTTGATTTAAAAATCAAATCTCAGACTATTGAGGTTCTTCTCATACTTTTAACTGGAAGTCAAGTCTTGTTGCTATTTCACTAACGTACAACAAGTGCCTCAGTGTATAATATGTTCATAAATAATTAAGTCTGCCTGTAAGGGCGTTTGGCACTGCTTGTCTGTTTGCTGTGAGGTGGTGAACTTGGCTGATGCGGGGTTACGAGGGAAGGTGACCTGAAGCACAGGGTTGGAGAGCAGGCATGCCAGCCTGGGAAGCCCACTGAGGAGGGTATGAGACTCCTTGGAGGTAATGGCATGAGGTCTAGAGAGAGAGAGTCCTTCGGCTAGAGTCCCAAACAAATTACAGACCAGCTGTGTGACCTCTCTACTCCTCACCTGTTTCCTCACCTGTAAAGTGGAGATAATAGCACCTTCCTCCATGAGTCACTGTGCACTTAGGACCAGTCCTTGGCACATGCGGGTCGTGAACAAATGTTTGCTCTATTAGTTTAGTTCTAAGGGTAAGAGGAGTTATGTATTGTTCTCCATAGTGCTGATAAGGCTGGAGACCAATAACTTAGACTCCTTGGGCTCCCTGTTTGTTTTTTTTTTAGTTGCTGTTGAGTCACTTCTGACTCAGGGTGACTCAATGTGTGCCAGAGTAGAACCTTGCTCTGTAAAGTTTTCAGTGGCTGATTTTTAGAAGTAAATCACTAGTAAATCTTTCAAGGCACCTCTGGGTGGACTGGAACAACCAACCTATCAGTTAGTAGTTGAGCACATTAACTGTTTGTACCACCCAGGAGCTCCCTAAATGATGATAAATAGGGTTTTTCACATATCACATTCTAGTTCTCAGCCCTCTGCTTTTTTCTTTCTCACTTGCCTCTCTCTCACAGGTCTCTCCCATTCCCTTAGATTCAACCATATCAGATAATTCCTCAGGTCTGTTTTTTACTTGAATTTCTTTTACATTCCAATCACATTATTTCCAACTTTCTTTTGGACATTTTCACTTAGGCATCCTGCTTCCCTTCAATCCCAACTTCTCTAAAAGTAGACACTCTAGCCTACCCACCCAATGGGTTCTGCTTTCTGAATTCTTGCTTTCTCTTAATGATAGCATTCTTTTTCAGGTAGCCCCAATTTAAGACTGTAGAGTTACTTAGACTCCTTTTTCTTTGTCTTTCTCAATATTATAACCAGTTACTACACCCTGTTGGTTTTCATTTTAACATTGAGTACATGCATCTGAATTACCACTGCTGCCCATCTGGTCGGAAACCCTGATGGCCTAGTGGTTAATAGCTACGGCTGCTAACCAAAAGATTGACAGTTGGAATCCACCAGGCACTCCTTGGAAACCACATGGGGCATTTCTACCCTGTCCTGTAGGGTCACTATGAGTTGGAATCAACTCCACGGCAATGAGTTTTGGCCCATCCAGTCATGCTTTGTAGCTGCCTACCTAATTTCCTCCAATTGTGCTTCTCTGTCTTTCAGTGTATCCTGTTATCTGTGCGAACTGTCAAAATGCATAGATTTGATTGTGCTTTTTTCCTTTCAATCCTTCCATCAGTCCCCGTGGCCCAGAATATATAATTTAAAATCTGTAGCTTTGCATTCAGTTCCTTTCCGTGAGCCCTAAGTTCTAGTCAGACTTCCTCACTCAGGGGTGCCCACTCCAATCTCCCCTTTCCTCTTCCCAGCTTTGCTTTTATTTGCAGTAGGTGCCCTCGCTTGGCATCTTCTAGGAGAAGATAGAAGGTCGGCATGCCTAGATCCTAATGAGTGAGGGCATGGGATGAGGTTAGAGAGATATGCAGGGTTGGGATCATTCAGGTCCTCATACACTACGTTGAGGTGATTTGTCTTTACTCCAGAGTAAGTAATGGGGTTTTAAGCAGCTGAAGGAGGTGATCTGATGTGGGTTGTTAAACAATCACTTTGACAACTGGGTAGAGAATAAATTGGAGGGCAAAAGTGGAAGCATGGAGACCAGTTAAAAGCCAGTTACAAGGGCTCAGTCAGGCCAGGTATGTTGGTGACATGGACTAAAGTGCTGACAGAGAAGATGGAGGAAAATGGACAAATATGAGCTCTGTTTTACAGTTAGAATAGACAGGACATTGACTGGATATGGGAGATGCAGGTAATGGAAGCGCCAAGGATATCTTCTGAGTCTCTGAGTAATTAGAGATGAGTGGAGCCATTGACTGAGCTAGAGCAGCCTGGAGGGAGTAGCTTCATTCTGATGTCACCCACATTATTGCCTGTCACGTGGGAATTGCTTAATAAATGTTAGCTCTTACTATTTTTAAGTGTGTATGCCATGTCTCTATGACTGAATATTAAGTTCTCCTAAGACCAAAGACTGTGTTTTAAACTACTTTGTTTTTCCTACTGCATACATCATGAAAGATGGTGCTATGAATGGAATTGTGTCCCCTAAAAATATGTGCTGTAAGTCCTAACCTCTATGCCTGTAGTTATAATCCCATTTGGGAATGGGTTGTCTTTTATGTTAATGAGGCAGGATTAGTGTAAGGTGTATCTGGAGCCAATCTCTTGAGATATAAAAGAGATTAAATGCAAGCTAGCAAAGAGATGGGAGAAGAGTGATGCCAAACACATAAAGATCGCCCAGGAGCAGAAGCTCAGAAGAGACGAGGACCTTCTTCCAGAGTTGGCAGAGAGAGAAAGCCCTCCTCTAGAGCTGTCACTCTGAATTAGGACTTCTAGCCTCCTGAACTGTGACAAACTAAATTTCTGTTTGTTAAAGCTACCTACTTACGGTATCTCTGTTATAGCAGCACGAGATAATTAAGACAGATAGTGAATAAGTATTTAATTGATTGATAGAAACTATTCCATGCTTTTTTTGTTTCATCTATAAGTCTTAATTATTTGAAGAGAGCAATTAAAGAAATTAGGGGAAATTTCCATTTTCATAGTTCCTAAGTAAGAAATGAGATTTTTCTATTTTCCTTTGCGTGCAGAAATGCTATTTAAAATGAGCCACTGACATAAGACATGGGATTACGTCAGTGTGGAGTCTACAGGCTTGCTCACCATCTTCTGTGCCTCTTCTCTCCACAGATGTGCACTGGGAACTACACGTTTGTTCCTTACATGATAACTCCACATAACAAGGTCTACTGCTGTGACAGCAGCTTCATGAAGGGGTTGACAGAGCTAATGCAACCGAACTTCGAGCTGCTTCTTGGACCCATCTGCTTACCTCTTGTGGATCGTTTTATTCAGCTTTTGAAGGTGGCACAAGCAAGTTCTAGGTAAAGTTTAATAGTGCCATTTGGTAATAATTTGTTGTTGTTAGTTGCCATTGAGTCGGCTCCGACTCATGCTGACCTTATGTATAACGGAACCAAACATTGCCCGGTCCTGTGCCATCTTCATGATTGTTGGTATGTTTGAGTCCAGGCTGTTGTGTCTGTCCACCTCATTGAGGGTTTCTCTCAATTTCTTCGACCCTCTTCTTTACCAAACATGATGTCCTTTTCTAGTGACTGGCCTTTCCTGATTTGTCCAAAGTAAGCAAGTCAAAGTCTCACTATCCTTGCTTCTAAGGATAATAATGAAGTGTTGTTCTATTCATATTTGGATGTTTTATCAGATGTACGTAGATATCCAGTACACAGCTAAGAATCGGGAAAAATGCATAGTACCTTGTAAGTGGGTAAATAGATGCTGTATAGCTCACATGTTACATGATTTTATTTACTTTACTCACAGAAGAACAAACTGATAGCAGCCCAATAAATAAATAAATAAACAACTGACTGTTAACTGCTTTACAGTATTGGTAGAGCTAAAGTATATTCAAAGCAAGTACAGAAACATCATTAGAATAACTATCCAGGGACTTTTAGTGTAAGTGCAAGAACTCTGCAAAAATTGCCGAGGGCATTTTATTATGTTTTAGTTAAGGACAATCACTTATATTAATAAATGATGATGCTGAGTCACAAAGTAAAGGTTGTATTGTGTTCAAAGCATAGGTACATCTAATTTATTTAGAATGATTTCTACTGAAAACAGTACGATGAAAAACAAAGTTCTGGCATTCTAAGGGATAACTTGCAGTTCCTTGGAAAATTTATTAATATGGAGTATCTCCACCTTTAATTTTTTCTGAAACAATAAAGGGTATTAAAAGAAATACATGCACTCCAGAATTTTTTAATAATGCCAGATCTATGAGACATTCATTCTGTGTATCTTAATGAATTGAAAGCCACTAATGCTATAAAGGAAACCCTGGTGGTGTAGTGGTGAAGAGCTACGGCCGCTAACCAAAAGGTTGGCAGTTCGAGTCCACCAGGCACTCCTTGGAAGCTTAATGCTGTAAATGTCATTCATTTTCTTATAAAATTATTGGTTTTTATTCAGATCGTTTGTAACTAAAAGCAAGTGTTAATTCTTTGAAATGTGTGTTTTCTCCCCAGCCAGTATTTCCGGGAATCTATACTCAATGATATTAGGAAAGCTCGTAACTTGTACACTGGTAAAGAATTGGCAGCTGAATTGGCAAGAATCCGGCAGCGAATAGACAATATCGAAGTCTTGACAGCAGATATTGTGATAAATCTCTTACTTTCTTACAGAGACATTCAGGTGAGAAGATGCTTATTGTCATGTAACATGCTGGAGGAAGAGAGTGTTAACTGCAAAACTTCCTGTCAGCTAATAAGTAATTCACGTTTCTACATGGGATTTTTTTAAATTGACTATCCTAGCTTTCCATCTGGAGCCCTAGTGGTGCGGAAGTTAAGAGCCCGGCTGCTAACCCTGTGGGCCAGTTCTGCTCTGTCCTATAGGATCACTAGGGGTCAGAATTGACTCCATGGCAACGAGTTTTTAGCTTTCCATCCCTTGATTTTAAGATGAATGAAAAAGATATGAGATAATCATCACTGATTGTGAAAGCCTCGTATGGTAAAGGTCTAACTCTTTTCTCCAAAAGAATAAAAAGAAAAAGCTGCAAGTATAGCTACACTGTGGACAGTCTGTTCTAGTCTGTTAGCCTCAGGCACACCTGTCAGTCAAGTAATGAAAGCTTTGTTCTGGCAAATAGCAGAAATTTTTAGAGCTTGTTGGGCATATCTTTTCCTCCTTGAAAATGTGTTTCTTGAAATTGATAGTGCTAGATTTAACTAGCCAGAAGCGAGAAATATTCAGTTGCTTAATTATAAACTTTTAAATTATATAATATAAAACACTGAAATGTTTTATCATTTCATGTTATGTCCTTTTCATTGACATGTCTTAATATTTTTAAAATGTCATAAGGAGAATAAAATCTCCTAATTTACTTATTAGGTTCCTTCAGTAAAGTTTAGTGGCATCTGGTTTCTTTTTCCCATGCCCAACCTCTCAGGTCCATGGAAAACTTTATGTAAGCAAGAGAGCTTCACAATATGCAAACCTGTGGCATTCAGGATCCATGGCCAGAGTAGCTTAAGTCAGGTCTCTTGTTGAAATGAAACCGTTTTATTACCTATAATAGAAGTTCAATCAGTTATTCCATGTCCTTGAAAATTATGGAAATTGTTTCCCTGAAAGTAATTGATAGAACACTGGATACCAAGAATTTGACTTCATGGAGATAAGTAAGCTGCCTAGACTTAGACCCACCAAAAACCAAACCCACTGCTGTTGAGTCGATTCCAAGTCATAGCGACCCCATAGGGTTTCTGAGGTTGTAAATCTCTACAGAAGCAGACTGCCACATCTTTCTCCCACAGAGCCACTGGTGGTTTCGAACTACCAACCTTTTGGTTAGTAGTGGATTGCTTTAGCCACTGTATCACCAGGGCTCCTAAGACTTAGATGGTATAGCATTATCATGCTAAGTTTTGTTTGTTTGTTCTTTCTGATGTAGTAAGTCTGTATTTTGTCTGATGTGGTAACTACACACAAACACACATACACATACACATACCTACATGTTGTTGTTGTTAGCTGCCGTCCAGTCAGTCCCAACTTATGGCAACCCCATGCACAATGGGATGAAAGGCTGTCCATTACTGCATCATCCCATGATAGGTTATGGATTGGATCTTTGTGATTCATAAGGCTTTCATTGGATGATTCCCAGAAATAGATTAACAAGCCTTTCTTCCTAGTCCATCTTAGTCTGGAAGCTCTACTGAGACCTTTTCAGCATCATAGCAACACACAAGCCTTCACTGGCAGCTGGGTGGTAGCTGTGCATTGGCAGGGAATTGAACCAGCCTCCCACATGAAAGGCAAAAATTCTACCAGTGAAGCACCACTGCCCCCC
>NW_004443938.1:36747449-36775003 GCF_000243295.1 Trichechus manatus latirostris
CACACCCACACACACCCACACACACACACACACATATTCCAACCTCTTTATAAGAAAAAAAAGAAAAAACAGTTCTGTGTTCTGGGTTCTTCAAAGTGTTCCATGGATTCTAGTTTTTCTTTTTAATTTCCTTCTCAGATTTAGTAAATATCTGGTTGTCAAAAGGTATTTCATTGTCAGAACTTTCTCCTAAGGTTTAATTTTATATTATTCTCCTCTTGTTTGAAAGGATTATGACTCTATTGTGAAGCTGGTAGAGACATTAGAAAAACTGCCAACCTTTGATTTGGCCTCCCATCACCATGTGAAGTTTCATTATGCGTTTGCACTGAATAGGTAAGAAAAAAATGTTCCCTTCCACGATGCACAAACATCTTCTTTAACTGCAGGCTTTTTTTTTTTTTTATTCTTATTATTTTTATAAATTTTGTTTATTTTGTTGCTGTCGTTGAGAATATACACAGCAAAAACGTACACCAATTTGACAGTTTCTGCATGTACAATTTAGTGACATTGATTACGTTCTTCGAGTTGTGTGACTGTTCTCACTCTCCTTTTCTGAGATGTTCCTCCCTCATTAATATAAACTCACAGCCCTCTAAGGTTCCTATCTGACCTTTTGAGTTGCTGTTGTCAATTGATCCCATATAGATAGATCTTAAAAGAGCATAACACTTTTTTACTAGTTAAGCTAAACTCTTGTTTGGTTTTAAGATGACTTCAGGGATATTGTTGGTTTAAGGTTTAAAGATTTTCTCAGGGCAATAGTTTCTAGGGTTCATCCACCTTCCATGACTCCAGAAAGTCTAGAGTCCCTTAGAATTTGAAATTCTGTTCTGGTTTTCCCCCCTTTCGATCAGAATTCTTCTACGGAATCTTTGATCAAAATGTTCTAACTGCAGATTCTTTATAGGGTATATTTTTACTGAAGCATTGCAACCACTCCTTATTAGAATATAATATTAACATATCCACCTAAACCATTCAAAATATAAGAAGCATGCATTTTGATTTTTTTTCAGTAAAAAAGTCCCCCACAATTTTTAAATTTTTAAAATTCTTTTTCTTTTCTATCAAAGCTTTTGCTTGCCATTTATATATTTTAGTACTTTTAAATCATAGGACTATGAAATTATCTTTAAGCAAATATACTCAACACCAAATGATTATTTGCACAAAAATTCACTGAATGATAATAAGCATAGTTGTGTCTTGGTGAGCATATTCCTAACCAGAGAGTATTTTCCCTGGCACTGCTCTAAGCACACTTAATTACAATCAAAACTCTGTTGGCCACATTTTAGATTATAGCCCATGAATCTTCTAGGACAAGGATGGTACTGTGTGCTTTCTTCCTTCTTCTAGTCCTGCCTCTGTGCCTTCTCTCTGAATCATGGCACATCTACGGGCCCCTTCCTGCCCAGAGTCACCATAGTGAGTCATCCATACTTTGCCAGGGGAGGGGCCTAGAACAGCGAACTGCCCAAGGCTTAGTTAGCTGTGCTGGTGTTCTCTTCTGTGGTGGAGAGTTGACTACCATATTTTTATGCAAATAACATGTGTGTTATACATTTTTTTGCCAACCCCGAAACCTCCCCTAGCTGTTTTCATGAGCAAGCTATGCGGCACGTTGTATGTGTGGGCATGTAATTTATGTGGATACATTTTTTGTGAAAAATATGGTATATATGTAATTACTATGACTGGGGAGAATGATTTAAAAAAAGGAAAGGGAAGGGACATCACATGACATTTCCCTGTGTCAGGTAAGGCTTGATGATTTGTATTTTACAAATGAAGAAACTGAAGCTTGGAAAGGTTGAGTAACTGTTCTTCAAGGCTCATAGTTAATATGTCACAAAACATGTCTCAAGGCCAGTTCTATGTGATACAGAAGTCTGTGCTCTTCATCACTAAAGCTCCACCACCTCCATCTAGAAAGAAAACAGTTAGCATGTCACTCATCCAGAGATTGTTTCCTTCTTTATCCATCCAGACTGTAGAACTTGCTAACCTTTATCAATAAATGTATAACAAAATTTATTTTATCTCACTACTTATTAAACATCTTTTTTCTTTAGATTCCGTAGAGTTAGATGAGACCTCCAGAGATTACCTGCTCCAACTGGTTTTCAAATAAGTCATTTCTGAAAGGTGAAATGAGATATGTTATATTTTGAAAGTAAAAAGTGAGATTCCATAGGAGCCTTTCTGGAAATATGATAAACATATTTATATGAAGCATTATTCTAAACTCAAGGCATTTAGTGCAATGGGTAAAAAGGAATTTCATGAACAGAAAGATATAAAGTAGTAGTTGAAAACATAAATAACTTCTTTTTTTATAACACTGTATTGGAATACTATACAATTCACTCATTTAAAGTATGCAATTCAATGGTTTTTAGTATATCCACAGAGTTGTGTGACCATTAATACAATCAATTTTAGAACATTTTTATCACCCAAAAAAGAAATCCCATACCCATTAGCAGTTACTCTTCCTTTTCCCCCTAACTCCTCCAGCCCTAAGCAACCACTAATCTACTTTGTGTCTCTGTAGGTTTACCTATTCTGAACATTTCCTATGAATGGAATCATACTAGATGTGGTCTTTTGGGACTAGCTTTTTTTACTTAGGATAATGTTTTCAAAGTTCAAAAAATAACTCTTACAAACGTTTTTATATGCTGTTGAGAATTATCTACACATAACTTGCTATTTAAAAATTGCCTACAAAAAGCAGCTTTCTCAGATAACCAACTGGTCACACTTAGAAATTAGGCAACTCTTAAGTTAGACTTGGTTTGTTCCTATTGTCAGTGAATTAGTTTGCTCAGTGTTTTGCATAGCCATTGAAGTCTTCTGTCAGGTTTTTGTCCCTGTTTGGAATAAATGATTCTGCCCCACTTAAGGCCGTAGACTGCACCCCTAATTTTACTCTACTTCCATATAGGCTACAAGGGAAGTTGGGAAGACTTTGTTGGGAGTACAACTCCACCACTATTATTAGAAGAACACCTCAAAAGAGATCCTCATTAGACCCAGTAGACATGCAATATGACCAAAAGAAAAAAAGGCTTAAGACAGAGTTTTACAGAGGACTTTCAAAATCTAATTGTTTTTAACCTGCCAAACGTCACCAATGTGAATTAATATATAAAATAAATAAAATAAAATAAAGTTTTAAAAAGATAATTGGACCATTGCTTCTGTAATTTCTATTGAAACATAGATGTTTTCACCCCCTACCTTAGGAGAAATCTCCCTGGAGATAGAGCAAAAGCTCTTGATATTATGATTCCCCTGGTGCAAAGTGAAGGACAAGTTGCTTCAGATATGTATTGCCTAGTGGGTCGAATCTACAAAGATATGTTTTTGGACTCTAATTTCACAGACACTGAAAGTAGAGACCTTGGAGCCTCTTGGTAAGTATACATAATGTAAGTAAGATAATCAATCTATGACATAAAACATTTTTTCAGACAAGAATGTTAAAGTGTTATTATTATCCTTTAGAGTGTGTTTTTATGAACCAAATCTTAGATTTTATAGCTTTAATAAATAATTTTGATGCAATTCGTATAATAGGGCACAGTAAATTAGGGTAAATTAGATGAAAAGATAATAATTTAAGAAAATATATAATTTTTAAAAAGATTTGAAATTTAATACATAATATAGTAACTAAATATAATTTTGTGGAGAAATGTATACCATTATAGAGAGACATTAAAGAAGATCTGAATGAATGGGAAAATATAACGTGTTTGTGGATGAGAAGATTTGATATTTTAAAGATATTAATTCTCCCCAGCAGGGCTTTTCATGTAGTCTGACAAACTGATTCTAAAATTTATTTGAAAGAATAAAGGGTCAAGAATAGGCAAAGCAATTCTGGAGAACAAGGTGGAAGAACTTCCTCTACCAGACAACAATACATATTATAGAGCTGAAACAACTCATAATATGGGTGTAGGCATAGGCAAGTAAAATGTTGGTACAGAAGAGTGAGCCTGGAACAGACTGAGATATTTATGAGATTAAATTTATGACAGAGTAGACTTCATGAACCAGAGGGGAAAGGATGGATAATTCAGTAGTGGTACCAGAAAATTTGGAAAAAGTAAAATACTTTTGGAAAAAGTAAAATACTCCTTGGAAAAAGTAAAATAAAATTGGATCCCTATTTCACGCTATGCACAAAAAATAAAGTCCAAGTAAATTAAAGACCTAAATATGAAAAAAAAAAAAAAAGCTACTTTGAAAGAAATACTTTTAGAATAAAATATACAAACTGTATTTATGACTTTGGGATAGGAAGCGATTTCTTAGACAAAGCTTAAACATAACGTAAACCATAAAAGAAGAGGTTGTGAAACTTGACTGCATGAACATTTATTTCTGCTCATCAAGCCATTGGCCTTTAGAAATTGGTAGAGTAGCTTCTATATTACACTAATACTTTGGCCAATAACAATTATAAACTTCAGAAAAACACTAAAAAAAAAAAAAAAGCCTGAAGACAACAAGTGACTAAAAGTAGCCAGAAGAGGTTTTGACGCTTGGATGAAGGGCACCACATTCAGTAAGATCCGTATTTAAATAACTTTTCCCTTGAGGCACTCCCTGGTCTGCAGGGTACAGGGCAGATGGAAGTAAAGCACAAAAATCACTATCTGATTGTCCTGAGGAGTCAGAGGATGAAATTTGTGACTGCCAGAGTGCCTGGAAATTGAGTGGGCTATCCCGTAAATGAAGGACCCACAGAGAGAGGAGCCCCAAAATGTGTATATAAACTCCACTCTAATTCTTGGCTGACCCCTGAAGTGTGCATATGTGGGATGAAACTAAAAGAAACCCAGGAAGAAAACAGCAACTGAAAGGATAAAAGAGCTGTACAGATATTTCAGCAACTGCTCACTGTAGGGGAGACTGAGTTTGGAGTTTGAATCTCATCAAGTTAGAGGGGCTTGATAAACACCTTGAACTTTCCACTGAAACTACAGAAGGATTGAGCCTAAGGAACAAAAACTACATCCCCGGACTAAGGGATTTCCTGGAGCTAAGAACAAAACCAAAACAGAGCTACCCCAATAAAACCTAAAACCAAACCTCCACACCATCAGAGAACCAAATAAATAATAATTTATTTGCCTGCTATAGCAAAACTCAGTACTCTTTAAGAAGAGGATAACAGGACCCAAAGTCTACGGCATATCATCCAAAATGTCTAGTAACCAAAACATCATCAAAAATTTCTGAAGATGTGAAGATATAGGAAAGTGTGATCCATAATCAAGAAAAAAAAACAGTCAATAGAAACAGACCCACAGACCACACAGATTTTGAAATTACCAAGCAAGGACATTAAAATAACAATGATAAATATGTTAAAGAATCTACTGTAAAGATGGATATAATGGGTGAAGATATGAGAAATTATGGAGAAATATGGAAACTGAGAAAGAACCAAATAGAAATCCTAGAACTGAATAATACATCTGAAATCAAAATTTCATTAGATGGGATTAATAGCATATTGGACACAATACAAGAAATGTTAAGTAAACTTGAAAACAGGAATCATTCAAATTGAAACAGAGGGAAAGAGAGAAGAGTAAGGAAGAACTTAATAGTCACAATGATGGGTGGGATGGTGTTAAGAGATCTAACATGACTGGAGAAGGAGAGGAGAGACTATAGCAGGAAAAATGTTTGAAGAATTAGTGACAAAACATTATCTAAATTTGATCAAAAACAACAGCCCACAGATTTAGGAAGCTCAGCAAATCCCAAGCAAGATAAACACATACCTCAGCACATCATAGTAAAATTGTTGAAAAACAAATATAAAGAAAATGCCACAAATGCAGCCTAAGAAAAAGATCCATTACATACAGGGATATGCTGACTTTTCATCAGAAGGAAACCAAAGGACAATTAAATGACATCTTTGAAGTGCTGAAAGAAAAAAAAAAACAACTTAAAATTCTTTATCCAGTAAAGTATCTTTCAAAAATGAAGATGAAATAAAGATATTTCTAGATAAACAGGAACTAAGATAATTTGTTGCAGCAGAGCTTCACTGCAAGAAATGTTAAAGGAAAGCATTTAGGCTAAAGGAAAGTCATACCAGATAGAAACTTAGATTTATAGACAGGAATGTAGAACACTGGAAAAGGTAAATATAAAAGATAGTATCAACAAAGTGAAAAAATAAATCATGGGCAGGTAGCAATGTAAATAACCATTAAAAGATTAGTATTCAGTGTATGTATATATATGACTCCTAAAAATCTTTAAGAAAAAAGATAGAAAATGAGCATAGGATATGAGCAGGCCATTCACAAAAGAGAAATCACGAATGACTAACAAACATATTTTAAAAATATATAAAAGCATGTAAAAAGATGCTTAACCTGCAAGCTAAAACAACGGGATACCATTTTACACTATTCGGTAAACAAAAATTTATAAATCTGACAATATCAATTGTTGGCAAAAATGTTAGAAAAATGGGAGTCCTAATCCCCTGTGGTTGTAGTGTAAATTGTTATGATTACTTAAAGTAATTTGGCATTATCAAGAAGAGCTGACCGTTTGCCCAACCTTGATCCAGGAGATATACTCCTATTTATGTAACCTAGAGAAACTCTTTAAGAAGACATGCTTAAAATGGTTATTGCATCATTGTTTATAACAGCTGTAAATCTAAAAAAGAGCAAAACAAGCAAGTGGCAGAAGGATACATAAAGTATGGTATCATTTATATAAAGTATATATATTTAATAAAAATGTAATATGTTAATGGGAATGATGAATTCCAAATTCAGTTTAATGGTAAACTGTTGGGAGGAAGGAAGAGAACAAGATTATGATTCACATGCAGCTTTAAGTATATCTAAAATGTTTTATTTCTTAAGCTGAGTTGTGGCTACATGGTGTTACTTATATTCTTTTATACTTTTTAGTATTCCTAAAACATTTCTAAAATACTACCTGATGAAAAAAATATTAAAGGAGGTCAGTTTAGTTCAGGAGTTCCTCAAGGATAGCCATAAAAAATTTTTAAAGTTGTAAAACGGCAATCTTAACTTTTGAAAATCTTGTGTCATCTTAGCAGTTTAATGGGGACTGAAAGTGGGATAATGGATTATAACTAAACAGGGAAACTTGGGGAAAGTGATTTCTTAGGCCCTTCATGGGAAGCTTTGGCTTAGGCTTTTAAATTTGTACTATAAATGTTTATTGTTGTGCAGAAAATTTTACGGTTTCTCTTAACCAAATTTTTTTGCTGTTACAAAAGAAGAATGTAACTATGCAGCCTATTTATAACCATATGATTTATACTTAAGGAAAATTCTTAACAGTTGAAGAATTAGAATCTGATATTTGGAAAGCATTATACCCAGGATAAATGCTTCCATATGGCAGTGATAATGAAATGTATATGTAATCCTGAAAAGGCTGGTTTTCATGGTCAATTAATTCAAATGGAGAAACATCTCCTATGAAGTCAGTGTGCGTCATGCAAGGAATAAAATAGAACTATTTTCCCATTTGAAAACAAAACAACTTAGACTATGCACTGCTTTCAAAGTTACATAAAGTTAAGTAAGGATCAGTGCGTTCTGTGGTTTAGTTTTTGTTTTAACTTTCTGTGTTTCCCGATCCTGGCTCCATTTTTATGGCTCCCACTTAGCCTAGTAACATTAACTATCTTTCAATAGAGGTTTGTGTTCAAGGTCTTGATGTTAAGGTGTAGATGTCTAAATTTTTATAATTTAATTTTAAGCTATTTGTTAACTTTCTAGTAAGAACAAGGAAGCTGTTAGGTGTCAGAGCCTTTTAATGGGAGGATCCTTAAGAGTTGGTCTTGTATGTGTCACTCACTGACTTATTGAATAATACAAGAAAGTCACTCTTACTATAGATTAGCTATTCATAACCTGCCATTATTGTTGTTGTATCCATTTGTCCTAAAGGATGCTAAGAGGATTCCTCACTCCCCCTCCCTGCTCTGTTTTAAAATGGATATCTAAATATATCTAAATGGATATATTTCAAGCCCTTATACTTATAAAGCTACTTCTGTATTTCTTAGTGTTTTGATCCAACTTCCACAGTAGGGCAAACAGGCACACATTCGTGTTGGTATTGTCCCTAAGCTCCCTTTCTGTTAGAATTGAGAAGGAAAATTACCCAGTCAGGTTTTTGACCTGGGAAGATGTCACTGAGGTCGTGACATACCCAAGATGATGCGTTTCCTGAGTCAGGGGTCCCAAAGGGATGTTTAAACTGACTGTCTTCCTTGAGCCATAATCCTCTGTGCTTTCACTTGCCAAAGCAGTGCTGGGATAAGGGGTGGGATGGTCGTGGAGGTAGTCAGTCCCTCAGGCTTCTGAGGTGACACTTTCCATGGCCTGAATCATTTTTTGTTGGCTTGAATAAACAGTGATTTTCTGACCATGGAAATTTTGAGGAGAAGAACTTGAACTCAATAGAAAAAGAGCCTGAAGTAGTTGTGATTACAGAAGCTTGTAGAACCTTTTCTTATACTTACTTACGCTTTTTAATAATATCTTTAATAAATGTTTCTTCCCTGTAATAGAAGGAGAAAGCTTTATACTCCTGTCAGCATACAAGTACTCTTTCCAAGGCACCCTTTTACTGCTAGAGAATAATCCAGGTCTATTTTCTGAGTGCTTTATTTGGGTTTTAGATTGTGAAAATAAAAAAATAGGAACAAAGTTTTATGGCTTAGATTATTTAGGTTTGCGGAACTGTGATATGTTATTAGAACAAACTCTGGTTATTGAAGCTTATCTGGAACAGAAGGTGAGGAGTTTGAGTGAATACTGATTTACGTAAAGCAAATGAGTAGTTCTCTAATATTTGATGTTTTTCAGTGTCATTTCCTTGGTTATTTTTGTTCACTGAAGCTGTTAGGGATGGCTGAAATAATGCTATCTTTTCTGCATTCAAATGTTTATAATTCAGGTTAAGATACGAAGAGTGGCTTTTTCATTTTTAAGTAATTAAACTGAGTTTAGTTTGTTAAAAGTTAGAGCTTTTGTCATAGCTGTTCCATATAAAGTTTTAAATGTGTTAAGAAGGCAGTGGTGCCTCCCACAGATGCTGCACAGAGGACATTTGGGCTGGTGTAGGAGAAGGAGCAAGATGAGAGAAGAGGAGGGGGAAGTGCAAAGCATGACCCAAGAGCCTAGACTTACATCTTAAAAAAAAAACAAACCACTGTTTCTGAAGTGACAGACATCACAACTGGAGATGGTCCAAGAAAATATTATGGGCAAATCACCATGATTTGGAAGGCTCTGGAAGGTTCTAGAGGAGCCCTAGTGGTGCAGTGGTTAGGCGCTCAGCTGGCTATGAACCTAAAGGTTGACAGTTCAAACTCACCAGCTGATTCCAGAAGAAAGATGTGTGATCTGCTTCCATAAAGATTACAGCCTAGGAAGCCCTATGGGGCAGTTTTGCTCTGTCCTATAGGGTCTCTGTGAGTTGGAATAGACTCAATGGCAATGGGGAAAGTTGTAAATGCCAAGATTACCTCTATAATTTCTTTTTTATCGAAATCTGAAAAGAAATAACCATGGAATGGTTATGCTCAGTTCATATTCAGTGTAACTTTCTTAGAACATTTTGTTCTATGTAGTATTTTTTCACACAGGTAGAAAAAATAATCAGTCCCTTAAACTTTAGAGTTCACAGGTTTGTGTATATGTTAACTATTTGAGGCTTACAAGGACCTTGTATAGTAGGCAAAGGTGACTTTACATTTTACAGCTGAGGAAATAAAAACTCAAAGAACTTAGGTGAATTTTTTGATGCTCTTTGATTAACACGACTTCCAACCTAATTTTTTCAGATCCAGTGTTCTTTTTATTACATCCTGGACTTTTTCTCGGAACTTCCAGGATTGTCTATTGGTTTAGTTGAATGGGCATGGAGTTTTGGTTCAGACTGACATGGGATAAATGTTGGTTCAATATTTAGAAACAGTGTAATGTTAGGCAAATTATTTAACCTTTAGGAAATTCAGTTTTCTTATTTAGAAAATAACAATAATACCTACATAGATGAGTTAAGGAGCCCTGGTGGTGTAGTGGTTAAATGTCTGACTGCTAACTGAAAGGTCAGCAGTTCAAATCCACCAGCAGCTCCTTGGAAACCCTATGGGGCAGTTCTGCTCTGTCCTATAGGGTTGCTATGAGTTGGAATCCACTTGATGGCAATGGTTTTGTTTGTTTGTTTGTTTTTTAGTTGAGTTAAGATGCTCTTGGCATCCTACAAGTAGCAGAACACCTTACTGCAATGACTTAAACAATAACAAAATATGTTTCCTAAAACACCAAGTCCAGAAGTAGGGCTGGCTCTAGTGTAGGTTTAGTCAGCAGCTTAAAATGTCAGCCCAAGTCCTTTCTTTCTCTGTTGCTTTGGGTGGCTCAGCCCTCACTCTGGCTTTTTTAGGGTTACAAGGTGGCTACGGCCATTCCAGGCATCAGTCTAGCTTAGCTACACCAACGTCTGGGGGAGAAAAGAGACTATCTTTTTCAATATATTTTGTTAGGACTGATAAAACAATCTCCTAAAAACTTTCGCCAGACTCTCCTTACACTTTATCCTGCTAGTATTTTGTCATCAGCCCAATACTAGACAAATCACTAGCAAGGAGGATGGGATTATTAACAACTGGTTTAGACTAATCATCTTGGGAGGAATGGGAGCTCTGTTGTGAGGATTAAACGAGGCAGCATGTGTTAGAGTCCTGGAATTTAGCAGGCATGTACTGTTACATCCTTAGTGTATAATTGTAAAAATATTTTCTATTTCTTTGAGTATTTGTTATATTTAACCAAGTTCAAAATGGACATTGATTAAATTTCCCTTTTCCTAAAATATTCTTAATAGTTCTCACTCTCTGTGGATCTAGCTAACATTTTAGCTAATGGGGAAAAGGTATAGAGTCTGTATAATATTTACACAGGCCTTGTTTTAATTTCATGTATCAGGGCTGTCATGGGGTAACCTGGGAGAGGTAGTGATTTCCTGAAATCACATTTGGTTTTGGAGGCAAGGGTGTTTTCATTCTAAGGGGAGATATGAAGTCATTTTCAGAATTTTGAGAAGAAATTAGGTACCTGCACTATATTAGCATAGTCATGTCTTTCCTGTTGTAATGCCAGAAAAGATCCATAGCCAGGAAATTAAAGGCATTAAGTTTGTTTTTAGCATATTAATGTGTTCATTTTTCCATAGTAACTTAGGAAAGAACAGAGAGCCTTGCCTTATCCACCAGTTTTCTTTTGCGTCAGTGAGAGTGCTATTCAAACAGTAATGTGTGCCTAATGAAGCTTTGGTTTTACATTATTAATGGGGTTAGCTTTACTTTGGAAGAGTTAATGTAACAGACCAATCAACATACAAATAAAGACCAATGCCTCTTTTCTTTTTGCCAGGTTTGCCTTGTTCCTTTTTCTTGGCTTCAAGATAACCTTTCTCAGTGCTGTCTCCATTCCCACCACCCTTCTTCTCCCCCGTAGTTTTATCTTGCCATCACTCACCATCATAGGCCTCATTGTGTTTAGTGCTTTATTGTGTCTATTATGTGAGTTTCCACATTTTGGATGATTTTATTTTTAGAACACCAAGCCTGAAGGGTTCTCTGTAACTCAGCATGACACCCAATTCATTGGTGCCAAGTGAAGATGTTTTCTTAGGGACCAACAGGGCCAAGATGACCCGGGATCCTGGGCAAAACACACAGTGTACTGACAGATGCTTTGTAAGCAAGTGCTCTGGGACATTGGTTTCATGCTTTGGCTTTGATTTAATACTACATTCAGCTGATGATAGATTGAATGAAGCTCTATTACGGCATGACCACATCGAAGTCCAAGAATGATAGTATATGTTACTGTGGACGTATCCTAATTGTGGTGCACTAATATTGAGCCTGTGAGGAGAGCAACTAAGGCTTGCTTTATGTAATGCAGTATCAGAGGGATGAGTTGGAAAACTAGATGTTTGCCAGACGTTATGCTGAAAAGAAAGGAGAATATGGAAGAAGAGAGGTTATCTCACTCAGTGAACCAAAACAATAGCTTCAAACCAGACTGGTCACCAGCATTACCTGGAAGTTTTTCAGTAATGTAGACCTTTGCCTCTGGAGATTCTACTTTAGTGGATCCATTTCATTTAATAGATTAACCATGATTAATTATTACTTAATAATGATTAATTATTAAATGTTTAGAGTTTCCCATTTTTTGATGTCACTTCTTTCCTCCTAAATCTTTACTAGTCTTTATATCCTCAAAGATTGCTGTTCTTTATATCCTCATATCCTCAAACTCCTCCCCCATCCCTGCCTCCACTTCTAAACTCTTGTAGGTCTCTGCCCATTTTCCCAGCCTTCTTAGAATATGGGTATTGCATTTTAATTTGAGCCCTTGTGGCGCAGTGGTTAAGTGCTTGGCTGCTCACTGAAAGGTCAGCAGTTTGAACGCACCAACTACTTCATGGGAGAAAGATGGAGCAGTCTGCTTCTATAGAGATTTACAGCCTTGGAAACCCTATAGGGCCATTCTGCTCTGTCCTATAGGGTCACTACGAGTCAGAATTGACTCAACAGCAGTGGTTTGGTTTTTTATTTTAATTTTAGAGAATTGGCAGTTCTTGGAAGGTAAAATGTAGATAGACCATAAACATAAAAATTATACAAACTCAGGTATAATCAAATAAGGGCAAATTAAAATCCTGAAATATACTTTTTTTGGTATTATTGGCAAAGATGAAAAGAGATGAGAATACTCTGTTTAGCATGGGCGCAATGAAGAAGTCACTCTGCTACACTGCTCTTGGGAATGTAAATTCATAAGATCTTTCTGGAAAACAGTTTTCGGTATTAAGCATCAAGAGCCTTGAAATAATTCATGCCCTTTGATCCAGTTATATCTTTTGGAACTATCTTAAGGAAATAGCAGATTTGAAAACAAATATGTGTTTACAAAAATGTTCACTCCCACTGAATTTTATGGTAACAGAAAATTGGAAGAATCCTAAATGTCCAACAATAGGGAAATTGTAACACAAAGGATAGCATCCCATGATGGAATACCATTCATTCAGAATTATGGTATTGAGAAATGTTTAGTAGTAACATGCATCATGACATAATGTCAAATAAAAGAGCAAGTTATAAAAATAACATGATTCTCTTTTTTGGAAAAAAAAAGTATATGCATAGTAAGAGGACTGGAAGAAGATAGAATTTGGGGTGACTTCTATTTTCTTGGTGAGTTTTCCATTATAATAAGGGATGTATAAAAATGAATAGTTTGAATTTGAGAGTGGGTTCCCCTCATCTCCAGATCAACTCACCAGGGTGATTTGGCACTTGTGTTCTTCTCATGCTGTCCTGCTTTGCCTCTGAGTTATTTGGTGAGTGATAATTTCAGTAATATCCTTGAATATGGGTAAAGCATCATGAAATTTTAATTTAATTGTGTATCCCACTGAAAAAACCACAGCTATTATATCACAAACGAGAAAATGACAGCTAACGAGAAAATGACAGCTAACTAGAAAGGACTTGACTTGAGCTCAGTTTCTTCTTCAATGGAAAGTAGATGCTCTTTAGCTGGAAATAATCAATTCAGTGATATTTCCTTTATCCTTTATTCTTTTTGCTGAATGTCTCATTGTGGATGCAAAAAGTGAACAAAGTCTTTATTATGAAGACTTCATCACTCACTTTATAATCAAGGACTTACTGCTTTTAGAGTTAGTTCAGATTAGTAACAGTGCTAATGATAAGACAGTCCTTAGACAAAAAAACAAAAACAAAAAATATTATTGCTTTGAAAGCTTGAATGAGAAGCTTGCACCTTTTAAATGTAATAATAAATTAAAGAATGCAAATTACGTACACCCTTCAACAAATATTTAGTGCTAAAATAGAAAAAAAAAACATAGTAGAAATAACTTCATACCCTTATTCAAATACAGAATTCTCTTAAGACACGAATGCCTAATTCCCTCCTTAAGATTTGTTTCCTTCATTAAGTCTTTCACTTCACTCATGACTAATCATTTCATTTCTCTATATTTATAATTTCTTTATATTTATAATTTTGCAGTGCTACTCATTGCCTATGTATTTTTTATGTTCATTGATCCTCTTGCTAGTTAAACTGTGCTGTTACAAGACGTATACCTTCTTTGGTGCATTCTTATGGGTTCATTTCATTAGTATTGCCAAGACTGCTGTTTGAAATATCAATATTTAGTCTAATGAGTCTGATCAAATATATTTTATGAAAAAAACTACCATTCTGTTTTATATAGAAGACAAGCGTTAGCTTTAAACTCTGTTTCTCTCTGCTTTTCTTTCCCATTTGATTTGTGTTTCTCCCAATTTCCTTTTACTCAGAAAAGAAAAGTAATGAAAAAGGACTAAAAAACATTTTAAACACACACCACAGGGTATATAGTGTGATACAGAGAAGAGAACTCAGGCTTTGGAATCCAGCAGAACTGGGTTTTGTTCTAGCTTGGCCACTTCTAGGTTGTATGACTTAATATTTCTGTGCTTCATTTTCCTTATTGGTAAACTTGAGAGAATTCTACATACCTTAAAGAGCTGTGAGAATTAGAAATATTATGCCTGAAGTGTCTGGTACAAGGCCTTATGCCTAGTGGGTGCTCAGTTATGAGAGGCAGCTACTATTATTGTTTCGTTTACTATTTAGTGTTAATCATAACTTCCTTTGGTAGAGAATATCATCTGTGGTATATTGCGTTATTGCTAAAAATATTTGCTGACCTCCTGTTACGGATTGAATTGTGTCCCCCGAAAATGTGTGTTTTAAATCCTAACCCCTATACTCATGGTAGGAGCCTTGGTGGTGCAGTGGTTAAGTGCTACGGCTGCTAACCAAAAGTTCAGCATTTCAAACCCACCAGCTGCTCCACGGGAGAAAGATGTGGTGGTCTGCTTCCGTAAAGATTACCACCTTGAAAACCCCACAGGGCAGTTCTGCTCAGTCCTATAGGATTGCTATGAGTAGGAATCGACTCAATGGCAATGGGTTTTGTTTTGGGTACACCTGTAATTATAATCCCATTTGGGAATGAGTTTTCTTTGTAAGTTAATGAGGAAATATTAGTGTAGGCTGTGTCTTAAATCAGTCTCTTTTGAAATATAGAAGAGCAGATTAACCACAAATAAGCACAAACGGAGAAGAGACATACCACATGATCCTAGGAATCTAGGAATAAAAGCTAAATAGAGACAAGAGACAGATAGAGAGAGAGAGCCTTCCCCTAGAGCCAGCACCCTGAATTCAGGCTTCTTGCCTCCTAAACTGTGAGAAAATAAATTTCTGTTCATTAAAACCACCCATTTGTGTTATAGCAGCACTAGATAATTAAGACACCTTCCCACAGTGGTTGGTTGGTGTTTGCCTTCAAGTCAATCTGGACTCATAGCAACCCTATAGGACAGGGTAGAACTGCCCCATAGAGTCTCCTAGGCTATAATGTTTATAGGAGCAGATCGCCAGGTCTTTTCTCCCGTGGAGCAGCTGGTGGGTTCAAAAAGCCGACCTTTCTGTTAACAGTCAAGTGCTTAACCATGGCTCCTTGACTTCCCTATTGTTGTTGTTGTTAGGTGCCATCGAGTTGATTTCAACTCATAAAGACCCTATGTGACAGAATAGAATTGCCCCATAGGGTGTTCTAGGCTTTAATCTTTACAGAAACAGATCACTAGGTCTTTCTCCTGCAGAGTCACTGGGTGGGTTCGAACTGCCAACCTTTTAGTTAATAGCTGAGTGCTTAACCATCGCTCCACCAATGCTCCTTTCACTTCTCTACAGGAAGTTATTCCCACCCATAACACCAGGCTTGGTTTTGTGTCTTGCTTGATGTACCAACTGAGGAGAAGCTTAGAGCCTTTTTGTAATTGTGCTATGTGCACTTTTTCCTCAACCATTTCCCAGAGAAGACTGTTCCCTTCAGGCTGAGTCCCAGAAGGAAGAGAACGAATTGCAGAGCTGAGCCTTCTCTGGAAGGATTTATTTGTCTGCCTTTTAGTTATGTCAGTTTTTGCTTCATATATTTTGAAACCAGATTAATAAGTATATTTTGGATTTTTAAGTTCTCATGTTGAATTTACCCTTTTATCGTTATAAAATGGCCCTGTTTATCTCTTGTGATACTTTTTGCCTTAAAGTCAACATATCTGGTATTAATGTATAGGCACAACATATTTCTTTTGGTTAGTGTTTGTGTGATATAGATTCATGCATTCCTTTACTTTCATCCTATCTGTGTCCTTAGGTTTAAGTATGTCACTTGTAAATACATATAGTTGAGTCTTTTGTTGTTGTTGTTAAACAGGTCACTTACGTTTGTGGAAACTGATAATTGGGGTTATGTCTGTCATCTTGCTGTTTGTTTTCTGTTTCTCTCATATGCTGTTTGTTCCTTTTTTCCTCCATCCAGCCTTATTTTTATTAATATAGTATTTTTTGTTATTCTTTTTTCTCCTGTATCAGCTCTTTAGTAATATTTTTATATAATTCTTTCAGAAGTACCCTAGTGATTATCATCTGCATCTTTAACTTTTACAGTCTGCCTTATTAAATTTTCACTTTACTCCTTCCTGAACAAAGAAAGAAACTTTAGCAGTTTAAATATTCAGTAACTTTTAAGTAGGATTTTGTTTTATCTAGTCACGTACTTACCCTCTGATGCTCTTTCTTTCAGTTGTTCAGTGCTTCTAACTGGATCATTTTTCTTTAGCCTAAGGAAGTACTTGTAGTATTTTTTTGTAGTGTTATCTGCTGGCAACAAATTACCCCAATTTCTTTCTTTACCTTTTTCCCCTTCTTCTTTATCACTCAACAAATGTCATTCCATTGGCTTTCATAGTTTGTGTTGCAAAGTCAGCTCTCAAGTTTTATTACTCCTTTGAAGGTAACCTACTGATTTAAAAATTTTTCTGTCTTTGATTTCTGCATTTAGACTGTGATTATCATATTTTTACTTAAATAATGTGTGCCTTTACGTTTGTTTGCCAGCTGCACCCTCCCCCTGTGAGGTATTTTCATACCTGCCACTATGCCAATTTTGTATTTACATGTTGCTGTGAAAAAGTTAACATAGCGTGCTTATGAGAATAGCTTGCGGGGGTGGGGGGAATGTTAACAAATGTAGAAGGCACATGTTATTTCTGTAAGAATATAATGTTTTATTTCATCCTGCTTGAGGTTTGCTGAGCCCCTTGAATCTGTAGGTTGACGCTTTTCGTAAGTTTTAGAACAGTTTTGGTCATTATGTCTTCAAATTTTTCTTGTGTCCCATTTTCTCTTCTTTTTTTTCCTGAAACGACAGTAATACAGATGTTAGATTATTTAACTATGTCCCACATACCGCTTATGCTCTGTTGTGTGTGTGGATTTTTGTTGTTGTTGTTGTTTTTGTTTTTTCTTCTTTCTTTCTCTACTTTAGTTTGGATACTTTCTTTTCATCTGTTTCTGAGTTCATCAAACCTGTCTTCTGCTAGGTCTAGTATTGCTGTTAAACCCATACAATGAGTTCTTATTTTCAGATATTGCAAATTTTAGCTCTATATTATTGATCATTTTTTTTAGATTCCAACTCTCTGTTGAAATTGTTTATCTTTTCACCAATTTTGTTTATATTTTTTCTGTTTTCTTTACCATATTTTTAATGATTTAAAAAAAAACTCCTTGTCTACAAACTCCAACATCTGAATTATCTGTGCGTTAGCTTATTTTGTCAGTTTTTGCTCTTGTTTATCAGTCACATTTTCCACATTTTCCTGGCTCTTTGCATGTTTCATAATTCTTTACTATATGCCAGATTATATATTTTGTATTTAAGAATCATTGGGACTAAAGATGATTTTATTTCTTCTCACAGAAAGCTCTCCCTTTCTTCTCTTAGCCAGATAGAATAAGGAGCTGAGTACTCAACAAATGGAATTGATTTGGTTGGATCTGGGTTTTAGTTTAGTCTGTCTCTATTTTGTCCTTGCTTTCTGGCTTTGGCCCTCCTGGGATTTTGATTGAGAGCGTTATAGTTCTCTGTCTCCTTATCCCGTAAGTACTGTGGGAAATCGGTATTATCTATCCTTTGGAATTTCAATTTAGCTCTTTAGTCTCCCACATCATACAGCTCCAAATTTGGAAAAATTCTTAAGGGGGAGACCTGTTGTATATTTGTTGCAGGCTCTTCCCCTAGTGGGACTTAGCTCCTAAGCACTGACGGTCTTCAGGAGATTTCACTCTGCTGCCCCAGCCCAGCTCCTCCCAACCTCGTATAAAGCATTCAACAAATGCCCTATGGAGAAAACTGGCTACATGTCTGGGGCTCCTCCAGTTTCACTCTGTCATGCTAACCCATGCAACTCTCAAGAAATCCACTAGTTTCTCTCTCTCTCTCTCTTTTTTTTTTTTTTGGTGAAGTTTCAAGTAAGGCAGACTTTCTCTGCATATACCAAACCCAAATCTAATCTTATACCCAGAATCAGCAAATACCATTATTGATGCCAACAGCAATTTGGAAGGGCTCTTACCTCTCTGGAGTTTTATTTCAAGGATTTTTTTGGTATGTCTGTAGATCTCCAATATCTATAAAAATATGTTTTTTAAATGTATCCTTTTTCCCCCTAGTTGTTGTAGGAGTGATGACTTCCAAGTAAACTACTGTGTCCTACTTGGAAACAGAAGTTTTTTTCTCTGACATTGAATATTCTTCTACAATATAAGTGACTACTTCCAATATGTGGAATATATTTTATTCCATATTATACTTTATAATATTGTTGGAAATTGAGAGTAATTTTTCATCTTATAACAAATACCCTTGTAGCTAAATTTCTGATTGCATATTTAATGCCTTTTCTTAGTAAAATTCATAGTATAATTGCTGTGTCAAAGAGTATGCAGTTTTTTTTTAATTTGACAATTTTGATGGGTATTGGCAAATTTCTAATAAGAAATACTGTACTAATTTACTTTTACAGCATGTAAGAAATCCCATATCCTGTGGGAGGTATATTAATGATATATGACAGGCTTGTCTTTATTTTGTAATACACCTACATGGTATTTTAATCCCCAGAAAATGTTAATAAGACTTTTTCTTCAGTACCCAACTTACTGTCATAGAGTGATATGTGCCCTAGAAAAATATGAATTATTAACTTTTATTGGTATTTATCTTTTGGTTAAATTTACAGACATATATATTGCTTATGATAACAGAAGAACAGATTAAGAGTAATAAGCTAGCTCAACTTTTCATTTTGGTTGGTTTTGGCACATAGGAGGTACTTAGTCAATATTTATTGATTGGGGCATGTCTTGCTTACCTACGTCTTTCTTTTTATATCTTTAAGAGAGATTTCCATATTCTCTGGTTTCACAGAAAAATGAAAGAATTTATTTGCTGAAAAATATTGCACATCTTGATATGAATGACCCTTCGAGACAGAAAGGAAAGTGTACAAATTCTTTTTTTTTCTTAAGCTCTTTTTGATTGGAACCTTCTACTTGCCTCTGAAAAAAGACTTTTAGTCTTATGTGAGCCTATCTAGCAATTATTAATCATATCGTTCTTTGATATGACTAGCTTTGAATATCTGTATTCTGGGTACATACTTTTTCCATTTTAGAGTTGGGAAACACCTGAATATCTGGAGAGATAAAAAATGCTTTTAACTACCTACAGTGATGCAGTTGGAAGGATTTTTTCCTTAATTCATAAGCATGTAATTATAAGAGCTAACAAGTTAAGATTAGTACTTATTTGATTTTTCATTTTTGTTTCCATTCATAGATATTGCTCCACTTAAAATTAAAACCTTTAGAAAGGGAACATGATCCTCAACATTCCGAAAAATGCACCTTTTCTTTTCCTTTGAAGTTTAGCTTGTTTTAAATTATGGAATATTTCAAGTATATGTAAAAGTCAGGAATATAATATACATTAATATGCACACCACTACTTTTACTGTTTCTATTTTCAGAGTTAAGATTTAAATAGGAATGCCTTATCTTGAAATTGAAATATATTTTTCCCTACATAAGCAGTTTTAGAGGGTAATCACATGGACATTCATGAGGTACTTAGTTCTTATAATTTCTTCAGTATGTTTTTTTAAAAAATCAAGATTTAATATTTTATGTGTTTATCTCAGGCATTTCTGTTAATCACTAGGGCGTTTCTTATAATTTTCTTCTTTTCCATGCTCCCAAATGAAAGAATGTTGAAGGACTTTTTGCTTATTTCAATGATGCATGTGAATAAATCCTTAACACAGATACTAGGAAATGTTACCTTGAACATACAGTGCGTGTACAAACACTGAAGTCATTTCAAATGTTGAAATGTTTTCAAAGGTTGATACTCAGTTTCATGCATATTCAGAAAAGGGTTCTTATTCTCTTCTAGCCAAAATTAGTATGCACAGTCACAGTCCCTGTTTTTCTTAATTTCTTACTGTAATTGACCTTATTTATTTTGTTTCTATACCACTGTTATGGAACTTATCCTTTCAGTGTGTTACCTAGATGATCCTTCTCAACGTTTTGTATATTTTAAGGCTTAAAAAAACTTCATTTAATACATGCAAGATTTTCATTTTTTAATTTCCACTGCTTACACTTGTGGACACACTCACACACACACTTACACGTATTTCTGGTAGATTGTTAAGGAGAGGGTTTAAAAAAGGCTAGGAGTAGTCGGATGAGGATGAATTGAGTGGGGAGATGTAATGGAACTGGAGGTGAGGATATGCAGTTACTTAAGCCTTAAATCTTAAATTAAATAACACACTAGATTCTGGGGTGAAGGCCAGTGGAATATTTTTACTTGCTTAGGCTTTGGAGTTATGTAAACAGAAGCTATTGCACACCCAGGATTTCATGATTAAGAAAATAAACTTGTACATTTGTTTTTTATAGGTTCAAAAAGGCATTTGAATCTGAGCCAACACTACAGTCAGGAATTAATTATGCGGTCCTTCTCCTGGCAACTGGGCACCAGTTTGAATCTTCCTTTGAGCTCCGGAAAGTTGGTAATTATAGCTTGTTATTTTACGTGGAAATCCAGACATGGAACCCAATTTGGTGCAAAGGCAAATAACCAGATTTGACCTCCTGAAAAAAAAAAAAAGTTTATTATATCTCCTTGTTTAATATTTCATACTTTGGTGCAGAAGCCTGACATTAGGATGTAATTCAGTTTTTAATGTAGTTTACCAGTTTCTAAAAGCTCCCTGGTTAACATTTATTGTTCCAACTTAAAGTAAGCAGTATTAAAGGCAAGGGCTCTGCATTCAGCCTCCAGCTCCCAAATAAGGTTAGTGTTTTAGGGAATATCAGGAACATTTCCTATTGTAAATTGTGCTTTCCTGGTGCTTAAAAAAAAACAAAAAACTTCTATTTCCTCTTTGTGTTTCTCGTGCACATCTGCTCCTACACCCTCCATTGGTGTTGGTGGTGGTGTCTCTCAAAACCCCCAGTATAGCAGATAGCAGTCTTGATAGTGACCGGTCTCTGAGGAGTCTGTCTGAGTTGCAGCCATTGATAGAATGTACTTTTGTCTTTTTTATCTGTAGACATCTCATCTGCTGACTCTTCTTTGGAATTTAAGAAATTAGAACATCTTAGTGAACACATTTTGTGTGGGTTTCTTGGTTTTGACTTTGATAACTTTTTTTAAGATTTTAGAAACTGGAATACTGTCTGTGGTAATCAGAGTTTGTTCCCTTGAGTATCTAACCGCCCTCTATTAGAGAGAGTTTCCAACTCTTGTAGGGATGATTACTACAGACAGAGAAGTATTCAGCCATATTTTTTATAGGAGGGCAAAAAAACATTGATCTTAGTGAAGCTATGAATTATAGAAGGATTCTTTTCCTTTAAGATTTTTAACTGGAGAATGCTTTGTTTAGTTTTCCTTAATGGAAAATGAATCCTAGATTTTTTTTACATTACTTGGGAAGGGCTTACAAAATATCCATATGTAATATTATGGAAAGTCTTTGAAGGTAAATAAAGTTTAATTGAGTATTATTATCGTTAGGTGCCCTTGAGTTGATTTCAGCTCACGGTGACCCCCATATGATAGAGTGGAACTCCCCCCATAGGGTTTTCTAGGCTGTAATTTTTACGGAAGCAGATCGCCAGGTCCTTTCTCCTGCATAGCTGCTGGGTGGTTTGAATCGCCAGCCTTTCTGTTAGCAGCCAAGCACTTAACCATTGAGCCACAGAGCTCCTTAACTGAGTATTAAATACTTTTTAAAGGCCCAGAGTAAAAGAATGATACAATGCTTGTCACTGCTGGATTGCAGTGACATTCCAGGTACAAAATTCTATTTGAGATTTTTTTTAAGTTGTTAAATGAAGTCAGAGAAAAGACATTGCAACTTCTGCTTTTCAGAAATTGTAATTATAATAAAAATTTGCATCTAAGGTTAATTAAAAAAATGTACACTAGCCAAAACTTTTACTATATCAGTGGTCTAAAAATAATTTTTATTGCTCCATTCTTGAACGTGAAGTTAAGCTTTGTTGGCACTTTCAAATCATCACAAGAATTGACATTGATTTGCATATGTAAGTAGAGCAGTAACATAGTGGTTGGAAAATATACTTACTCTGAGTTCTCATTTTTAAGCTAAAGGTGGATTTTGAGGGTCAGCACTCAGAGGTTTGAGGAAATATGATTAATATAACTTTGTAAAGGAAATATATTTTAATTTTTTCCAAGAAGAACTCATTCATAATTACATGTTGAACTAGCATTTAAAAACATAGAAAATTGAGTTTAAAAATCAGGAAATTGCAAAGCAGACACAGACCTAAAGTATGACTGGACAATTAATTTTGAGCTAAGTTTTAAGCTTCTAAAATACTTATGTCCTTCTATAATGAAAAGATAGTTAAAACTGTAATCTAGATTCTGCTCAATCATAGTGCTAATCAACAAAGATTGACCTAAAGTTAATTTTTATGTGGTAAGAGAGAACGAAAAGCATTTTTAAGAAAAAGTGTAATATAATAGTTATATTAATAGTATAAAATAAGTAACATGACAAATTAAGAATATGTTTGGCATACTTTAATGGTATATGATTGCATTATTTTTTTAACCGCTATAATCATATTTTTCATTTATTTATCTTCTCCTATTCCTCCTATTGGCCCTCTGCAAACATACACATTAGTCTGAATTACTGAGTTCTTATAATAATCAGACTTTTCTTTATGAAATCCCTTCATAAATAAATTTTGATTTCTTTATAAAGAGTAAATATTTAAAAATTAAAATAGCCATAAGAAGATTGCTAAATCTGAAGCTTTCTAAATATTTTATCTTAAGTTTAAATCTCTAATGTAAGAAATGACTCTTTTCTGGACTGTTGGGATTTGTTGCTCAAGGACTCAGTTCTAGTTCTGTGTTTGTTTGAGGTTGTAACTGATTGCTTCATGGATCTGTGCTTTACTGTCCCAGTCTTTGGAACAGTTATGGAAGGTTTAGAACTAAGATTTTAAAGCACAGAACCACATCTTACATCTTCTTCCTGTTTTCAGGTTCACAAGCCTTAAACTTTACATTCAAACCTTAGTTAAATAAAAGATGATTCTCACATTGTCTGTAGAATTATTTGACTGTGAGACATTTTATGAGAGAGTCAGAATTACAGGTTTGGGTCCCCAGTAATAATGATGGTAGTTGTGAAAAAGCAGTGAGAAAATCCACACTATTTGAATCCCATCTTCAGGCAACATCAAAAAGTTATTGAATATGACTTTTTACATTCCTGAATATAAAAATCCATGAGTCTATATAGATAATAATAATAAAAAAGAATCAAAACAAAAACATAGATCAGACTTTAATAGTAGTTACTAGGGGTGGGCAGGAAGGGGGCTGGGGGAAATTGTTGTTTAGACAGCATTGAGTTTTTGTTTATGGGGATGGAAAATTTGGCAAAGGTCATTGGCGATGGTTGCACCATGTGATTGATGTAATTGATCTCACTAAATTGTATACGTGGAAAACAATTAAAAAAGAAATCTATTACCAACCACAAAACAACTCATTCGTTGCCTATGGAGGTGACTGACTTCCCAGAACATTGGAGATTATAGGAAAGAATTAAGCACATTCCCTTCCATTTTAGGAGAAACTGTAGTTCATCCCGGTCGATGAGGGAAAGCTCTTCTTAGAGTATGTTGTAATTGTTGTTCTTAGTTGTAGTCAAGTCGATTCTGACTTATGGCGACCCCATATGTGCAGAGTTGAACTGCTCCATAGGGTTTTCAAGGTTGTGACCTTTCAGAAAGAGATGGCCAGGTCTGTCTTTCAAGGTGCGTCTGGGTGGTTTCAGAACTGCCAACCTTTTGGCTAGTAGTCAGGGTCTTAACCCTTTGTGCCACCCAGGGAGACCTTTTTAAGAATATGCTACCTACTATATGTATTTTTCTGGAGAATGCATCCTTCAAAAGAATGCTAGCTAATAAAGGAGAAGGAATGATAAAGCTGATATGATAGTAATATTGAAATAATTGATTCTGGCAATCATCATCAATTAAAGCTAAAATCATTAAGTTAAAGTGTTTATTAAAAAAAAAATAACTGCATATTTATATGGTACCAAAGTGTCACTCCAAAGATTGCTTGTTAGTCACAAAGGGACAAATGTACCTTTACAATGGAGGAATCTGACTGTCAGTGATCCAACTTAGCATCACTGATAGTAGGGTGGCCAGACATTGCCTTCTGCCATAATGAATATGAAATACACAGCATCTCCTGTGAAATATTCTTGCCAAAAATGTTTAACCCGAATCTGATTTGCTGTATAGATCTAATGTCCAATTAGTATGAATCACAGGGTATAGAGAAATAAGTTAAACAACACTGTGAGGAAGCCATCAGAGAAATCCAGAAAGTGAGGACATTCTACAAGACAGCCCTCTGGTCTCTTCATAAAGTCAGTGTCATGAAGAAAAGTGTGGGTGGATTGGTTAGATTAAAAGAGATTTAGAGACATAAAAACCAAATGCAAGGAGTGATTCTTTACTCCATTCTGGTTTGGAAAAAAGTCCTAGGAGATTTGGGAACAATTTAGGAAATTTGAATCAGGACTAGATATTAGATAATATTAAGGAATTATTATTTTTATAGGTATAATAATGGACTGAGGCATTGATGGTTCAGTGGTGGAATTCTTGCCTTCCATGTGGGGGACCCGGCTTCAATTCCTGGCTAGTGAACCTCATATGCAGGCACTGCCCCTCTGTCACTGGTGGACTGCTTGTTGCTATGATGCTGAAGAAGTTTCAGCAGATCTTCCAGACTAAGATGGACTAGGAAGAAAGGCCAAGTGATTTACTTCTAAAAATCAGCAAATGAAGAGTCTATAGATCACAACAGTCTGATCCACAAATGATCATTGGGATGGTGAAGGACGAGGCAGCATTTCGTTCTGTTGTGCATGGGGTCACCATGAATTGGGGACCAACTCCACATCAGCTAATAACAACAACAAGAATAGGATGTGTAGGAGAATAGCCTTATATGCTACAGTCGTTAGGGTGAAATGTCATGATGTTTCTAATTTATTTCAAAACAGTTTAGCAAAAATAATCAGGAAGATGAAGCAATAGTAAAATGTTAAGAATTATTGAACATATGGTCATTCATTATGGTATTCTTTCTCCTTTTATGTATGTTTGAAATTCTTCCTAATGAAAAGTGAAAAAGAAAAGAATCTAACCTCCACCACTTACAAGCGAAGGTGTTAGACATTGTTAAACCTCTCAGGGCTTTGTTTTCCTCACTGCAAAGGGAGATAAACTCTAACTCATTGTGTTGTTGTATGGATTGGAAGAGAACATTTCTAATATGTCATGCACAGTGGTAGGCACACAGTAAATGTTCAGTTAAGGCTTTGTTTCCTGGCTTTCTTCACTAAAGCAACCGTGAATCTGCAGGGTAACAAAGCTATGTTTGAAATTAAGCTATTAAAAATATTCAATACTTAGAAGTCAACCAATTCTAATTAGACCATTGTCCAAATTTAAATGGGTTCAACAGTGAGTCAACAGACAATTGAATCAAAGAAACGGTAGTTAAAACAGCAATGATGTATTATTTATTGCTTATAAATTTAGCCAAAATTTTTTAAAGACAAAAAGTGTTGAGCTGTTAAGGATTTGGTAAACCAACCAGTTGCCATCAAGCCAACTCCAGCTCATGGTGACCCCATGTGTGTCGGAGTAGAACTGTTTTCCATAGAGTTTTCAATGGCTAATTTTTTTCAGAAGTAGATCTCCAGGCCTTTCTTCCAAGGCACCTCTGGGTGGACTTGAACAACCAGCCAGTTGGTTATCAGCCAAGTGCATTAACTGTTTGCACCACCAGGGACTTGAAGGACTTGGTAGACAGGTATACTTGTCTATCAGAGGTAGTACTTTAACAATTTGGCTCTTTAGAACAAGACCCTTACAAATGTTCATAGCCTTGACCCAAGTGTAAAGCTACTACTTCTGAGATGCTATCGTATGGAAATCATCCTAAATATAGAACACATTTTATGTACTAAAATGTTTATTCCTGTATTACTTTCAATAGAGAGAAAAAGAGAGAGAACTCCAAACTACTAAAAATTAGAGCATGTTCTTAACTCCATACATAAAAGATCAATAACTTCATGCAGAGTCAACTTTCATACATCATGTATATAGACCATGAAAACTAATTCACAAAAGAAAAGATAGTTAATTTCAATGGTAAAAAGGGCAATACAGTATTTTTTTCCTTCATCAGATTGGCAAAGATGAATGGACTCGATCATACCCCAAATTGGGAAGGCTGTGGGCAAGAGGTTATTGTTAAATGCCACTAGTGAGAAGGTAAATTGATGCAGCATTTCTTGAGGGCAATTTGGCAAAATGTATCCATACATCACCGGCACATTACAATACAAACTGTATTACAATTACACATTATTGTAATTATATATTACAATGCAAAATGTATCAATACAAATGAGCACATCTTTTGCCCCAAGCAAGTCTACTTCTAGGTGTTCTAGGTGCCTGAGTGGAGTCCCTGGTACACCTGGGTGGTGTGAACAGTTAATGTGCTCTGCTGCTAACCGAAATGTTGGTGGTTCAGTTCCATACAGAGGTGCCTTGGGAGAAAGGCCTGGTGATCTACTTTCAAAAAATCAGCCATTGAAAACCCTATGGAGCAAGTTCTACTCTGACACACATGGTGTTACCATGAGTCAGAACTGACTTGATGGCAAGTCATTTAATTTCCAGATATATGTATTTGTACGTATATATACACATACACAGATTCTAGAATGATGGACATCAAAATGACAGTGTCAGGTGTCGCTGGCTTTTCAAATTATTGGATAATTTTCACTTTCTTCTGTGTACCTTTCTGATTAGCCTGACTATATATAT
>NW_004443938.1:36775103-36837837 GCF_000243295.1 Trichechus manatus latirostris
CACATATATATATTATATACATATCAGTGGTTAAGAGCTCAGCTGCTACCCAAAAGGTCAGCAGTTTGAATTCACCAGCCGCTCCTTGGAAGCCCTATGGGGCAGGTCTACTCTGTCCTGTAGGGTCCCTATGAGTCGGAATCAACTCAACGGCAACGGGTTTGGTTTTTTGATTATACATATATACATATACATACATAGACACACACACACACACAAACACACACACACACACATATATATTTATAGTTGTTAGGTGCTGTTGATATCAGTTCTGACTTACAGCAACCCTATGTACAACAGAATGAAACATTGCCCAGTCCTGCATCATCCTCACAATCATTGCTATGTTTCAGTCCATTGTTAACAAATATATGTGTGTGTGTGTTAAGCTTAAACCACTTTTATGATTAGAAAATTAACGACGTTATTTTAATCTGAAAGGAGAAATGAAAGCTTAATTTTCCTTAACAAAAGGCGGCTCTGCCTGCCAACTTTGTGTTTGTAACACTGTACTTCCTTTTCGTTCATCTTTTAGGCGTGAAGCTAAGTAGCCTTCTTGGTAAAAAGGGAAACTTGGAAAAACTCCAGAGCTACTGGGAAGTTGGATTTTTTCTGGGGGCCAGTGTCCTGGCCAATGACCACTTGAGAGTCATTCAAGCATCTGAAAAGCTTTTTAAACTGAAGACACCAGCATGGTAATATTTTACTATGTTACACATTTATACAACAATTATTTTTCACAAACAGTGCCTATCACTTGTTCCCAAATTATGTTTATTGGACTGGAAATTAGGTTATTTTATTTACTTACGGAATTAAATGCAGAATCTAGAGGAAAATGAGATGTTTATAAAGAAAATGTGTTGATTATAGGTTCTCATGACTTTGAACATCATTTATTCATTATTGTAGCATTTGCTACAACAATAATACAGTAGTAATAACCACCACCAAACAATGCCTTGAGTTTTCATTTTCTTAATGTTTATGGAATGTTAACTTCTATGTTTATAATTTACAAAATGCTTGCATACCCATTACCTCATTGCTTCTCATTTTCGTAACTTTTTCCTTCAAGGCACCATCAGTCTTAACTAAGTTTAAGAGTATTTGTAGAATATATAAGCTGAGTGACTTCAGAGCAAAATAAGAATTTCTTACGAAGAGTTTATTTAGGAAAGCTTCCTTAAGGAAGCAGATGTTAAAACAAATGCATTAACCACATCCTTCAATAGAATATAGGCATTACTTTGAAAGTCATATTTTAAGTAGATGTATAATTCCAGTTCAAGTTATTTATGCTCTCTAAGCCTCAGTTTCCTCATCTAGGAAGCAGGGATAAAAATGGCCTACCTTACTGAATTTTTGTGAGATTTAAATGAGATGATGTGGTAAAGTACATGGTATGTAATAGACAATGAATAAACGTTTGGTGACTCTGAATGCATAATTATTAATGCCAGATTTAAATTACATTTAGAGAAGGATCCTGGGATACATGGGAACTGGTGGTTCTAAATTTGGCTGTTATATGTTGTATGTTTTTTAATTCTTAGGTACCTCAAGTCTATTGTAGAGACAATTTTGATATATAAGCATTTTGCAAAACTGACCACAGAACAGCCTGTGGTGAAGCAGGAACTTGTGGACTTCTGGATGGATTTCCTGGTCGAGGCCACAAAGACAGATGTTACTGTAGTTAGGTTTCCTGTGAGTACTCTTCATTTAATGCTAAGTAGATTTCTAATTTTGTTTCTTTTATTTAAGGAACTTCTTGTACTCTGACTGTAACAGTATTAGTGTGCTGATTTTCATGTCCTAAGATGACAATCATGTGGTTAATGTGTTTATTTTCTGCAAATTGGTATGCATTTGCTTGCTTTTTAAAATAACTTCTCAAAATCGGAGAAATGAGAGACCTTGTTATGTTTCTCTTTGCCAAGAACTGTGTGTGTTTTCTTTTGATAAGTGATAAAGTGTGCTTCCCAAGTTTCTCAGTAAGTTAACTCAGCAAGTCAAGATGTCTCTTCAGACCAGACAGGCGGATGTTTTTAATTAATGCTGCAATTTTGATGATCAGTATCAATATCTCATCAATATCATCACGACTATTGTGGTGAAAAGTATCAGGCCCACCTGCGTTTTTATTTCGTGCCTGCCACTCATTACCCATGTGGGTCAGAGTTATATGTAGTATCCCTGGTCACTTTTACAGTACTTTTAAATCCATTGCCGTTGAGTTGATTCCAAACAGTACTTTTAGACCATGAGAAATGATGACTCGTAGATTCTGGTCTGCAATTCATTTTGGTTGGTCTTTAGTGGACATTGGCACAGTGGTTAAGAGCTCGGCAGTTTGAATCCACCAGCCACTCTTTGGAAACCGTATGAGGCAGTTCTACTCCATCCTATAGGGTCGCTATGAGCCGTAATTGACTCGATGGCAATGGGTTTCTTTTTTTTTTTTAGTGGAAATTAAATATATGTATATTTAAATGATCGATAGACACACATGCATATATTTTTTTATTTTGATGAAATATGTATAACAGAACATTTGCCATTTCAATCATTTTTATGTGTTCAATTCAGTGACATTAATTATATTCACCATGTTGTGCTACCATCACCACTGTACGTTTCCAAGCTTTTTCGTCACCCTTAACAGAAACTCAGTACCCCTTAAGCAGTACCCCCTGTTTCCGCTCTCCCTCCTGCCCCTGGTAACCACTAATAGACTTTGGTCTCTTTGCATTTGCCTATTCTAGAAATTTCATGTATTGGTTTCCACCTTTTGGCTATTGTGAGTGATGCTGCAATGTATATATTTTAATATATTGTCCATCTTCTCAGCTGGTGCCGACCCCATCCTGATACTTCTCAGAATACCGTCAAAAGCAGTATGGCTTTGGTGTCCAGTCTGAGAATTACTGGCAACTCAGTGTGTACACAAATTTCTTAGCACTCAGAGTGATACCATAAATCTCTCTGAATGAGCGCTCTAGTCTCAATACTCAGAGGTGGTGACGAGTCTCAATTATTGTTGTAAAATGTTGTTTGCTAGTTCTTGTCGATAGGATCATCTGCTTCATTTAATTAAATCCATTACTGGCATTAACATGATTTCTTTACTCTTGCTTCCAGATGAAACCTTAAGCTCAGCAAGATCTTTAATTGAAAAGCCTTTCCAACTGAAACACTAGGTTATTTTCTAGCCTAGAAAAAGACATATCCTAGAGAGAGCTGGCAGCTGACCTTTAGCTGGTGCTCTGAGTAGTAGTATTGGGTGCAAAAAGAGAGCACAGGGCTGATGTACTTAATTGACTATTGACTAACTAGAAAATTAGCTATGAAAGGAAATCACTCATATTAGCTGTTCTGAGCTAATTCCAATTAGTCTAATATGAATGAATTTGTCACAGTATAAGTAAATGAATGTAAAAATTAAAACCAGAAAATATTAAGAAAGAAGTGATGAAAATGTAGATATAACCACCAGGTGAAAGAAGCTTCCTTAGGCAAGAAAGGGGCCTATAAGCCCAAAGGAAAATATTGAGCCCATAAAAAAATTGAAATTTTTGTTCCGTTAAAAAAACACCATAAGCAACCCAAATGGAAAAATGCTACACAAGGAGAAAATATTACTCCCAAATGATTAATTGACCAATATACAAAAAGACTCCTACAAATTGATAAGACAAAAAAAGATAAATGGGTAAATCATACAAAAAGATAATTAACTTTACTAGGTAGTCAAGGAAAGGCAAATTAAAATGAGAATGTTTTTTGTTTGCCCATTGGACTAGAAAAAATTAAAAAGTTTGCAACAGCTAGCAAAGATATGGGGACATGAACATGTTTATAGATTACTGATGGACATGGAATTCCTAAATTTCTTTTAGAAAATCATCTAAGGAAGAACATGATGGGATTGTGTAGGGGATCATGGGGGATTTCAACTTTATTTGCAACATTTCATTTTTTTAAAAAAAGTTTTAAAGCAGATATGACAGTATATTAATACTTTGTGTGTGATAGGCACATAGATGTTTGTTGTATTATCCTATGTCCTCGAATTTGAGGTGCCTTGGTGGCGCAGTTGTTAAGCACTCGTCTGCTAACTGAAGGGTCAGTGGTTCGAACCTACCAACTGCTCCACAGGAGAAAGATGTGACAGTCTGCTTCTGTAAAAATTACAGCCTTGGGATTCTGTGGAGGCAGTTGTACTCTGCCCTGTAGGGTCATTATGAGTCAGAATTGACTTGGTGGCAATGGGTTTTTTATTCTTGAATTTTAAAAAGAACACTAAGAAAGTAATCTGTCAGTATCTAGTAAAGTTAAAAGTGTATATATTTAACCAGCAATCCTACTTATAGAAACAAATTTATCCTACACTAATTTTCTATTGCTGCCTCAGTTGTAGAAGCAAAAATCAAGAAACAGTGCCTATGGATAGGGGAATGATTCAGCAAGTAACAACACAGTAACGTTTAGAATGTCATGTAGCTATTAAGCAAATTGATTGAGATCTCTGTGTAGAGTGTAGTAAAAATATTTATGGTATATTGCTTATACCAGGCAACCATTATTATTAGTTTCTTACATATTTTCCCACAGTTTCTTTCTCTTGGTATAAATTTAGAATATAGAGAACCTTTTATTGTGTAGTAAACTCTGGAGCCAGTCTGCGTGAGTTCTGTCCCACTTTGCCACTTAATAGCTGTGTAACCTTGAGCAAGTTACTTAACCTTTCTGAGCTTTGGTTTCCTAATCTACAAAATGGGTAGTACTTAACTCATAGGGTTATGATGAAGATTTAATGAGTTAATATATTTAAAACTATTGGAATGGTACCTGGCATGTAGTCAAAACCCCATTGCCACTGAGTCGATTCCAACTATTAGCGACCCTATAGGACAGAGTAGAACTGCCCCACAGGATTTCCAAAAAGCAGCTGGTGGATTCAAGCTGCTGACCTCTTAGTCAGCAGAGTATCAATATTAACTATTATTCTTATTATTTCTCCTTTTTTTTTCATTTAAGGAGGAATATTACATGTTCTATACCTTGCTTATTTTCACTGAGTAATATGTCATGGAGATTTTTTCAGTTATTACATGGAAAGCTTATTCATTCTTTTTTTTTTTAACAACTGCATAGTATTCCAATGTATCAACATACCATAACTTATTTAACTTATTTTGTCAAGTAAATTCATATAATATATATAATTGTAAAAATAACATGGTGGCGGCATCTGACCTCCTGTAACTTCACAAGGGAGGAGGAAAATCAAGGTCAACAGCCCAAGGCTGATTCCTATAAGGTGAAGGTCAGACATGGCTCCTCTCTCCACCATCTTTACCAATTCTGACACCAACAGTCCCTCCCACAGCACTCTATACTTCCCTGCTGGGCTCAATAATTCATTGCAATGGCCACACAGAACTCACAGACAATACTCATGATTATGGGGTTTATTAGGGAAGTAACAGGTACATTTCAGGTTCATGAATACTCAGGATACAGTTCTTCCATCAGGACAGCGTCTTCTCAGCCACCTCTCTCTGGCCTCTCAGCCTCTGCCCTGCTTGGGCAAGTGTTACAAAGCTCTTTTGGCTCTGCTGATAAGTGCCCCGAGGTACCCCACTCTGCCAATAAGCCTCGACCCAGAGGCAGTCAGCTGTAGCTCTGTGGATCAGTAAGCCCAGCTCCACCAAATGCCCGGAGGCACCCTATGCCACCAGCAAGCCTCCTGCCTGAAGGCACTCTGCTTTCTCACTTTGTGGGATGGAAAGCCCACCATGCCTTCTCCTGCCAGTCTCCTGGTTCTGCTGCCTCTGCTGCCTCTGCTGCCTCTGCTGCTGCTGTTTCTCTGTGGCTGCTTCTTGCCGTCTTGCTGTCTTTGGTGTTACAGTTCTGTCTCCTGGGTCTAGGAGGGCCTCAGCGCGGGAACCCCGGGTCCAAAGGACATGTTCCACTCCTGGCTGTTCATTCTTGGTGGTGAGAGCTTCTACTTCCCGCCCCTGGGATGGCTCATTTTAAGCCTAGCAAGATGACAAAACTGACCAATCCCTTTGTTAGCGTTCCATAGACCTTATTGCATGGTCCCACCCAATCACTTGGGTGAGATTACAAGAACCATGGCTATAAAGGCCACACGAAAGCGATCCATCTCACCACGGTAATAAACATCATTTATTGGTGGACGTCTGCCAATATTTTGTTATTATAAATAATGCTGCACTGAAACCCCTTGTTTGTATACCATTTTGCACACGTGCAAATACATCTGTAGAATAAATTCCCGGGAATGGAATTGATTGATATTTCTTTATTGTCCTTCATAAGATTGACATTCTCACTGGCAACATAGTCTCTACAACAAAATGTATTTATCAGACTTATACTTTTGCTAAACTGGTAGGTGGAAAATGGTATATCAGGGTCATTTCAATTAATATTTCTCTTATTATGTGTGAGGATATGCATATGATTAAGTTTGTATGTTTAAAAGACCATTCAGCAATCAAAAAAAGAGAATAAAAAGACTTGGACTTTCAGTGCTGGCTATGATGAAGTAAATCAGGTTGAGCTTACCCTGTTGCTGTAAATAACTATAAAATCTGGACAAAAATAATTAAAACAACTATTTGCTGGCATTAGACAGCAATCATTGCAGATTTGCGATCTTTTAGAAAGAGAAGGTACTTAAGTTGAGCTTCACATTCACTCAGTCTTTTTCCCTAAGGTCATTCTTCTGACTGCAGCATGGGAGAGCCCTAGTAGGGAGTGTCATTCTACCTAGGCAGAGGAGGCAGAGATCAGTGTTTGGGGCTCTAAGGCAGCAAGAATATGGGTGGAAGAGTATTGGAGAAGGAGAGCCATGTACTGTGAATCCCAGGATTTTGCCTGGGTATTTCTCTTGAATCTTAGGCCAACTCCCAGATTGTATGAGCAAGGGGTAAGCTTTAGGAGGCCTGGCAGAGGGCAGCTCTTGGGAGGCTGGAAGCTGAACAGAGATTCCAGAGCTTGAACAATGCAGGGATAAGATGTTGGACTTCCAGCCCAGCTGTAGTAAAGAGACTTTGATGAACACCGCAAGCATTTAGTTGAGACACAGAAAGCCCAAGTCCTAGAATAAGGGCAAAACTAAAATCCTAACAAAGCCTAAATAAAACTAGACCTCAACAGGATCAAGGTGATACACTGGTAATGTCACTACTAGCCAGAAAAAAATACCTCAGTGTTCTGGGAAAATATAATCCGTACACTCTATAATGTGTCATTCACATGACCAGTAATCAAAGATTACTATGCATTCTAAGAAGCAGGAAAAAAGTGACTGGTAATGAAGAGCTAAAATAGCCAATAGAGGCAGACCCAGAGGTGAGCCACATATAGGAATCAGCAGATAATAACTTCAAATAGTTAATTAAGATTTTAGAGGAAAAGATAGACATAATGGATGAAAAGAAGGAGTATTTAAACTGAAAAGTAGTTTATTAATAAAATCAAGTGAAAAATAAGGAGAATTCACATAAAATGTAAATTTTCAACTATTGAAAAATTGAAGGGAGTGGCAAGTTGTCTACTGAGCCAAGTAGCAGATGTCATTTTAGATGTTAATTACAGTTCCATCCATCTCTCTTGCACTCATTTACCTCCCTACCAAACACACCCATGGCAATCGTTGGGATTTGTCACTCCTGGTGCACAGCATGGAGAAAGGCCTCTAGTACTGGTGGTGCTATATTAGCTACTATAACTCATCTTGTCCTCAAGTAGCATCTCCTTGTGGCTCACACTTGTGAAGGCTGCAATAGGTCTTGATTGGAGCGATGACATTATCTTAATTTTGAAGTGGATCTGACTAAAAACTACCATGACTGATTTTAGAAAATATTGACTAGTTTGATTGTTTCCATTTATCTCACTACCATATCCTTTCTCATTCCTTCTAGAAATAACCATGAACCTGGGCAAAAGGAAGCAGATGAAAGCTTATTTGTGAAATGATTTGAATGATTGGATCATTTATTATTATTTGGGTTCACTTTGGGTTTACTCTTTTCTCTCACCTTTCTTCTTTGTATATTTTCTTTCCTTCCTACATTGAAAAGTTAGGAGAGTATCAGCCCATCACTTAATGCGAGGAGAGAGGAAGAGGAGGTGTGTGGTGCTTTTGAAGACTCTGTAGAGTCTTCTACTCACTGTAGAAACTTAGGCATGAAACCCTAGTTAATATGTACCCTTTATAGGCCTTGCTATCTTTCTGCTTCATACATAAGAAGTTAGCAGTTAATAGTTGTATTGTCTAATATAAAAGACTAGAAATTAAAAGCAAGAAAGTATGTATACTCCTAAATGAGCTGTATCTAGCTTTCTGGTTTTGTCAGATTACCTACTTTTCCTTCCCCCTCCCCCCACCCCCAGCCTTTCTGTGATCTCTGTAGTGCTTGCTAGAAATCCTTCATGCCTTGTTATTTCAAGGGTAGATCAAAGGGCTCAAAAAACTTTATATAATGATAACTGCAACTTTGTTTTTACTCTCTGTCTCAAGATAGGAACAAATAGTTCAGATTTTATCTATTAGAAATATTTGAGGTGACAATAAAGACATATTTTAAGAAGACAGGAGATAATCTGGAGCTGTGCTTTTCTAATGTAAAATAATATACCCACATAACTAGGGAAAACGGTATATTCTCATTTGTCATTGTAGAGACTTAGATGATATTGTGGGAAACCCACACTTTATTCAGTGTTATTTGTTTTTAAATTCACAAACACTGGGATACTTCAATTTGAGAGTACCATTTCTGCTAAGTTTAGATTGAAAATTGATTTTCATTATTAATCAGTGCCACTTATTTCTCTATTGAGTGGGATTTAGGCCTTGATTCACCTGGTAAGTGTATGTTCCTGAAGCAAATATGTTTCGTTGTGGGTGTTTACTGTGTGTTTATTTGTGGTATATCCTATCTTGCTTATTTTTATAGCTAGAGCCTGGCTGAGAATTCTTTGAGCCCTTACAGTTTTATGTACTTGAAGTAAAGAAAATTTTGTTTTTCTAGTCCCCTTTCTCTAGTTCTCTGTGCCTTAGCTTAAGTAAATTTACTGAAGTGATAAATTTAGAGTAAAATAAATACACTGGGTTTGTGGTTTATGGCCAAGAATAAATTTTCTAACCCAGATTCGCGTGCCTTCTTGCTTAGGCTGCACTTTTAGGTTATCACGTATTGTGTGGGTCTGATTCCTTGCTGTCAGAGTCTTCTGAAGGTCTTTTCCTCCACTTTTATTTGGAAAACTTACTTGATTCAAGTTCTAAAAGGTAATTTTCTTGAGTTTTAACCAGTGGAGTGCAAAGAACCATTCCACTTTCTCTGGTGACTGAATATTGGCTTTTCTTTCCATTATTTTTAGCATTCTTACTGAAGTCTACATAGCAAATTTGGCCAGTTAGGTGCCTTCAACCATTTGCACAGTTAGATAATAATTGCAGCATCTTTTAAATCAAGGCATGTGTGGTTATTTGCTCCTAATATGAGATGTTAGTAATAATATAATGTTATGCAGTCTTTTCATGAAGATTCTCAACTTGCTTATCGTATACCCTTCATCCAAAATCAAACCAAACCTGTTGCCATCGAGTCGATTCCAAATCATAGCGACCCTATAGGACAGAGTAGAACTGCCCCATAGAGCTTCCAAGAGTGGCTAGTGGACTTGAACTGCTGACCTTTTGGTTAGCAGCCATAGCTCTTAACCATTGTGCCACCAGGGCTTGAAAAGAAATTTTTGTAGTCCATATATTGGTTTGGCTGTCCTCAGAGAATCTACCAAGGATATCTTTCTAAAAGTTTATTTTTTATCGTGTAAAACGTAATCTGTTTCTATAAATATAAATGTGTCCGTGAAAGGCAGACACATGATACCCTTCTGACATAACCAAAATAGGCATACGTTTTATTTCTCTTTTCTCTTTACAGCTAACTATATCATTATTGAAAATGCCAGTTTTATTTTGGAGACAGTGCAAAAACATGTTTGCTACTTCATATAGCTAGCTGTGTTCATTCCTTTGGTTTATCTATAAAGCTCTTTCAATAATAGCCAAGAATCATTTCTAAATCCATTTACATGCATAGGAAGACCTTACTGCTGCATCTTTATGGTAACATATGATAGCTGAAAAGTTAAATTAAGTATGTGACATTCTATATATGGAGTCTTGTCTTTCCTGTGCACAGAATTATTTGTTTTACCATATGTCTGCCTTTCTCTGACACATTTATATTTATAGAAGCAGATTACATTTCACATGATAAAAAAAAAAACTTTTAGAAAGGTATCCTTGGTAGATTCTTTGGGGACAGCCAAACCAATATATGGATTACAAAATTTTCCTTTCAATTTTTTTATCAGAAAAAGGTGATGTATTATTGGACTTTATGATAGTTGTATAACACCATAAAATGGTTGAAGGCTGCATAGGAATGGCAACAATCAGAAATTAAAATGGTTTTACTCCAGCACTGGACGCAGAACCTCATCTGTTAATCTCCCACGTCAATGCTGGTATTGTAGCAGGTGTAAATGGTTTAAATCTTACATCACTAATATTAGTTTATTTTGCTTATGTTTTCAAGGTATTAATATTAGAACCAACCAAGATCTACCAACCTTCTTATTTGTCTATCAACAATGAAGTCGAGGAAAAGACAATATCTATTTGGCATGTGCTTCCTGATGACAAGGTAAATTACGCAATTAGTAAGACAAGAGGGTTAGTAATGGAGGGCTTTACACCTTCCCAGCATTTATATATTCCAACAAATATCTGCATTAATTAAGAAAAAATAGCTTAACTATGTATTTATTTTGGCATAAATATATTCTGTAATATAAAATTGTTAACTTTGGGTTATTAATTTCACTTATTTAATAGAATATAACTGAACTAGTTTGATTTTTATTATAGATAGCATAACCATCCAAAATGTACTCATAATTGGAATATTTCTCTGATGTTTTGTAAATTCATGTTATAAATTTTACACTGAAAAACTAATATTTAAAATACAGAATTTTAAAAAATGAGTATCTTAATTCTGAGAAGCCTGTCAGAAAAAACACCACTTCTAGCCTTGCACTGGTACCACTGTAGTTATCATTATATCTGTCTGTTTGGTTGTCTAAGTAGCTGCTAAATCTCAGATTAGTCACTGACTCAATGTGCTGTGCACAAAACGAGGTGGTCTGTGCCTGCACTTGTTTTCGGAAGGATCCCAAACACTCTTATTTCCACTCATAGTATTCATTTGGATAAAACCTTTCCACTTCTCTATTTCATCATTTCTAATGCATGTACAGGGAACCTTGGCGGTGCAGTGGTTAAGTGCTCAGCTGCTAATCAAAAGGTCGGCGAGTTGAACCCCCAGCCTCTCTGGGAGAAAGATGTGGCAGTCTGCCTCCATAAAAATTACAGCCTTGGAAACTCTATCGGGCAGTTCTGCTCAGTCCTATAGGGTCCCTGTGAGTTGGGATTGACTTGATGGCAACGGGTTAATTGCATGTACAAATCAATCTACTATTTAAAAAATAGAAGCTATTGAAGACTATGAGGTAGATTTGGTACTGGCAATGCATAGTTTTCTCCATCCTGTCATGTAATTTCATGTTACCAACTGGAGTCATGGCTGCTGAAATGCTAAGTTGCAAGACTTAACACGACCACCTTTAGAGAAGGCTTCCCGAAGGACGTGAGACTTGGCGTTTGACTCAGGGTAGGGCTAGAAGAGAAAGGCAAAAGGGAAAACAATCCAGATTAGAAGAGTGAGGCAGAATTCCAACAAATGCACCGAAATGAAAATGAGCATGGGATGTTCAGGGGCCTTGGGGAACCTTGCTTGATGCATGTGGAGAAACATGTTGAATGTGGTAGGAAAGATGGTTGGATAGGCAGGATGATGTAAAACTATAGAGGGCTGCATGAGCTAAGAGGAAAAATTGAGACATGTGTTGGTAGGAAATAAATGACCACTGAAGTTTCTTAAAAGCCGAGGACTGGCATGGAGGCAGAATAGAGCAGTAGTCAAGAAGGCAGAGTTATCTATCATCAAGCTGCATAGGTGTGAAGGCTGACCTTATCTCTTACTTGCCTTGTGACCTGGGCAGTCCACTTAAACGCCCAGTGTCTGTGTTTCCTCTCATATAAAATGAAAATAATAGTACCTCATAGAGTTGTTTTGAGTGTTAAATGAGATCATGTAAATCATTTAGCACAGTGCCTGTTCAATAAATGTTTGCTATTATAGCTATAAAATGTATCTGGCTTTGATATTGGTGTTGCAAAGTCTTGGACTCTGGAGGGCCACAGAGAAGACTGTTGGGGGAACCTATCTAGACATGAGGCAGGTAGACACCTGAGACTAGAACAGTGTGATTGTGACTGGAAATGGACAGATCATTTAGAAAGAAAAATGAATGACTTAATCACTAACGAGGAAGAAGAGTTAAAAAGGAGGAATGAGTATAAAGTGACTCAAATTGGGATTACATTGATAGCACTGGAAGGGTAGTTAGAAGGAAAACCTGAGTTGCGGAGGAATCATAAGGAGTTTCTTCTTGGACTTGTTTAGTTGGAGCTGATGGAATGACTCCAAGTAGAATTATCCGAGAAAAAAATTAGAGTAAACAGTATAATCATCTACGTATCTGTAATTGACAAATTTTAAAAAGTACATAAAACCAAAACCCGTTGCCATCGAGTCAATGCCCACTCATAGTGACCTTACAGGACAGAGTAGAACTGCTCCATAGGGTTTCCAAGGAGCAGCTGGTAGAGTCGAACTGCTGACCTTTTGGTTAGCAGCCGAGCTCTTAGCCACCGCACCACCAGGGCTCCAAAAAGTACATAGTGTGTGGAATAATTTGGAAAAGGGTAGTGGAAATAGTTGCACAACATAATGAATGTGATCAGTGTCACTGAATTTTTCGTGTAAAAATTGTTGAATTGGCCAATGTTTTGTTTTACCACAATGAAAACAAAAAAAGTACAGTGTTGTATTTATACTTTAAAGTAAATGCATATATGTTCTCACAAGTTGATAAGTAGTAGTCATCTATTTGAAACCAGAAAAACTAAGAGAGGCTGGAGGCATGAACATTATTATCTGGAAGAGAAGATTTTCTGATTATAAAGAGCAAGGTCATCCAGGGACACTTGGAAACTAAATGGGGCTAAAGGAATTAGCGATTAGCGAGGCCGGGAGAATGAACAGGGAGCCAGAGGTATTTGGAAGTCAGAAAAAGAACAGAAAGTAAGCCAGAGATTTCTGGAAAATGAGTACTATTTCTAACTAGTTGTCATCATTTTCCCCTTCCTGGAGGTTCTTCTTTTAACAAAGTGAGCCTTGTATTCATTCTCTTACATTTCGTGATCGTTGTAGAGACAATTTTTATATTATACTTAGAAATAAATATGTTAGAATGTAAATGCATATTAAGAAGGGTTACAGATTTAGGCTGTGAATTTTCCAGCTTCCATTTTTACCATCTTTTGATCAAGCACCCTTGTTTCCCATTATCTTTAGTGCTAAAAGTTCTCCTCGTTCAAAAATTTAAACTTTCTGTTCACCATTCAGCCAAAGATTAGACAGCCCCATAAAACAAAATGAGACTAATGGGTCACAACAGCCCAGGGACAAGGACTAGAAAGCAGGAGGGGACAGGAAATCTGGTAATAGGGAACCCAAGGTTGAGAAGGGACAGTGTTGACATGTTGTGGGGTTGTTAACCATTGTCATAGGGCAATATATGTACTAACTGTTTAATGAGAAACTATTTGTTCTATAAACCTTCATCTAAAGTACAATAAAAAAAAAGTTTTCACAAAAAAAAATTTAAACTTTCTTACATACATACTTTTCATTTTGAATTTATGTCAATTTCTTTGCAAACCCTCATTCTATCCAAAGTGTGTTCTTTACCATTGCCATTTTTTCTATTTTTTAAAATAGAAATAGTAAAATGAGTATGACAAGCAAGAAAATCAAGAAAGCTTTATTATTACTATGTTAGTTTAAAGGAACTACATTACCTATAATTAAATAACATAATCAACAGGTTTAATAGGTTTTATGTTAAATAGAAAATTGATTGTTTTTGTCATTGAATATGTTTTTAATTTTTCTAAAAGTTAGTAAAACAACAGAAAACGTTGCTTTTCATTTATTATATTTATTTCTTTACTCTCTCCCTCTCAGTATTTTCATTCTAAAACAGTGAATGAACAATTACATGCTATATCTGCAGCTTTTAATACTTCAAGTTCATTGTGAAATTCCCAAGAGTTTAGGGATTCTTAGAGTGTTATAGTCTATATTCAGGGGCAGAATTAATTGAAATCCCAATCTCTTGACAGTTCTTCATTTGGTCAATGGATTATTGCTGCTTAAAGCAAGTTAGTACTTGAAGAAAGTCTGCGTGCAACTGTGCTCCATAGGGTTTTCAATGGCTGATTTTTTTCAGAAGTAGATCACCAGGCCTTTCTAAGGCGCCCCTGGGTGGACTTGAACCCTCACCCCTTCAGTTAGCAGCATAGCTTATTAACTGTTTGTACTGCCCAGGGACTCCTCCCAACTAAAAGTGGCTTAAATAATAATAAAACGTCTCAAATTATAATCAGTTCAGAGGTGGAAGTGATTTCAGTGGATTAACAGTTCTGAGCTGGCATCTCTATAATAAGGAGCTCTGGTGGCACAGTGGTTAAGTGCTTGGCTGCTAACCAAAAGGTTGATGGTTCGAACCCACCAGCTGCTCCTTGGGAGAAAGATGTGGCAGTCTGCTTCCATAAAGATTACAGACTTGGAAACTAGATAGGGGAATTCTACTCTGTCCTGCAGGGTTGCTGTAAGTCGGAATCAGCTTGTTGGCAGTAGGTGATCTCTATAATACTCTCAGTTTCTTCTCTCATGTTCTTAAACAGCAGCTCTAAGCATCTGCTCACACAGACAGCATCCAAAGCAGAGGGCCAGGCCTTCTCTTTAGTACCAAAAGTTGCATCCTGTGTCCATGCCTAAACCAATCACTGGCAAGAGAAATGGACTTACCATGGCAGATTTAGACTAATCAGTTTTCACCTTCCCTAAGCATATTGCCTCCTGAACCTGAACCAAATTTGTTTTTTATTAGCAGAGGGGAAGGAAAGGATGGCTGTTGCCTAGGGAACCAGCAGCGTCTGCCACAGAATAACTCCTGCAATCTTAGCTTAGAATTTAGCTCCTGGTCCCTGTTCTAGCCATGGCCAGTGCACAAGAACCAGGGCTAACCAGATCCTAGAAAACGGGGCTTGCACTGATTGAATTAGGTTTAGTGTTGGTTTGGGTCTACTGGGGCTAATTATCACTCTAGCTCACCCTCTGCCCTCTCTTTTTTCCCTGACTCCCAGACAGGCCCCAAACCCAAACCAAACCAAACCAAACCTGTTGCTGTTAGGTCGATTCCAACTCATAGTGATCCTATAGGACAGAATAGAACTGCCCTATAGAGTTTCCAAGGCTGTAATCTTTACAGAAGCAGACTGCCACATCTTTCTCCCATGAAGCAGCTGGTAGGTTCAGACCTCTGGCCTTTTGGTTAGCAGCCAAGTGCTTAACCACTGTGCTTCTTAGACAGGCTCTAGCAGCCTTTTAACTTACCTCTTGGCTTTGTAGCGCCTCCTTGTGGTGAGTCCTAGTAGAAAGGGCGGAAGGAGGGAGGCTTTTTCATTCCCCATCACTCCATCTCTGGCCCAGAAATGGAACATTCGCTGGCAGCACTTGCAGCCTTTCAGGAACCTAAACTCTGGAAATGCTCTTCTCCTTACCTATCAACCAGCCCAACCAATGTGGGAAATCTCTCTTTGGCTACAACGAGAACAGGGCTGATGAAAGATATTTTTCCCAGTACTGTCTTTTCGGTGTGTGCCAGTTGTTGCGTGGAGTTGCTGGCTTGCACACTTGGCCCTGCCAGCTCCGCACTCAGCCCCCAGCTCCTGTTCCTGGAGATGGCCTTAGAAAGCAGCTCAGTCACAGGCTGTCAGGACAAGGCTGTACGGTGTGCATAGTGCACAGGTAACAGCTGCAGCTCTGGGGTTGTATATGTTTAGAAGTTCACCTGAGGCCAACAGGATTTAGAGCCAACTTTCCGAATTACTAGCTGAGGCCACTACTTTAATTAACTCCCTCTGTACTCTGGTTAATCGACTCCACGGCAGCTGGTACTGGTTGGGTACTCTGGTTAGGAGAGCTGCATTCCATGGTTATCTTTCTGTGGTCTCTCGCTCTGTGGGCTTCATGCACAACAGGATTTGCTCTGTGCTAATTCAGACACATTCCCGTGACCTGACTGACTGCATTGGAATGAGATTTTTAGTAAATCTACTTTGGGCCTGAGAGGATCTATTTTATTTTAAGTTGCATGGTCCTAGCAAAGAACTAGAGGCTGTGGATAGAAATTGTGACTTTTTTGAGTTGCTTTGGCCAAGATGAGAACTCCGGGCCACCTCAGAGTCAGAAGGCTCTTGTTACCCATTTTACTTGCCCAGTCAAGACCTCAACCTCCTGGCATTATTTTAAGGGGGTGGCTAAGAGCTTATTTTCTTGGTGGTTTTACATTTACAGAATTGAATTCAGTGTGAATTTAGTGTTATACAGTACTTACTAAACCTGGAGCCCTGGTGGCACAGTGGTTAAGAGCTTTAGCTGCTAATCAAAAGGTCTGCAGTTTGAATCCACCAGTCACTCCTTGGAAACCCTATGGGGCAGTTCTACTCTGTCCTATAGGGTCACTATGAGTTGGAATCGACTCAATGACAGCAGGTTTGGTTTTGGGGTTTTGCTAAACCTGGACACATATCAACTACTTTTTAAAACCAAACCCATTGCTATTGAGTTGATTCCAATCGGACAGAGTAGAACTGCCCCGTAGGGTTTCCAAGGCTGTAAATCTTCACGGAAGCAGACTGCCACATCTTTCTCCTGTGGAGTGGCTGTTGAGTTCAAACCGCTGACCTTTCGGTTAGCAGCCGAGTGCTTAACCACTGTGCCACCAGGGCTCCTTTCAATTAGTTTAGTTATACATAAAATATATATGCTATTAATTCTATGTTGTTGTCAGATTTATATTTTTATAAGGAATGTGATCCATGTTGCAATTTAATTAATTTAGGTACATATACATTTAATATTAATTTTAACTCAGTTTTAGTAATAAACTCAGGAAATAAATTCCCACATTTTTTTCATCTTTGCCCTGCAAATCACCCATGTTTATCATATGATCATCAAATCTTTTATGTTTAACCTTTATTAGTATATTGAATTTTGCATAAATTAGGTAATAAACATTGTCGATATTATGGTCACAATACACGTGTGCACACACAGATACATATTTGCACTATTTTCTGAATAAATATGATTATGATTTTAGCTTGAAAGTTTACATAAAGATAACTCAGAACCAAATAACTGTCTTTAAACCTTGCAAAGAGTTTATTCAAATTAATGTTTTTCTTTCTCAGGAAAGACATATTGCTTAGCTGTAATTGAATTACTTTGATCACTGTGTTGTTTTTTTCTCTTAAGAAATTAGTGCAGAACAGTTATTAGGTTAATCTGCTAAAAATCAAATGTTGAAATTTAATGAGACTAATTCTCCTAGGGAGTCCATAGGTGGTGCAAAGGGTTAAGCGTTTAACTACTAGCCAAAAGATTAGCAGTTCGAACCCACCCTGAGATCCCCCTCAGAAATCAGTCCTGCCTGTCTGCTTCTGAAAGGTCACAGCCTTGAAACCCTGTGGAGCAGTTCTGCTCTGCACACATGGGGTCGCCATGAGTTGGAATCAACTTAATGGCAAGTAACAATACTTCTTCTAGACTCTTTAGGAAGCTGTTTTATTCTCAGGCCACATGAAAGCACAGGAATTACTAGGTAGAGTGAACATTACTCTTGTGGCTTGAGAAAAAATTACAGTTTCCATCCAGATAATTTATTCATGAAGAATTATGCACTAGGAAAAAATTACCCTGTGTATTATTTGAAAATAATAAAGTTATTACTATTGTTTTTTGTTTTCCATTTGAATGACTCAGCATTTTTGTTGTTGTTTGTCCCCTGTGTTCTAGAAAGGTATACATGAGTGGAATTTCAGTGCCTCTTCTGTCAGGGGAGTGAGGTAAGTGTCATTGGTACACTTTGTTTCTTTATAAGACATTTTTCTGGGCTATTCATGGCTTAGATAGGGCTTTTAGTCCTGATAAAAAAAAAAATGCAAAGAACTTCAAGAATCTTTCTCTTGGTGGAAATGCTCAATCTTCTTCAGTCTCACTGTCTCCATTATGACTAGTTCTGCAACAAAACTTTCACTGTTGGGAGAATCGACTTTGCTTAATCACCCTCTTAAAATATGGTGACTCAACGGTAAATGTGAACTGTGGACCAGAAGCAAGGTGTAAATAAAAGTGAGCCACGTGGGCTCCGCTTTGTCTGGTTGAGCTGCTGGTTTATGGTTTAGGATGATTTAAAGTTCCGTTTGGAATTCCAGGAACTAATCTCCACTCATAAGGATCTAAAACATACTTGCCATTTGCTAGGTTTTGTCCTATAGCTAACATTAATGAAGTGAGATTATCAGGAATCCTTTTTTTTTACTTTTCCTAAGGTCACTCTTCATGTGGTCTTCAGAGATTACAGTGGTTCAGCTCAGTTCTGACACTGCCATCATGTCAGTGGCTCTGGAAATGCCATTTCCGGGATTTAGACATGAGATTATTTTTCAGAATCAAGAGCCATTGATTAAGTGTTTAAGTCCTTGTTCTATATAAGTGCATGCTAAACCAACTCTTGCAAATTTCACACCAAATTAGTTGAGTTAACTATTATTTATCCCCACATAATAGAAATGAGAGAAAATAAAAGATTTATGCGTGTTGGTTATGCAATATACTGTTGCTTTTGGAATTATAGTAATTGTCTTTGTTGGAGCATGAACTGGTAGAGCTGTTTGAGTCATTGATAATTGGAGTTTGCCTGGTAAAACCACCTGTTACCTCATGAATGATCTGAACAAAAACAAGCAAGATTATGCACTGACTCATTATATATCTTTCCAATTGACGCCTTCTCAAATAAAGCTTTACTCTCTTAATATTTAATTTTTAAAAGCAGTCACTAGCAAGACAATCACTGTTTATTGCTGCATTTTTAAGCAATCCATCTAGGAAAGCATGGCAAATATAAATTTCATTTTATCATGTTCTCTTTCCAATGAATTGACTTTCTTTAATTAGGTATGACACCACTACATAGCATTTGTTGTGATTTATGACATTGACATAGAACGCCTACAGGTGGCTATTGCATGTTTGCATGCTGGGGAATTTGAGTTCCAGTGGGTGATTTCAAACAGAGTTAACTTCTCCTGGCTCCTTCCTCTATGAGGAAGAGATGACAAACTTATAGAAGAAACTCCAACTAGGTCAGCAGTTTGTCTTGCATCAGCTCAGAACTTGCTCAGTTCAAGTCATTGGGCATTTATTGGGCACCAGCTGTGAGTCAAATATTAAGAATATTGCTAAGGACACAAAAATAACTAGGACATGAACTCTGCTGTCAAGGAGCTCTCAGCTCAGTAGGGGAACAGACATTTAACAGTAATGACATTCAAAGAGCAGAGGTGCAAGAGGAAGTCTTTTTGTTTAGGGTAGAAGTAGGAAAGAGAGAGAGGGATGGTCTAAGCTGCATCTTAAATGATGAGTAAGGTTTCTTTAAAAAGCCAAAAATAAGCAGGCATTCAAAATTGAAGGAACAGCAGGTCCAAAGGCATAAAATAGAGGCCAGCAAACCTTGGCCCACAGGCCAAATGTGGCCTGCTGCCTGTTTTTATAAATAAAGTTTTATTGAAAAACAGCCATATATGTTCGTTTAAGGCTTCTCCAAGCCTGTAGTGCTTAAGGCTGCTTTCATGCTCCGATGGCAGAGCTGAGTGGCATGGCCTGCAAAGCCGAAAATATTTATTCTCTGGCCCATTATGGAAAAAGTGTGACAATTCCTGGTATAAAACAGTATAGCCTGGCTAATAAACTCTAAATTATTCCATATGGCTCTAATGTGAGCCACTTGTCCAGACCAAACAAAATGCTGTTCCACATTTCTTCACTCCTCTACAATCTCTACAACTAATGAGGTGCTTTGACTGCCTTCCACTTTCTTCTTCCCATTAGGCAGGTTAGTGCTGTTGTTAGTGCAGACCTTGCCCATTCTGTGATAGAGGGACACAAAGCTTATGTGTGCTTATAGCACCTCTGCTCATTGAATGTACTTTTATCATTGCTCATCTCACACTGTACTGTCATTATTGTTAAATGTCTGTTCCCCTACTGGGCTGAGAGCTCCTTGACAGCAGAGAGCATCTCAACTCTCCAGATATGAATTAGGGGACAATTCTCAGAATATGAAATAATTTTAGCATGTCGCACAAGGAATATCAGCTTTTTAAAATGCTATTTATAACTTTTTATTACATATGACATTGGTATCAGAATTGAGACTGGATATAAAAGATATTTATTTTTCATTATAGATCCATAAAAGTATTGATATTTTCCTGAATTATGCTTTTTTGTTTCTTTCAGTATTTCTAAATTTGAAGAACGATGCTGTTTTCTTTATGTGCTTCATAATTCTGATGATTTCCAAATCTACTTCTGTACAGAACTTCACTGTAAAAAGTATGTATTAGTCATCGCTTATCTGTGAAAAAACTATTCTTACCTAATCATTGTTTTTAATTAATGAGTGAACATGTAGCTCCTGTAACGAATTCATGGTTATGTGATTATGTAAATATTTTATTTGGGTTAATATTTTGTAATTATGTGGTTATGTTTAACCATCAGAGAGCTTTTTGGGCTGTCTTTAATAAAATATGCTTTTTATTTGTCATAATTTATTTTCCACAGATGAAACATTAACCAAGACTTACTTGTTAATTGTCTGATATTATGTTTCATTTTTAAAGTACTCATTTATTATAGTTTATGCTTAACAAAACTTTAATTTCTGAGTTCTTTTGAATAATATTATCTACAACAGTGTTTCTTGACTCTGGCACATACTAGAATCATCTGGTGAGCTTTTAAAAAAAAGAAAAGTCCTGGGCCTCATCCCAGACCACTTGCATCAGATTTTCTGGTGGGAGAACAGCCTGAATTAAGAGCCAGTGATCTGATCTACACCAGTAAAAGAAATAATCTAAAATTCTGTGGACTGCATTTTACGTTTGAGTTAAGCTCCCTAGGTTTTGTTTCTCTTGGGCTAACAAATAGATACTTCATGTTCCGTTAGGACATGGAGACTGACTGTGAGGAACTGGAGAGTGAGTGACGTTTTAGAAGCTGAGGTGTAGGTAAAAGCCAGTTTGGACTTAAAAATTTTGCTGGGGATTGTGCTTATTTAAATAATCCCTACTTGCCCTCATTATAAGTGACTGATATGCTAGCTACATATCAGCTACCTTTTTTTTTTTTTTTTTTGGTGCCGTAATTAATTAATCCGTAATTCTTGGCTACAATTTTATCCTCACTATCATAAAATGTATAGTAAAAAGACTTAGAAATAAAAAATTCCTAGCAAATGTATTGCCTACTTTTCTACTTATACTTAAATTCTCAAGGCTATTGGTTTATTTCTATAATAATTATAACTAAGATTTATGGAATGCTTACCCCACACTTGGAAACCCTGGTGGCATAGTGGTTAGGAGCTACGGCTGCTAACCAAAAGGTCAGCAGTTTGAATCCACCAGCCGCTCCTTGGAAACTCTATGGGTCAGTTCTGCTCTGTCCTTTAGGGTCACTGTGAGTCAGAATCGACTCGATGGCAATGGGTTTTTATGGGGTACCCCACACTTAATGTCTTTTTAAATCTTCAAAGAAATCTTAAAAGGGGGGTAGTATTAATATCTTCATTTAAGAGTGAAAAATAGTGTCTTGGAGAATTCTACCTGCTTAAAAATATATATCCCCGAACCCCCTTTTTTTTTTTTAATGTCATTCACTTTCTCCTCTCAGTTGAACTTGACTTTGTCTCTAACTCATCATATTTAATCTTCATCAGAGCACGCTTTTATTCCAGTCAGGCTGGGGAATTTTTTTTTCTTGTCGTGGTCCTCCATGAAGTGTGTAGAGAAAAGAGTGAAGAAGTAGGCACATGTAGATTCACAAATAGACTCCAAACCTCAAAATAGACTTTCTCTATTGTGTTCATGGTCATATCATCAGTGGCCAGAATGGTTCCTGAGCCTAGTAGACACTCAATGAGTATTTGTTGGATGAATAATGGATAGATGGATAGATAGATGGGTGGGTGGATGGATGGATGGATAGATGGATGGGTGGGTGAGTGCTCGGATGGATGGATCGATGATGGATAGATGGATGGATAAATGGATTGATATATGATGGGTGGATGAAAGGATGGATGGATGGATGGCTAGATGGATGGATGGATGCATGGATGCATGGATGCATGGATGCATGGATAAATAAAAAGAGTACAGAGATAGGAAAAAAGGTTCTGAGTTGTGTTAGATAAACTTTTTTGGTCACTCCATAAACTGCTTTTCCTTTGCTGGCATTGCACAGCATAATCTCCTGTGAGATCATCAGGTTTTGTGCATAGTACTTCCCTTACTATATGTCTAGGGACAATTCACATACCCTCTGAACGGACTAGCCACAGTTTGTGTTGCAGAGGGCAAATCTGTTTCTCGCTGTACTTGTTTTTCATGGTTGTGAAATGGTCTCCAGGAAAACAAAACAAAACTTTACAAGTTTCTGAGGAAAAATGTTTATTTTGTCACCAAAAGAGAGGTGGTTTCTGTCACCAATGTATAAGCCAGCCTTTACTAGTTCGCATCACTATTTCACAGACTTTTTATGAGACCTCATGTGTATGATATTGAGGTACTCAGGTCGCAGATTTAGTAGCTGAGATCAAATGTTGTAGGGACCAAAGGTGTATCAACTAGTCACCTCAGAATTTAGAAACTCTATTTCAGAACCCGAAATCCTGCTGGCATAGTGGTTAAGAGATACGGCTGCTAACGAAAAGGTCAGCAGTTCAGATCCACCAGGCTCTCCTTGGAAACCCTATGGGGCAGTTCTACTCTGTCTGTAGGGTCGCTATGGGTCAGAATTGACTCGATGGCAATGGGTTTTTTTTTCCTAGAATATAAGGAGCCTTGGTGTTGCAACGGTGAAGCACTCACCTGCTAACCAAAAAGTTAGCAGCACAAACCCACCAGCTACTCCACGAGAGAAAAAACCTGGCAGTCTGCTCCCATAAAGATTACAGCCTAGGAAACCCTGTGGGGCAGTTCTACTCTGCCCTATGGGGTTGCCCTGAGTTCGAATTGACTTGACAGCACACAACAACAACATTCCAGAATATAAATATTTTTGTTTTGTCGTATTTTAAATATTAACTGCAGCAAAATAATAATATAATAGCTAATATTTAATGAGTGCATTGTGTTAACCACTTTACATATATTACCTCGAGGCACCTTCACAACAACCTATGAGATAACCCATTGCCATCAAGTCAATTTTGACTCATAGTGACCCTATGGGACAGAGTAGAACGGCTCCATAGGGTTTCCAAGGCTATAAATCTTTATGGAAGCACACTGCCACATCTTTCTCCTGTGGGGCAGCTAATGTGTTTGAACCTTTGACCTTTTGGTTAGCAACCAAGTGCTTAACCACTACGCCACCAGGGCTCTCTTAACCTATGAGATAGGTACTTGTATATTCTCCATTTTATAGATGAGGGGTGAGGCTCAGAGAGGTAGAGGAGCTTGCCCAAGATCACACAGATACTAACAATCCTGATCTGATATCCAAGAATATCCACATTCTTAACATTTCTACTACCTGTCTAGCTTCATTGTTCTAATTCTATAATGTTACGTTGTTTGAAGTGAGACATTAGATCAGATATTTCTAGCAAATCTTGCCAACTTATGTTTCCTTTGACGGATCATATTTTTCTCACTGACGCTAATGGTCTGTCGCTTGCTGGGTTTTAGTTACTCTCGTAGCCCCCATTTCTTTTCTCTGAAGTTGCTTTGGAATGTACTTGCCTGTATTTGAATCTTGTATGTGTTATGAGTGACCACATACCAACTTTCATTGTAGGTTTTTTGAAATGGTGAATACCATTACTGAAGAGAAGGGGAGAAGCGCCGAGGAAGGGGATTGTGAAAGTGACTCCCTGGAGGTAATGACTTAGGTTTGGGTGTTCGTTTTACAAAGTTTCTCTGTGGCTGATAGTTTAAAACTATTTAAAGCCTTACTGAGGGAGGGGACGTGTGTGCATGTGCAGGCATATTTGGGTGTATAGATATGTGGGTGTGTGTATGGTGGTGAGGGGTGAGGCTTCAGCCGGAGTCTGTAACCTTTCCCTTCAAGCTAAAAGCTACTTCTGGAATTCCTTTGGTAGAAAGGGCTAAAAAGCAGACAGTGGGGAACTCTTATTCTGGATTACTGACTGTGTGTTTTACTTATCTGATAGTGAGTAACTTTGAGAGTGCTGATTACTCTCAATGCAAAGGCCACTGTGCCCTGACACATTTCATGTTCTATCTGCACTGTATGCATTCAGACAAACAAAACCCACTGTTAGAACTCTTTGTGGCCCTCAGTAGTGTATGTCACACAGAGAACCTGAAACGGTGCAAGATTAATGGATTAAAGAGAGGAGGTAATAACAGTCACCCCAAATGCTGTTTCTCAACTGGAATTCTTTTACCTGGGCCTCAGGGACGTAGTGCACTGTGGATACCTGCTTTTAGGTTGTGCCCCTTTTCTCTTCTCACTGTGTGAAGAGACAGGATCCTCCACTATTGCAAGGATCAATGCCGAGGGTTTCAGGAATACTGACTCCTAGTCTGTCCCTTCAGCATCTTCAGTATCTGAAGGATGACCCTTCTCCAGGCATGCCAGGAGGTCACTGCTTTCTCCAGGTCCTTCTCAATGTTTGACTTGGAACAGAATTCTGAATCCAGGCAATATGGAAAATGATATTTTTAATGCTAAAATTAAGTTGAAGAAACTGTAGTGCTGACTGGTATAGTTATTTATTAGACCACTTTGATAATGTCATTTCATACGCTAAAGTGGTTACGAAAACATTGAATCAGTGGAGTATCAGTCAAAGGAAAATTTAAATATACTCATTAATTGTTAACTCTGTCTATAGTTAAATTCTGTAATTATCTAGCAGCTGTATAGCTTTGACATTCCTAGTTAAACTAAGGCTCTTGCACTAAAGGTATAAAAAGATGATAGACCTAATTTGAAAAAAAAAAAATTTTTCCCATGCATTAGAATAGTAGACAATACTTCTTATTTGTGTATGTTGTACATTGTACAATGTTATGTTTTCTTATTCAAGTGATTACATTAGGAACTAGATTTCTTGACACCTACTTCAATGCTCTTTTGACTATACCTTGTTATCTCTCAGTTTCTATTTGTGTTCAATTTAGTACCATTTGATTCACAGCAACTACCAGGGTCAAAGTTAACAAAAATAACAAAAATAAAGCAGTTCCGTCAGTAAGGTAAATGTCATAATTTATATAACATTTGCAACGCCATAATTTGCTAGCCTTTTTTTCTTTTTTTTTTTTTTTTTTTTAAACAGCCCTATCTATCCTTTATTTCATACCTTGTCTTGAGGAACTAAATCCATCTTACCAAAAACATACATAGCACAGCCAGCCTATAGTAACCGTATTAGACAAGGCTGGTATTTATAATTGAATGAATCAACAGTTTGGGAACCCTGCTTTAGGAACTGCTTTAACCATATAAATGCTGGTGGCATAGTGATTAAGAGTTTGGCTGCTAACCAAAAGGTCAGCAGTTCGAATCCACCAGGTGCTCCTTGGAAACCCTATGGAGCAGTTCTACTCTGTCCTATAGGGTCGCTATGAGTTGGAATTGACTCCACGGCCACAGGTTTGGTTTTTTTGGTTTAACCATATACATAGCATAACACAGCTTTAATTGCCTAAGATTTTGTGACACTTTTGGCCAACTAATTTTTCTAAGCCTCAGTATGTAAAAGGGGTAGGTAGATCAGTTTTCAAGGAGATAGCAAGAGGATCCGTAATCAGGATGATGCAGAAGTGAATAGGGTGATCTTTCCTGATTAGACAATTCTGCAGCAAGCACTGTGAACATTCACCAGCTAAATAACGAGAGAAATGCTGAGGTTCCTTCCTACTAATATCCAAAAGGTTTTATCTGACCTGCTGACCTCACAAAAAACAGAACTTATATCACATAGCTCTGATTCAGTACTCCTAACTCACCCTTCTCAAGTAAGTGCTATTCTTGTAATGTTAGAAAAACATTCTTACATTTCTGTTCTTTGCATTTCATCAGAACAATTTAAAATATGTGACACAGAATGGCTTTTACAGTACTTGCAATGAACTATATAGCCCATAGGACAAATCTGGCTGACTTGTCTTAAATGTTTTGGCTTGGTTTGCCGTTATGCCACAGCTTGTGATATTGCTGATGTGTTTTCCTAGGTGTCCTGTTAGCCTAACATTAATGAATGGTTACGGCAATGTTCTGGGCTGTGAAGATGGTGAGATCTGTCCTGACTTTCCCTCTCAATGAATGTCCCTTTGTAGCGAGAGCACCGTTACAATATGAGTTATTAAGCCTTAACTTATATTTTTGCGTGTTGTTGTTAGGTGCTGTCAAGTCAGTTACGACTCATAGAGACCTTGTGTACAACAGAACAAAACCCTGCCTAGTCCTGCGCCATCTTCACAATCGTCGCTATGTTTGAGCCCATGGTTGCAGCAACTGTGTCCATCTATCTTGTTGAGGGTCTTCCTCTTTTTCACTGATCCTTACTTCACTAAGCATGATGTCCTTTTCCAGGGACTGGTCCCTCCTGATAACATGTCCAAAGTGCGTGAGACCAAGTCTCAGCCATTCTCGCTTCTAAGGAGCATTCTGGCTATACTTCTTCCAAGAGAGATTTGTTCATTCTTCTGGCAGTCCATGGTATATTCAATATTCTTTGCCAACACCATAATTCAAAGGCATCAATTCTTCTTCTGTCTACCTTATCAATTGTCCATTTTTCTCCTGCATATAAGGCGATTAAAAAATATAGTAACTCACCATTATACATGATTACATTTCTTGCATGTTTTCAACATTGTCAATTAAAATTATTTTATTAGTATTCTCTTTAACTTCCTAGTCTTTACGTTGTAAACAAAAATTACTTTAGAGATCATCTTTGCACAATTATTGAGATTTGTGTGCAGCATAGATATTTTCTGGTCTTTTTCTCAATTGAAGACAGGATTAAAATTGTTTTGATATACGTGCTAATTATTCCTGAAGCCTTTGGGTGCCTTGGCCCAAAATAAAATAAGAATGTAGGAAATGTCAGATGATCAGGAAATGCTCTTTACTGTTTTTAACTTCTCTTAGGGTGCTGTTGATATTCAGCAAGCATTAACTGTTAAAGTGGTCCTATAGATTACAATTTGAAACTAATCCCTAGATTGCCTACTGTTTGAAAAACTTCTTGTCAGAAGCCCAAGCTAAGATCTGTTTTCCTTTCTGATTTGAATAGTAAGGTTTCTTTGAAGCAGTAGAATAATGGGAGGGATTCAGCCTCCTTTTGGGTCATTGTCACGGCCCCTCCTCCCTGCTGACACCTGGATGTATTAAGATCCACATGCTGGAGTCATGAGCCCTGGGTTCTGGCTCTGACTTTGCCAACAACCAGTTTTGTAACTTTGGACAAAGTTCATAGAAGAACATCTTTAATGTTGTTTTCTAGCTCTAGGTTCTTATAATTTTCAAGATTAATACACACTGTCCAAGGTTATTTCAGAGAAGGGCTTCTCTTTTTAAACAGAAAGAAAAACAACTTCTTTTGATTCAAGGCTGTTTTTTGACTCATGGTTATATTTTGACATGGAAGGGTTATGAACCCATATATTGAGGAATTTAATGTGTGGAATAAATTTATACTCAAATCATTGAACAATTGAGTACAGTTAACCATTGGGGTTTTAACGCTTGGCGGCTACGGTCACTATTGTTCTTCCTACTTTCCAGATCTTTGCTAAGAGCAAGAGCATCTACCCAGTGACACAAGCTAGACCTCTCAGATAAACCTCAGCTCCAGCCTCTCTTATCCACCATATCCAGTCTTCATTTTATCCTCTCTGCCACTCCTCTGATCTCAGCTCTTTATCATCTCTTCTGTGGTCTGATCTCTCTCCTGCCATCATCAGAGACATCTCTCAAAAAGATCTAATTATGTGACTCCCTTAATTAAAAAACCTTTGATGCAACTCTTTCAAGGTTTCTGCACCATATAGTGTTCTCAACCCTCTGGTTCTAACTTAACCTTTCCTTTCCACCCTGTGGTCCAGCAGTGCCAAGCTCTTTTCCACTTCCGAGACAACCATGTTTTTCCTGGCTCTGGGCTGGACATGCAGATGCCCAACCCCGTATGCCTTTTCTCCTTATTCCCACTTGGTGCCACATCCTTATTTTTAAAGATCTATCTCAAGTGTTATTTTCTCTTTGAAACATTTCTCAACTCCCCTTCTCACTTTTCTCTGTGCTCATAGCACTTGGCCCACTTCTCTGTTCTAGCTCTTCACACACACACACACACACACACACACACACACACACACACACAAAACTAAAACTAAACCCATTGCCATCGAATCAGTTCCAACCATAGCTCTTCACAGCTCTTTGAAATACAGTTTCCTGCACCAGGCTGTTAATGTCCCAAAACAGGACCACGCTTCATTCCCCTTTTCATCACATAGTCTCATGACATGGTGCCAGATGCCCAAACAGAAGAAGCTCAATCAAAAGGCTTTGAAGGGTTTGAAGCTGAGGAGTGACAAGACCCGAGTTGTTTAAACAATATCTCAAACTGGGGGGAGGGGGATATGGATTGGAAGGGGCAAGAGTAGATGCTGGGAAATTGGCTTAAAGGTTGTTTAATCAGTGTTAAGTCAATGAAAGAATGAATACCATAATGAAACTTAAATACCATAATAAAACCATTATTGACTCATCCTGTTCCCATCGTCTCTTTCTTTTTTTTTTTTTTTTATTTCCTTGAAAAAAATCGATTGAAATTACAGAGATCCTTTTGGCACTTGATACTAAACATGTTGTATCCCCTCTTCACCCCCCCCAAACATATACACACATTGTTCATTCTCTGTCTCTGTCTTTCTGTTTCACTCCTTCCATCCCTGTTTCTCTTATATAGCACTTGCTCTTCACTTTTTTAAAATCAAAATGGGCATATGATTGACACAAGCTGGAGGCAGCCAGGGCAGTTGGCTTGTGAATTTGTTATGCATAGTGTCCAGGGGGCATCAAGAGAGAATTGACCCCTTATGGAATGGAGTAGGGGGAAGCAAGATAAAAGGAACATTTTTCTTTTGACTCAAAAATCTACAGAATGATGAAAAACCTTACCATTTCCTTTTCTGATGATTTGCCTCAGAAACATTAACAAACAGTGAATTATGGTTTAGAATTTATTTACATTGATTTGGCATTATCAAGCAGCAAACTGGTTTTTCAACACCGTTTCTGTTTTTGTACAGATCCAAAGCTGAATTCCCATCACTAACCTCACTGTCTGAGAAAATATGTCACGTATGGTGTTGGGTGATATGAGTATTAATTTGCAATCATTCATTCATTCATTTAACAAATATTTATTGAACATTTACTATGTGCCAGGCACTGTGCTAGGTGATGGAGATACAGCCAAGAACAAAATAGAGAAAAATCACTGTCCTCATTTTACTTACATTTCAATGGGAAACAATAAACAAGATAAATAAATAAAATATATAGTATGTATACTGGTTTTCTAGAGCTGCTAAAACAAAATACTACAAACTGGATGACTTATAAGGACAGGAATTTTTGTCTTATTTTTCTCAAGGCTAGGAGTCCAAAACTAGAGTAGCAGGCCTATTGATTCCTTCTGAGGGCTCTGAACAAGAATCTGCTCCATGCTTCTCTCCTAGCTTCTGCTGATGGCCAGCAATCCTTGGTGTTCCTTGGAGCATCTTCACCTCTCAGTCTCTGTGTATCTTCTGTTTTATAAGGACACCAGTCATATAGGCTTAGTCCCCACCCTGCCCTAGTGTGACCTCAAGTTATCCTAACCGATAACATCTTCAAAGACCCTATTTCCAAACAGGGTCACATTCACAGGTATAAGGGTTAGGACATTAACATATCTTTGGGGGGGACACAAGGCAATCCCTAACTGTATGTTAGACACCGATAAGTGTTAAGAAAAAAATAAAGTAGGGAAGGGGGTTAGGAAGTTACAGATGTAACAGTGTGTTTGTGTGTATGTGTTGTCTTTGTGTTTGGAATTTTAGATATGGAGGCCAGAGAAAGCTCATCGAGAAGGGTGGTATTTGAGTAAAGCTCTGAGGAAGAAGAGATATGTCAAACTAGATATTTGTACCTATAGTTAGTTGCTTGGCATTCTATACAGCATTTACATATTAAGGAGGCAGTTCAGACTGAAAATTAACAAAGATACCATTTGGGTCTTTGACGTGACTACTCACCTAATGTAATTAAGTGTGGAGCAGGGGGAAGGGGGCGGAAAGTGAAATCCATGGCTTTTTATAAGGTGGTGATATTACTGTAGGCCTCTTGATGGTGCAGATATTAAGTGAATCACCCACTTTGTTTGGGCTTGTCAATATTTCTTCCTAAGCTGATTCTCTTCCCAGCACCAATTTAGATTGTTCTGGGCAGGCAACAACAGAAGGATGATTCCAGAAGTATTCCCATCTTTGCTTCAAAATGCAATTGTTGTTTCGCTTAGCAACAACCTGATTTGCTAACCTATTGCCATAGAAATAGAATGCAAAATATATAAGCAGCCTAGTCTTACCTTTTATTTTTTAAAAACTTCTTTTTTTTTCTTTTTCTCTGTATTTGTCATTTCACAGACCCTAACTTGTCCCAGGCTCTGTTCTACTTTTTCTGATAATCACATAGATAATTCTTAGTCCTTATAGACCAGGCCATTCTGCTACTCGCTGTTCGGCTTCACCGCAAACCTGCCTTTTCAATTAATGTATTTATCTTATAGGAATAGAAAGAAGACAGAGAGAGAAAAAGAAAAAAAGAAACAGTTGTCCATGTGATGGTTTTATTTAAATCACATTGGTCTTATTAAAAGTCCTTTTGTTTTTTAATGTGACAACTTAGTAACAGGAGTCAACTTATGTACCTAATAATCTTTTCAAAGAGAATAGTCTTTTGATATTTTACATTCCTTGAGCAGCCTTATTGAGATTTGTATATTCTTCGCTCTGCCCTGGGGCGAACTCCTCTCAACCAAAAATAAACTGACACCGACTTTAAATATTTCGTTTTAGCACCTGATTTAAAAAAAAAAAAAGTTCTCATCATATTTTCTATAGCCTGATTAATTAATTAAGTAAATAATTACTGAGCATCTACTACAATCCATGCCAGATATTGCTAAGACAAGGGATAGAGCAATTAAAGTCCCTGTACTCAAAGAGCTCAAAGTCCAGAGGGCAATGTAGACAAGCAAATGGGCAAGCAGGGTACAGCGACAAGTACATGATGGAGTGAGGGCAGGGGGCCTTGGAAGCACAGCAGACCAGCACATAACCCAGCTTTTGAGGGTTATGTGGTTGCTTCCTGGGGCTTGGTTTTGAAGGATGAGGGAGAATTAGCTAAGTTTGACTGAACATTGATGAGAGAGGAGGTTGGACATAGAAGCAGTGATAAGATCCTGGCGGGCATTTGTGCTGTGGTCAGGAGCGTAGATTTTATCCCAGAAGCAATGAGGAGAAAACAAAGCAGAAGCAGTGGTACTAACATGGAAGGCTCACTTTGGAACTGTGTACTTTGGAAAGCTCTGTCATCTCTTGTAGAATGAATTGGGGAACGGGGCCACAAGAAAGTAGGGGGCAGGAAAACCAATTAAGAGTCCACAGCATTAGTACAGAAGTAAGGCAAGGAGAGAGACCTTGAGTGGTGCAAACAGTTAACACACTCCACTGCTAACCGAAAGGTTGGAGGTTTGAGTCCTACCAGAGGCACCTCAGAAGAAAGGCCTGGTGATCTACTTCCGAAAAAAATCAGCCACTGAAAACCCTCTGGAGCACAGTTCTACTCTGACACACATGGGGTCACCATGAGTCAGAGTCAACTTGATAGCAACTTTTTTTAAGGCAAAGAGAGCCTGATTTGAGGCAATAGCAGCGAATATCCTGCTAATATTGACAGGTAAAATGAGATCAGCATGCTTGTCAAATGTCTTCCTTTCTCCCTCTCCCTTACCTAACATCATCTTATTCTAAAAAAATTATCAAGATTTATAGCATCTATTTTTAGTTTTTACTATAATTCTCACAATTTTTTATCTTCTGTATTTAAATGAATTTTGAGCTCACCAGTGCTTTCGTCACAGTTTTGTATTGGTTCTTCTGTGCATGATTTAGATTTTATCATCAAATGCATTCACGAAAAGTTCCTGGGTGCTTTATTCTCTGAAATCTCACAAACTTGAGAATATCTATTGCCTGTATGTTTAAGGGATATTTTTCTCTTAATATATCCTGCATTTTAGAGTACCTGGGGTATTCATAATTCTAGTATCCAAGATGATGTCTTTGTTGACCCATCGATTAGGTAGAAAAGTATTTCTAAATTTCTAAAAGGAGGTAAGTTAGTTGTCTGGCCCTTAACAGAAAAACGTTTGCTGGCTCCAGACCTAGACTAATGAAGCGTAAAGCTCCACCCTCATGCTCACCACTTGGGCTGCAGGATCATCAGTTCTTGTGTTTACCCCTCTAGTTTTCCACTTCCTCTTCATTTCTAGCACCTGCACGTTTTCTTTCGCTCTTCTTTCTTTGTTTTTTTTTACAAGCCCAGCTAGCTACTTAAAAGCATATCTATTTTATTTTATCTAGATATTTTTAGCAGGAATGTTTTCAGATACCTAGTCCACCATATTGCAAAACCAGAAGTCTCCTCCTTCTTCTGTCTTTGGATAATAATATGTTTTTTTTTTTTTATTCCCTTGACTTGGCCACTTAACTTGTTCATGTTCAATTTTTCCTTATTTTCTGGTTCTATTCTTTAAGGCCAGGAAAATTCTCATCTACATAACTCTCTGTCTGTGGTGTTTGGTATGTAAGCTCTCAATTGTCATTTCTTTTAAAACATTTTGTAATACTCATGGTCATTTTCTTTTTAATCCATTGATTATTTTAAAGTGAGATAATTTTTCAAATATATTTTTGGCTACTTTATCTTTAATATCTGGTGATCAAAGATCACGGTCTTTCTGATACCAGTTCTTTGGAATTTATTGAAATTTTGTTTGTGGTCCAGTATGTGGTCAATTATTAATATGCATGGAAAAAATGTATATCTGAGTGCAAGATTCTCTTTGTATATGTTATATCAAACCTGTTAATTGTGCTATTCCTGTTGCCAACCTTGTTGCCATGGAGTTGATTCCAACTCACAGCGAGCCTATAGAACAGAGTAGAACTGCCCCATAGGGTTTCCAAGGCTATAATGTTTACAGGAGCAGATCACCAGGTCTGTCTCCCATGGAGCAGCTGGTGGGTTGGAACCCCTAACCTTTTAGTTAATAACTGAGCACTTAAGCACTGCACCACCAAACCCGCTACCATTGAGTCGATTCTGACTCATAGCGACCCTACAGGACAGAGTAGAACTGCCCCATAGGGTTTCCAAGGCTATAAATCTTTATGGAAGCAGACTGCCACATCTTTCTCCTGCAGAGCAGCTGGTGGGTTCGAACTGCTGACCTTTCGGTTAGCAGTTGAGCACTTTAATGACTGTGCTACCAGGGCTGCTTAATTGTGCTATTAGGATCTCTATTTTAAATCTGTCTGCTAGATATAACACTTCCAAAAAATGTTCAGTTAAAACATACTGTGGTTTATATTTGTGTAATTTCTCTTTGTAATTTTATCAGTTTCTGATTTAGGTATTTCAAGGTTATGTTGTTAATGAGCATAAAAGTCAATGATCATTGTCTCCTTTGTGGATTATTTAATTTATCGGTATTAATGTTTTATTTCCTAGCTTATAAATCTTAGAAATCATGTTTTTAATGGCCAGCCCAAACCTTTCTGTGAGCTGAATCTAGCTGTAGGCCAGTTTTACACCCAGCAAAATTAGACAATAGAAGGAGCTTGCTCTTGTGTTCTCTCCTACTGGTTTCTGCAGAGAATGGCTTGATCATTTGATGACCCTAAATCTTGTAGTTCTTGTCTAAGGCAAAGGATGTGCCTTTCCAGATGATGCCTCCAGGTCTGAGGAGGTCTATACCAGATGCCTTCTCTACCCTCTTCGCTTTGATCCAGTTTTCCATGTGGGGTCGATACACTTAACAGTTTGGGGTTTAAGTCTGTAGGTACTTCTTTTTTAATATCGAAGTTATATTTTTTCTTTCATTTTTCATTTTTAAATGTTTTTTGGTCTCAGGGAATTGGGAGTGAAGTAAAAATAATCTTTATTTTACCATCATCAACTGGAAGACCTCAAAATTCTCTTCTTACCCAAAACCTTTCAGTGGTTTTATTCTTCTGATGGAGTGTGAAATACTTTGACAGCACCAAAATCTGAGAAACAAAGATTAACTAGATGTGGCAGGTATTGATAAATGTTGATACCAATCATGCGTGTATCTGGGAATCAATGAAAAACAAGGTTTATTGGGTGAAAGAATCAAAGTGGGCTTTTGGAGACTCTGTATGTAGTTTCCACAGCATTCATAACAGTTGTGAAAACATGGACACATTATCTGCTTTATGTTAAGAATGTCTATTTTTTAGTTCTTGAAGCTGCTTCTTAGAACTTTATCTTATTGTTTCACCTGTTAAACCCATAATAAAGGAAAAATGCTCTTGGAAGAAGTTGATGTTTAAAATGTAGAATACAACTAATGTTTCGATCTTCTTTCCCCGTTTTTCCTTTTGTAGTATGACTATGAATATGATGAAAACGGTGACAGAGTCGTTTTAGGAAAAGGCACTTACGGCATAGTCTATGCAGGTCGAGACTTGAGCAACCAAGTCAGAATTGCTATTAAGGAAATCCCAGAGAGAGATAGCAGGTACAGTAATTCTGCATAATAAGAGCTGTTTTCTAAAGTACTTTGGGCTGTTAATACCATTTTAGAAAATATTTTGTGATATTCTAATTAATGAAACTCTGAAAACTCCATTGTGTTAATTAGCTCTCTGAGGGTTAACTGTTGCATCTTTCAAGAATAAGACTCTGATGGGGAAGGGCAGCGTATCTGAGGTAACGAGGACAGGATTTCCTAAGAGTAGAAGAGAAAATGGCCCTGTGTGTGTTGGACTGAAGTTACATCGGATAATGGTGTTTATTATATGGATAGATGGGGAATAAGCACTATCAGAAATGGTCTGAACCATACCAAGTGGGACCTTGTGGAAAATGGAAGAGATTTTAGGAAGAGGGAAGTTGTTCAGGGAACTAAACAGCTCTAGCAACAGCATTATCTGTTGTTCCCTGCTCCAGTGCTCTGTTCAATCATTTGTTTTCCCAACAAATAATTCCCTCTTCTCTCAACTTCATGATTCCTGCTGCCTCATCATTTTCCTTTTGTCTTCTCTCTGTAAGATAGTGCTCCTACAGTCAACTGTGTACATGTGTGGTATATTGGTTTGAATTGGTCAGTTATTACAATAGTCCTTATTTGGCCAAATTTTAATGTCAGGCTGTGTCATAGGCTTCCTTTGGCTGCCTGCAAGTCTCCTTTCCTTTGGCCGTGGTGGTAGGGTCACATGATTGGCTTTCCTCAGAGAGAACCTGAGCTCCATGAGCCTCCTGTCTACCCAACATCTCCACTTGTTAATCTAAAAGGCATCTCAAGGTTAACATAGCCAAAATGGACCATAGATTTTACCCCCAAATGTACTCTACCTGAGGTTTTCCCTGCCTTAGTTAATGTTACTTTAACTATCCAGCTGTTTAATCTAAAGCCTCAGATTCATTTGGATTCCTGTCTTTCTCTCACACTCCATATCATCTCCATCAGTCAGTCCTGTTGTCTCAGCCTCTTAATATATGCTGAATCTTCCTACTCTTTCCCATCACAACTACAACTCTAGTCTAAGCTGCCAGGTCTCTCACTCAGACTCCTGACTGCTTCTACCTCCTAACTGGTCTCTGCTTTCTCTTCTCCATTCACCCTTAGTCCATTCTTTCTCAGAGCAGCCAGAAAGATCTTTCTGAGGTTAAGTCATATCATGTCATTACTGCTTAAAATCGTTCAATGAATTATTGTTGCGACCAGTAGAAAGCCTGGTACCCTTACCTGGAACCATAAGGCCATGACGATCTGCTTCCCTCTGTAGATCCCCACCTGTGCTCCCGCCATTGCACACTAGAATCTAGCCACATTGGTGTCTTTCTGTTTGTCAGGCACAGCAAGGCTCATTCTCCAGATCTTGCCATGACTACTTCATTTTCATCTTTTAGATTTCAATCCATATGTCAAGCCTCCAGAGAAGCCTTCTTTGACTACCCCAGCTGAAAAAGATACTCCATCCCATGCCACCAGTATCCCAAGTACCAGCTATCTTTCTGCTACTCCATCCTTAGTGCAAAACTTTCAAAGGTGGCTGCGCTGCCTTCAGCCTCCTTATCTACATTCCAGACAAGAGGAATGAAAAGGAAAACCATGCTCTCCAGAAATGCCTAGCACACTCTCACCTCTATTCCACTGGCCAAAAATAGTCACCCCTAACTATAGGCAGCCTAGGAACTCTACAGCTTTTAAGCTGGACTTTCTTCAAACAGAATTAGAAAGAGAGAAAACTAGATATCAGGTAGGTGACTAGTAGTTAGTGTCTGCCACATGCATAGTTTCAATTGTATGTTTCTCATGGCATTGTTCCAGAATTTTCTCTTGGCTAATTCATGAGATAATAATGAATTCTTATGAAACAGTGGTAGAAATTATTTATTCAATTCCTATAGTGATGTATATAAAGTTGTTATGTTTAAATTTTTAAAAAAAATATTTCTATAGGTCCTTAAGCAGTAAATACACAGAGTAGATTTTAAAACAACATAAAATTTAATGGGCTCAACACTATCAAAATGCTGTAGCCATACTTACTGCCATTAGCCACATCCCTTTTCCCTCTCCCACCAAATGAATTTAAGTAGGCACTTGGAAGAAAACTGCTTTTAAAATCAACTTTGTGGCTTAATTTTACTCAACTGCCATTGTGCCATTGTACACACAGCAGATATACCAACACTAATGCCACATTTTCAGCCTCTGTCTGTAACAATGCAATTGTCATAATGTGGGTTGTTTGAAAACACTTGCATGACAAGCCTTTCCCCTGAACAGCTTATACAGAGCATCTTTTTACCAAAGTAAGGGGATTACAATGAAATCTATCATGTTTTTACCGTGAAGATACAGCAGACAAAGGTATTTCCATCTATGTGCCCTGGCGTGATTTGGATGCTCCATTAAAAAGCTAGCAGTGACAATGGATAATTGCTAACATCGGATGATGGGTGTGAATAATGCATGATCCACTGTACACTAAATATTACCATCTGTAAGGAGGGATCACAGCAACCAAAACAGTTTCTTCTGTGTTTCACTCATATTCTAAAGATACTTTGTTAGAGAATCAGAGTGGTTGTAAGAGAGAGGTAGTGGATTTTAAGTATGCCTTCATAATCTATCCCCAACTAGTTGTTAATCTCAGAATGACTTCTTCCTCTGACATCCTATACACTCCTGAACTGTCTGTTTAGATCAGTGATTCTCCATTCAGCTGTATATTAGGGCTAATGGAGAGCTTTTAAAAATACTGATGCTCAGGCCATAATTCCAGAAATTCTGGACATTGGTATTTTTTAAGGCCCCCAAGAGATGAACGTTGAAAACCACTGGTCTAGATGGTTGTAAGTGGGAATTTTACTCAGATGGCATGCTCTGGAGATACCTACGGATTAATAGTTTTTTTCAAAGCTAAATATATATCTAAGTATTTTCTGTTATCTACAATTTCTTTTTTCCATTCTTATAGCTGATTAAGAAGAGATATGATTTGCTGTCTACATTCTTAAGAATTCAGTATTACAATAAGCTATTAATGAAGACTATAGAATTGATGTCCTTGTTTACTTTAAGGGTATCGTTTTGGACTTGTGAGCCAGCAACAGTATTGGAAGAAAGATAACATGTTTTATTAAAGGCCCTTATTCTCTAGGGTGACAATGTATTAATACCTCTAGAGCTGTTCTGAAGATCTCCAAAGACATCAAAGAGGCTGGTTGGCATAAATCCATGACAGCAGATTTCCAGCTAAAAAGCTATAGAGTTCCTAGCTTACCTGTAGTTAGAGGTGGCCACTTTTGGCCAGTGGAACAGGTCAAAGTATGCTGAACTTTCTGGGAAGCATTCTTTTCCTTTTTCTTCTTACTGTTTGGAATGGATATACAGAGGCTGGAGGCCACCTTTGAAAGTCATGCACTAAAGTTGGAAAGGCATAAAAATAGCTGGGACCTGGGGCACTGGTTTCATGAAGAGGGGTGTCTTTTTCAGCTTGAGATAGTCAGAGAAGGCCACTGTGACATTGGAATTGAGACCTAAATGATGACAAGCATAGTTTTTTGACCTAAACAAATTATAATTTCATGCTTATTTAGTGCTTGCCATTTACACTTAGTGAAAATTGCTGCATGTTCCCAATAATTTCTATATTGGAGAAGGGTTCTTATTCTTAGCTAGGTTGAATTCTGACTAGTATTGCAAATTTTGAGCCATCCTTGGTTTAAATAATGAGCAAGTGGGGGATGGAGGGGATGGGTATTCGCTTCACAAGGATCTTAAATTTAAGCGTTGATAGTTTGATTTTCAAGAAGGTCAGGAGGTGAAACCCTTTGGTTCATAATAAACAGAGTTAGTCACCTGCTTTAGATTATTTGATCATCTTGATTTAAATCTGTAGAATAAGCACAATATTTGCGACTAACTTATATCATACATATGAAAAGCAATCATGACCTAGTATCAATAAAGTTTTTTAAACCTGATATAAATGCCTTCATCTTTGAGAATCATTACCTAAGTATCTTATTGGTAACACTATATATTGGCATTTGACATGGAATCTCATTCAAGCAGTTATCAAAATGGTGTTGCTGTTCCTCACTCATATCCTGCTAAGAGGTTCAAGGTAATACCTGCCCTTCATGATTCCTAGAGAAATTCTAAAAAAAAATAAAATGAGTAAAAGATCTAAAATACAGTTCGTTGTTTCTTTGGCTGCTTTCTGAGTAAGGTTTCACAGATTATAAAAGTTTGTTTAAAGTAAGTGAATTTGGATTTTTGTAACCTGCGAATTGCTTTACCTTATAGTTTACCCTGAAAAATATGAATAAAATCTAATAGGACAGGGGAGAGACTATGACTTCATGAAAGTAGTATATAATTGAATGCTAACCAATTCTAGTATTTGTTATTGGCATTCAAAAAATCCATTCTGCTTATATGGGTTTGCCATTGTAGGATCTGAGCATTTCCCACATGTAGGACTAAAGCAAGGCATCACGTTTTTATTTACTGCCTTAGTAGTTGGTGCCTTTCACACTGTAGCCTCCATTCCACAACAGAAAAAAAAAAAAAAGTTTGGATGTGACTTTGACTCTCTACTGATCCTTGCTGATACCCTACCATATTTACTTATATAATAATTATATTAGAGCTACATTGAATTCAGGAATGTTAAGAGTCTGCAAGCTTTACAGTGCTTCAAATAATCATCAAAAGTATTGCTTGGTCTGTTCCAGAAATATAAAATACTTCTATTTTAGAAGTTGATTCAGCAACATATAGCACATACATGATTTTGAAGTCTGGTTTAAAGCTGGTCTTTGAATGTGGAGGCTTGGTTAGGATTGGGTAAAAATCCTGCTATAATAGCTAGAATGATGGACACAGTAAGGTGAGGATTTTGAGGCAAGGGACTCAAAGAGATTTGGGGTATAAATGTTTTTTTCTATTGAAGAATTGATGGCCTTTCAGAAAGTTCTGGAATGAACATTACAACTATTTGCAATTTTTATCTTCCTGAGCAAGGGTGTCCTGAAATAGTAAAGTTATGTTCAGGAGGGTGGTGGAATATATAGTCGTGTTAATGTGACAGTAAGCAGTGTGAGATGATTTCTGTTCTCCTGGATTCAAATATTAGCTCTGTCACTTACTAGCTTTGTGATTTGGGGCAGGTTTAGTTATCCCTTCTGTGAATCAATTTCCTCATCTGTCAAATGAGCATCCTAATAGAACCTTACTCATGGGATTGCTGTGAGAAATGAGTTAATATATACAAAGGGCTTAGAACAGTGCCTGTCCCTATTTCCCTTCAGATCCTACTATACCCTCAACGTCATAGAATTTATCTTATGAGAAATAAAGGCCTTAAATGGTCATATTTGGATTTATATATGGGCATATATTTAGCTAACATTTTCAAATGCCATTGCTTAAATTTATACGCTAATCTAAAGTCTGGCTATGTAATTCGCTCATCAATATTTGCATGTCTTTTAGATACTCGCAGCCCCTACATGAAGAAATAGCATTGCATAAGCATCTGAAACACAAAAATATTGTCCAGTATCTGGGCTCTTTTAGTGAGAATGGCTTCATTAAAATCTTCATGGAGCAGGTCCCAGGAGGTAAGAAATATTTTTCTTTCTTTAAAAAGTATAAATTGCTAGGGCCTTGAAGCACAGTAAAATTGAGACTTACTGTATCACACAGGCCTTTACTTGTCTAAGTTAAAAGAAAAATTGGACATATGACATCACTTTACTGTTTTTTAGGAGACAATAAATAAATACCAGAACTAATTTCATACCAATAATTGTAACTTGGAGCCCTGGTGGCAGAGTGGTTAAGAGCTTGGCTGCTAACCAAAAGGTTGGCAGTTCGAGTCCACCAGTTGCTCTTTAGAAACCCTCCAGATCTTCTCTGTCCTATAGGGTCCCTATGAGTCGGAATCAACTCAACAGCAACGGGTTAATCATAACTTGGATTAATGATAGCAATTGAGTTGCCTTTTACTTCTACTGTATTTGATAATGAGCTTCTTTAGACCAGGGACATTTTCATATTCATGTTTGAGCCCCAAGAATTTTGTACAAGGCCTGGGCTACTGTGAATAACCCAATTTATACTGGCTTCAATTAATGTTACATTACTGCTGTTGTTGTTAGGTGCCATGGAGTTGGTTCTGACTCATAGTGACCCTGTGTACAACAGAATGAAACACTGCCCAGTCCTGCACCATCCTCACAAATGTTGCTGTGTTTGAACCCATTGTTGCAGCCACTGTGTGCTTTAAAGAACTCATTTAACTTAAAGATTTTACCCACTGTTTTCTCCCTACTTTACAGGAAGTCTTTCTGCTCTCCTTCGTTCCAAATGGGGCCCATTAAAAGACAATGAGCAAACAATTGGCTTTTATACAAAGCAAATACTTGAAGGATTAAGATACCTCCACGACAATCAGATAGTTCACCGGGATATAAAGGTAGGATGCACTAGGATTCGTTTCCATTTTTATTTACAAAAGGTATATTGTGTTTTGAGTATTAATTTGGAATGGCAAATTAATAAACCTCAGAAATAGCAGAAATCTAAGATACTACTGTATGCTGAATCATTTATTTATATTCATGTCCGATCTCTTCTTCTCAAGGTATAAACTACTTGGCCATATTCAATTCACTAAGATTGAACTCTCACTTCGGTTTAGGTGTTCTGTGGGGTAGGGGTGCAGCAGTACGAAGTTGAACAGGAGCTTAAAGGCTGGTTCATCTTCATATCCATGCCCATAGTTGCTACTCAGAAAATATTTACTGAATCAATGGATGCACAGTTGGAAGAAAAAAATAAAATCCTCTTTTTCTACAAGTCTCACGTACTCATAGATTGAAATAAAATTAGATAACTTATTAGATTCTGTTTAAAAGGAGAAAATTCAGAACTAATAAATTTTTGACAAAGTAAGTTAATATTGGAAGGGGCCCTGGTGAAGTGGTTAAGCACTTGACTGCTAACCAAAAGGTCGGTTTGAACCCACCAGTCGCTCCATGGACAGATTATGTAGATTTATAGTCTGTTTAGGTAAAGATATATAGCCTTGGAAACCCTATGGAGCAGTTCGACTCTGTCCTGTTGGGTCACTATGAGTCAGAATCAACTCAGTGGCAACGGGTTTGAAGTTAATATTACTACCCTAAAGTTGACCCAAATGCTCATTTATCTGCGATGAGTTTAACTGTATTTCCTAGGTAACCTAGGAAAATAAGTAAAACAACATAGAAAAGAAAGTAAAATGACTGGGGAGTTATGGATATCATAATTTAACTTATCATACACGTTATTGAAACCTATACTATCTGCGTACTGCAGCAAACTGTAACTAAGTAGGAACCGTTTTTGACCTTGTGACCTGAGTAGCAGATTGTAAACAGCTATGAGCTATTAATGAAGACTACAGAGTTAGTGTCTTTGTTTGCTCAAAGGATACCTTTTCATACTGGACTTGTGAGCCAGCAACAGTATTGGAAGAAGGATAACATGTTTGATTAAAGTCCTCTGTTCTCTAGGGTGACAATGTGTTGATTAATACCTATAGTGGTGTTCTCAAGATCTCCGACTTCGGGACATCAAAGAGGTTGGCTGGCATAAATCCATGTACTGAAACTTTCACTGGTATGTTTTTGCAATGATGATACAGATCTTTTGTAATTAAAGAAGTAATTGCTAAGTTTAAGCATAATATGAGAGAGAAATTTAGTCTGTGGACTCACAAACATTAATGTTGATATCTTTTGATGCTCACTAAAAAATGTGACACAGAATTTAAACTGTCCCCTTTCTCTTCTTGTATTTGTGTGCTTGCTCAGCCTCTTGCTTAATGCCACTAAAGATTTTTTTTTAACTCTGAATTTATCATTTGTTTTCCCTTTCATGCCATCACGTCCTTCCTGGTTGGCCTACAACCATCATAACCCTAACAAGATTTTTTTTTTTTAACATTTCCGTAGTCCAAGCTCTCTGTGATTCTTACTCATACCTTAATTACCTCCCATTTGGACTATGAATTCCCTCATTCCTAGTCCTGTTTACTCCGTGTCGCCTATTCACCTACTCCACAATATAAATAACTGTGAGATTTCAATTCAGAAAGAGGAAGTGACTCACCAACTCAGAAGTGGGATGAAGAGAGAGCTTTCCTGAGAAATTAGGCAATGCAGCCACTGAAGCTAGCTGCGTCTAGTACAATGTCCCAGGAGGGTGGAGACAAAGCAAAATTTCTAAAAAGGTAACAGGAGCCAAGAGGAAACCAAAGAGCAGAGAAATTAATGACTACCCAAGGACACTCAGTAGTTACAGGGGGAGGAGGCATCTGGGACTTTAAACTTGGTCTTCACTCCATGTTCTTATCATTCCTTTATGTTGACTCTTATTTAAGTATTAAATTCTTATTATGATTAGAAAGAGAGAGTGAAATTTAGCAAAATGAGTCAATGAGTTATCTTTGGTCTAATATAAAGCAGAATGGCCAGATGCTCCCATTTACGCATTCAGTTGTTGGTAGACGTTGGTGTTGGTGTGTGCTATCGAGTTGATTCTGTCTCATAGTGACCCCATGCGACAGAGTAGAACTTCCCTATGGGGTTTCCTAGGCTGTAATCTTTATGGGAGCAGATCACCAGGTCTTTTCTCCCTCCAAGCTACGAGTAGGTTTGAACCGCTGATCTTTTTGTTAACAGTCGAGTGCTTAACCATTGTGCCACTAGGGCTCCTTGTGAGGTAGGAGGTAGTACCCCCATTCTGCAGATGAGGAAATTGAGAGAAAAGGGACATTGCTGCCAGAAGTCACACAGTTTGTAAATGCTAGAACTCAGGTTTTTAATCTACCCTTTGCTGTTTGCTTTGAACTTTTTGTTCCACATCTGTTTTTCTCTCCACCTCACCCCAGTATCTGTTGTGGTAGCCTGAGAAGGGGAAAGGAGTAGAGAGAGAAATCCCATAAGGCTCCCCCTCAGAACATTCAGTCGGCAACACCTTTGGCCTGGCTCCCATCCCCATGGCAATGGGTATTTCAGGACACAGAATTAAATACATTTATAATGTATTTTTTTGAACAAAGTAAGTACTAGCCTATTAATAATTTTAAATGTCTTTACATTTTTTTCCTCATACGCTGTCAACTTGGCAAGAGACATTTTAGATTCTGCCAAGACTTAGTAATTTCTGAGAGGAAAATCTTCGCTTTCAGCACACTTTATTTGGGCAAGATATTAATCTTTTATTCTTGAAAACTTTTTTTTTTTAAATCCCCAAAGGAGTTGTAGTAAAGCCTGTCTTCCCAGAACCCTTTGCAGATGCTTCTGCCACTGGCCTCAATTAAGAATGACGTATATGACTAACATGCTTACGTCTGTCTCCAGCACTGACTGTGTCTGGTTGTGCAGACCATCATAGCCCTCAGAGGAAGCCAAGTCACAGGGGCTTAGTCAACCTCTGATGAATTGCGTTGAAGGACATTGATCTGTCTTAACTCTTGGTGATTTTAGTGAAGGAGAAGGCAACAGCAACCAGCATTTATGGAGTGTTTACTGTATACTTGACTCTGCTAAATGCTTTACATAAGTTATTTCATTGAAATTCATACATCATCCCTAAGTGGTAGGTATCATTATCCTAGTTTATGGTGGGAAAATTAAGGTTCAAAGAAATTAAATAACCAGTGATAGAGCCGAGATTCAACTAGACTTAACATGCCAAATGGAATTAATTATCTTCTCCCCAAACCTGTTCCACCCACACTCTTCCTGGTCTCAGTTGATGGCGACTCCAAACTTAAAGTTATCTGTGGTGCCTTTCTCTTCTCACATTCCAATCCAGTCCATCAGGGAAGCCAATTGGCTCTAACTGCAAAATGTGTCCAAAATAGGGCCACTTCAATAACCTTCTACCTCTTCTCCCTGCATCCACTTTGGCCCCTACTGTCTCTTCTCAACACAGCAGCCAGAATGTTCCTTTTAACACATAAATCAAGCCCTAGCACTCAGAGCATTTAATGGCTTTCTGTTTTTTTCCGAGGAAACACTAAACTCCTTACAATGGCGGATAAGGCTCCTACCAGATCTGGAGTCCTTTGGTTTTCAGACCTCATTTCCTGCTCATTCCCATTGTTCATTCTGCTCCAGGCACATAGGCCTTCCTGTATTTCACCCATTATGCCACATAAATACTCAACGGCAGTTACCTTGTTGGTCCAAACAAGAGGCAGTGAGGTAACTGTTACAAGGTCCTGCTACAGGGCCTTTGCATATGCTTTTCATTTTGCCAGTAATACTCTTCCCCCAGCAATCTGCATGGCAGACTCCCTCACCACCCTCAAGTCCAAACTGCTTCATGAGGTCTACCCTGAGCACCCTATTTACAGGGGCAGCCCTCCTTGGGACTGGATACTCCTGATTCCCTTCACCTTGCTCTCATTTTTGGTCTTAACACTTATCACTTTCTAACATAATATATAATTTACTTATTTATTGTGCTTTTAGCTTATTGTCTGCTTCCCTCTACAAAATATAAGCTTTTGTACATTTGTATCTGTAGTATTTCTGTTTACTCCACTGCTGCATTCTAAGTGTCTTAAACAGTGCCTGGCCCATCAACCACTGCTATTGAGTCAATTCCGACTCATAACAACCCTGTAAGACAGAGTAGAATTGCCCCATAGGGTTTCCAAGGCTGTAAATCTTTACAGAAGCAGACTGCCACATCTTTCTCCTGCGGAACTACTGGTGGTTTCAAACCACCAGCCTTTTGGTTAGCAGAGGAGCACTTTAGGGATCCCTCAGTATGGATCTGTAGAATGAATGCTTGAATGAAATATAATGTTTAAACTTTTAACCACTAAACTATACTGCCTCCCCAGATAGCTATACTGGCAAAGAAATTCTAAAATAGATTATTTTAAAGTATGTTTCTTAAACTTTGGAATGCAGTATGTAGGAAGTATGGGTTTTAGGGTTAATACTCTCACTTGTGTTTTTTTAGGCTAATGTTCAGATTGGTTTGCGTCTCCATTATCCAGCTCTGCAAATCTCTTTGTATAAAATATTATGTGTCATGTGTTTGTGGAGTAAAGAGAGAAGCAGATATGAACACATGACTAAACCTGTTTTTTTGGCACTTGCTCTGATAATTAAATAATTAAACGCAATTGGCACATAGAGAGCTTTGAAATATTATCTGATGAATAAAAAACATGCGTAATTTATTGTTAAGATATTACTTTAACTGTCCGATTTTGTAAATTCACTATATTTTTGATCAGTTGTAATTTCTACTCAGATATTGTTGTTGCTGTTGTTAGGTGCCTTTGAGTCGGTTCCAACTCATAGTGACCCTGTAGGACAGAATACAACTGCCCCATAGGGTTTCCAAGGAGTGGCTGGTGGATTTGAACTGCCAACCTTTTGGTTAGCAGCCGAGCTCTTAACCACTACACCACTCAGATATTAGCAAACTTAAGTTCTCTCATCAAATTTATTTTAGACCCAGAGACAACAAAAGGGAGTGGTAGGCTTCAACACATTTTCTAAAAGATCATTTGATTATATATAATCACAAAAAAAATATCACTTGCAGGGAAGCTAACATTGAAGAGAAATCATAGCGGTTTTCTGTTAAGGGTAGGTGAGTCTTTGGAGAGCGTGTTTTCCTTATACTTGGCAAAGTGAAATGCTTTCCTCCAATAGCTTTGCAAATTTAAGCTGAGAGCAGACACACACAGTTGTATGTAAGCAGAAACTTGAACTTCTGCCATGTAATGATGAGGTTTAAAGGATAAACCTGGCAAGATGACAAAGCTTGAAAAAAATACTACACCTTTATTATATTATTATGAACAACAGCCAGCTTCTAGCCTGTGTATTTGTGGCTTTCATAGGGGAAGTTTAAAAGAATTTTATGTAGAAGCGTTTACCTATAAATTATGCATTGAGATATTCATAAAAGGTGTTGTCTATATTTATCAAAAAGTCTGTCACTCTGGTTATAAATTAGATACTGAAGTAGCTCTTCTGGCAAACGCCTCCGGATTTGAAGTATTTTAACATGGCATCTTGGATGGTTTTCTGTTTGCTGATTATATAGTTTGAGTATATCAGGAGTCCATGGGTAGTGCAAATGGTTAACATGCTCAGCTGCTAACTGAAAGGTTGGAGGTTTGAGTCTACCCAGAGGCACCTCAGAAGAAAGACCTGGCAATCTGCTTCTGAAAATCGGCTGTCAAAAACCCTATGGAGTACAGTTCTACTCTGACATACATGGTGTTGCCCTGAGTCAGAATCAAGTTGACAGCAACTGGTTTCATGAGTGTACCAGAGGCAGGAGATATGGCCATAATCTGTTCCTGTTCAAGCTCCTAGCTCTTTGCTGGACTTTGGGAAATCTCTCTAAGGGGCACTAGAAATGCAAATTCAGCCTCTTGTTTGGCCAGTGAGGTGACTGCAGCTGAGTGTTTACCTGGGATGGACCAGACCAGAACTAGAACCAGTGGTTCTTGGCTCTCCCTTTTTCATTTCATTCCTCTTCACTCTCTGTCTGATGAGTTGTCTGTACTGATGGCGCCTGACCTGTCTTTTATCTGTTAAACCCATTATTCCACAGACCTCAGGCACACAGGCAGGAGTCATGTATATTTGATTCACAGAATAACGTACTCCAGAAATGATTTACATTATTCTTAGTAATGGCTTTCAGAATCTTCATGATTTCATGATGAGGAAATAAGAATGAAAACAGAAAAACTAAGCATTTAACTCAGGAATTTAGAAATATTGATTTAAGGAAATGGTTGAATGAGCTAGATTTATCCTGGAAAAGACTAGAAGTATACATAATAGCAGTCTTCATGTATTTAAAGAACCAGACACAGAAAATGTGTGTTGATATACTCTCTGTTGTTCTCAGAAGACTAATTGTTGGAAGTTTCTAAGAGATCCCAATGAAATGATGCCTCAATTATGCTACTCTATCTAGGGAATGAGAACTATCCATTTATAACCCAATGATGTTGGAAAACTATTTTTTATATCACTGGTAAAATCCATGATAAAAACTGCTATTTTCACTTTTATTAACAGCAGAGAAAACTGGAACCCCCAAATTATGAGATATTAAGACTTGAATCACTCTTGTTGTTTTACTTATATACAGAAATAGCAACTGTCATGAGCTATCCATCTTTTACCTCTCTTTAAAGTGAAAATGTGTTTGAATTATTTCCAGGTACCCTTCAGTACATGGCACCAGAAATAATAGATAAAGGGCCCAGAGGCTACGGAAAAGCAGCAGACATCTGGTCTTTGGGCTGCACCATCATTGAAATGGCCACAGGAAAACCACCCTTTTATGAACTAGGAGAACCACAAGCAGCTATGTTCAAGGTTTCATTTTGTATATGTCTTGAAAACACATGTATACAGCTTTCCATGCTGTTGTTGTTGGGTGCCGTCAAGTCGATTCCAACTCATAGCAACCCCATGTAACAGAGTAGAACTGCCTCGTGGGATTTTCTTGGCTGTAATCTTTACAGGAGCAGATCGCCAGGTCTTTCTTCCACAGAGCTGTTGGGTAAGTTTGAACCACCAACCTTTCGGTTAGCAGCTGAGCACTTAACTGTTTGTGCCACCAGGGATCCTTAAAGCTTTTCATAGCTACTGGGTATTCTATATGTTTATGTCATTTTTTCTTTTTTTTTTTTAAGGTAAAAGACAAAGAGCCTAAGTAAGCATGACTGGAGAGCACATTAAAGTTCAAGAAGAGTCATGCCCTCAGCCAGCGCCTAGTCTTCCCGCAATGACCTCTCTTTGCCTTAGTTTTCTCAGCTACAAAGTGAGATTAAATGTAACTTCCCCTGACCATCTTCTAACAATGCAGTATAAATAACACCCCACTACATGGAAGATGATTTAAGCTCTTTAGGAATCACTGTCTGAAAATCTTCCCTGGAAAGAGATACAAGAATGTTTTTAACCAACTGATATTAAAAAATAAAATAAACATCTTCCTTTACTTCTCTGTCAGAATAGTTGAATAGTTGAATGAATCCATTAAAAAAGAGATTAATAAATACTTTAAATACATCAGTCTTATTTTCTTATTTCTACTTTTCTAGCCTGTTAATTAGCCCCTTAGTAATTCCTCTGGAAGTGGGAAACAGCCCCACCTCCCAAAAACAGGGAGCACCCGATATGGAGATAGGGCTGAGAGAGTCCTAGTGCCACAGCGCAGGATCTGGGGACTAAGCATGGTGGCTACCTGCCTCTGCTTTCCTGTAGTCGTCACCTGCCAGACCCTTATGCCAAAGGAAAGTTTAAAATGGAAACCTAAGACAGAGGACTTTTGATGATAATTTATTCCTCTCCCAACTGCGGACCATGTTTTTAGCCTTATTCCCTTTATGTATAGCCTCTCGTGAAGGTCCATGTGTTACAAAGCCTGGCTTACTTTAAGCTTTGAGGTGATCTGATGGGGTGCTGATGATATAGAAATGAGCAGTATAACCAAACCTGAAAGAGCAATGAGAGCTACTAAGAGTGCTGCTCTTCTTGACATGAATTGATGTCTTTCTCTTGTTGGCCAATCTTTTTATCAGTCTCTAGGACGTTGCTCTGAAATGCTGCTTGATTACCCATTAGTGCAGTGATTATTATACGTCATGCTTTTGTCTCTGTTAGGCCAGCCTAAGCCTTGCATGGAGCCCTGGTGGCACAGTGGTTAAGTGCTTGGCTGCTAACTGAAAAGTCAGCAGTTTGAACCTACCAGCCACTCCACAGAGAGAGATGTAGCCGTCTGCTTCCATAAAGATTTACAGCCTTGGAAACCCGATGGGGCAGTTCTACTCTGTCCTATAGGGTTGCCATGAGTCAGAACTGACTCAGTGGCAATGGGTTTAAGGCTTGCATAGAAAGTGATACCATCTTGGAGAGATGAGATAACATAGACTCTGGCATTGATTAACAATGTTTGCATCCAGACTCCAACATGGTCTAGCTATTGGATGACTTTGGGCAAGTTACTTAACCTTCTTGTTCCTCAGTTTCTTCTTCTATGAAACGGGTATAAAAATAGCACCTCTTATAGGATTTTTTTTGAGCCTTGGTGGCATAGTGGTTAAGAGTTTGGCTATTAACCAAAAGGTTGGCAGTTAGAATTCACCAGACGCTCCTTGGAAACCCTATGTGGCAGTTCTACTCTGTCCTATAGGGTCACTATGAGTCGGGATCAACTTGACGGCGACGGGTTTGGTTTTTTTTTTTATAGGAGTTTTGGGAGTCCTGGTGGCAAAGTGCTTAAGAGCTATGGCTGCCAACCAAAAAGATCGACAGTTGTAATCCACCAGCTGCTCCTTGGAAACCCAATGGGGCAATTCTACTCTGTCCTACAGAGTCGCTATGATTCAGAATTGACTTGACAGCAACGGGTTTGGTATGGTTTTGGGTATAGGGGTCTTGTGAGGGTTGTGTGAAATAGTATGTGCAAGGCACTTAGAACACTGTCTGACACATAGTAAAGGCTATATAATTATTCTAAATAGTTATGTATTACTATTTATATAATAATAAATTTATATAAACTATATAATTATAAAAAAGATTCCCTTAGAAAATTTTCTCTACCCTAAATACATAAAAACATCATTAAAAAGTAAAATTTAAATGGCAGCAATGAGAAGAAATTCTAATTGTTATAAAAATACCATTCACTTAATTTTAAAGTACTTTTAAATATCCCTTTTAAAGTACGTGATTTGAGACAGGGAAAATATTCACAAATCATATCACAGAGAAAAGAGCACAGGCTGTACACCAAACAACCCAAGGTTTAAATCCCAAATCTGATTTTTCATAACCATGTAGCCCTACCCCTTTAGAGCCTCAGTTTCCTCATTGGTGTAACAGGGATAATATTTTTTAACATTTCTTTTTTTTACTGTTCTTGAAAATATACATAGCAAAACATGCACCAATTCAATAATTTCTGTATATATAATTCAGTGACATTGGTTACATTCAAGTTGTGCAACTGTTCTCAGCCTCCTTTTTCAAATTGTTCTTTCTCCATTAGCATAAACTCACGGCCCTCTAAGTTTACTATCTGACCTTTCCAGTTGGTGTTGTCAATTTAATCCTATATATTCTTTACAAATTATGCTAGCCTGTGGTTTGGCTTAAAGAAGACTTCAGGGGATATTTTTTATTTAAGGTTTAAGGATTATCCAGGGAATTGTTTTAGGAGTTCATCCAGCCTTAATGGCTCCAGAAAATCTGGATTCCATGAGAATTTGAAATTCTGTTCCACATTTCTACAGGGATAATATTTAATCCACTGGATTGTTGAGAGGATTCGATGAGATTCATATATGAAAAAAGCCTAGCACAATGCCTGGCACATAGTTATTGTGAACAACCCAGTGGTCTCAATGAAAAATATCTTTTTTGTGTGCCAATGTGCTGATGTGTTCTAAAGCTTAGAGGAGTGAATTATTACTACATAGTGCTGTCTCCTGTGTTAAACGGGTCACTCTGCCTATGTCACTGGTAAAGTTACAAAAGCACTCTGTGATATTCTGTAGCCTAAAAAACACATTCTAGCTCATGTTGAGAAAGACCACGAGTTTGTAGTGTATGATAAAGGACCTTGTTGCACTAGAGGACCAAGTTATGGAGCCTAGAGCTCACACAGTGAGATTGTGTGGTTGCTCAGAAGATACCTTGTTCTTTTCATATTATGCCTCAGGTGGGAATGTTTAAAGTCCACCCGGAGATTCCTGAGTCCATGTCAGCAGAGGCCAAGGCATTCATATTGAAATGTTTTGAACCAGATCCAGACAAGAGAGCATGTGCTAATGACTTGCTGATGAATGAGTTCTTAAAAGTGTCAAGCAAAAAGAAAAAGACACAACCTAAGCTTTCAGGTAAGTGGTTGCATTGAAAAGCTAAATTGTAAGCATTTAAGATGGAAGGTATTTCCAGACATGAAGTAATATTACCAGTTTATAGGTATCACTGGAAATTGGTATAAACCTTAGCACAGTGTACTCAGGCCTTCAGTTCTAGTATCTGGGAGCTGTTACCATTAATTTCACAGATGATAGGACCTCATACATAATAGTCTTCCATCATATGGTTATTAGGTAGTTAAATATATCAGAATGTATATAGCATTTAGCATTGCTGATGCTAGGGTCAAAGTGTAACAAAAAAATCATCACCATTGAGTAGATTCCAACTCATTGTGACCCTATAGGACAAACTAGATCTGCCCCATAGGATTTCCAAAGCTGTAATTTTTATGGAAGTGAACTGCCACATCTTTCTGCCACAGAGCAGCTAGTGGGTTTGAACTGTCAACCTCTTGGTTAGCAGCTGAGCACTTGACTTGCACCACCAGGACTCTTTAGGGGTTAAAGTGTAAAAGGGGTAAAATGTAGCCTTTTGGAGCTGAAACCCAAAATTACCACTAATGGGCTACAGAGTGACTACAGAGCCGTTAAACTCCCAGGTCATCTAGATAATATGGTCTTTGAATTTTAGGCAGTAGAAAAAACCTGCTATCTCTTAGAGAATATCTTTCTGAATAATTAACAAAAAGAAAGATAAGATTGTCAGTTATAAATACAACAGCAATGCAAAATTATAAGTAAATTGTCTTTTTGCAATAATTTCCATAACTCATTTCAGAAACAAAACAAACCAAAAAAACAAGTAAGTGATCCATTTGTTCTTGGCATTTTTGGTGTTTATATTGGATGAGGATGGGCAGACTGAATATCTGGGAAATACATTGATCCCATTTCAAGCTTTTGCTTTTTGTTGACTTCTCAGTTTAACAACAAAGCCAACGTATGCTTATGCTGCTGTTTCCTTTTCTTTCCATAGCCCTTTCAGCTGGATCAAATGGTGAGTTTATTTTTACCTTTGCCCATTGAGCTGAAGCCCAGTGCAGCATGCGATAAACTCTAAATTTCCCACCAAATCACCTGGACCTCTGCTCCTTGCTTACACGGGGTGGGAGTGGGGGCAGGGTAGCTCTTGGGAAGTAAGGGTGTATGCAGCTGCAAGCCTGGCTGGACTCATTCCTTTGAAAACCCCTCCCTTTTCTCTTTCATGAAAAACCAGTTGCTATAGATAGAGTTGATTTCTACTCGTGGCTACAATTGTTCTCCTTAAATGCAAGATGTGGTTAAGAGCTTGGCTGCTAACCAAAAGGTCAAATCCACCAGCTGCTCCTTGGAAACCCTATGGGGCAGTTCTACTCTGTTCTATAGGGTCGCTATGAGTTGGAATCAACTCATCAGCAATGGGTTAAATGAAAGATGAGTCCCTGGGTGGTGCAAAAGTTTAACGCCTTAAGCTGCTAGCTGAAAAGTTAGAGGTTCAGGACCACCAAGACACAACTCGGAAGAAAGGCCTGGTGATCTACTTCTAAAAAATCAGCTACTGAAAACCCCAGGGAGCACACTTCTACTTGGATACACATGGGGTTGCCCTGAGTCAAAGTCGACCTGAAGGCAACTGTCTTTTTTTTAATGGAAGGTGACTACATTTTTGAAATCTTCGATTGGAATCTTCTTATCTAGGAGCCAGTTGTCCACTTAATGGATTTCTTGTGGAAAATTTCAGTGCCAGACACCCTCCTCTGTCATCATTAGAGTTATATGTTATCTCTATTTTTAGTTGGTCAGGACTAATTGTATTTTTGTTTTTTAATGTTGGCTGTGCAGAGTGCAACCCTATAGGACAGAGTAGAACTGCCCAATAGAGATTCAAACTGCTGACCTTTTGGTTAGCAGCCGTAGCTCTTAAGCGCTGTGTCACCAGGGCTCCAGATCATAACTAGGATGTAAATTTGCTCTAGGAAGGTCAACTAATACATTTCAAAGAATAATGAAGAAATGAACACAGTTTTGGATTTCCCTGAGTTGTATGAGTTGTTGATCAAGTAATGCAGGGGGCTTAATGTGCATTACACCTGGGTTTCTATGGGCCAAGGGAAGATTCCTCAGATGCCTCAGAGCCAATCAGCCCAGTTAACCTGTTTCCATGAGTCAGTTCAGACTCATAGTGACCCCATGTTTTTCAGAGTAGAACTGTGCTCCAGAGGGTTTTCAATGGCTGGTTTTTTGGAAGTAGATTGCCTCTGGGTAGATTCCAACCTCCAACATTTTGGTTTGCAGCTGAGCACATTAACTGTTTGCACCACCCAGGGACTCAACCCAGGGTTGTTGTTATTGCTGTTAGGCGCCATTATTCAAGTCGGTTCCAACTCAAAGCGACCCTATGTACAGTAGAACAAAATACTTTGGTTCTGCGCCATCCTCACAATCATTGCTATGTTTGAACCTATTGTTGCAGCCACTGTGTCAATTCACCTCATTGAGGGTTTTCCTCTTTTTTGCTAACCCTCTGCTTTACCCAGCACGATGTCCTTCTCCAGGGACTTGTCCCTCCTGATGACATGTCCAAAGTACATGAGAGGAAGTCTCACCATCCTCACTTCTAAGGAGCATTCTGGCTGTCCTTCTTCCAAGACGGATTTGTTTGTTCTTCTGGCAGTCCACGTATATTCAATATTCTTTGCCAATACCATAACTTAAAGGCATCAGTTCCTTTTCGGTCTTCGTTGTCCAGCTACAACCCAGGGTAGAGGACTATTGATTGGGGTTTCCTGAGCATAGCCTCTCCAGTTTTCCTTCTTACAGTCTGAGAATTGGAAAGAACTCTGCAAAGAAGAGAGTACCCTTCTTCCTACTCTCTCCGTGGGCAGCCTAGAAACCAAAAAGCAGCCCTTACATTCCATAGTGTGGACCCGGTGGTGCTCCTCAACCTTGGGACCAGCCTCTTTGGGGTGTCATAAGATGGGCCCTAACTTTGGAGTTATATGGGAGTTGGTTCTGATCCCAGTTGAGCCACTTTCTATATATGTGACATGCAGCAAGTTACTTGTTTCATCAGGCATTCTGTGCTGATAATAAAACCACTTCACAGATTTGGTTCCGGGAACAGAATAAAATAATATACTAGACAAGCCTGGAGCTGTGCCCAGAAGCTAAATCCATGAGAGTTTTATCCCTTCCACATGGTTTGGCTTTTGTTTGCAGGAAATAGATTCCCGTCACACACACATTTAACTTATGTGAACTCAGCTCTACACACTTGGTGAGAGAGCGGGAAAGAATGATAATTTCAGCAGCCAATTCTGCCCACAAGTCTTCTCAGCAAAAATTATGCCTTCTAGTGAGCAGGAGATAGAAGGTATAACTCTGCCAAGGCCTTAGTCAGTCACGGCTCCCCCTGCCCTCTCACCCTCCATGCTCAGGGTCATTCAGGAGTAATTCAGACTCTGCTCTTAGAATCTAACCCCACTTAAGATAGAACTTCATTTTATAGTCAAAGTTAAGAGGATGAGTATTGGGGTCAGAGCTGGGTTCACTTGTTGACTGGGTGGCCTTGAAAATTACTTGCCCTCAGTCACCTCATCTGTCCAGTGGGTGCAGTTTAGGCCATCTGCTCAGAGGGCTGTTGTGAGGATTAAATGAGGTCACGTGAAAATGCTTATTAGCACAGCAGGCACTTCACAAGGTGGTTATTATTACTATTATTGCTGGTGTCCTTTTCTTGCCTGCCCATGCCCAGTGGCTTTTTCAAATTGTAGACCACAGTCTGAAGGTCCCTTCTCCTTTCTCTGTTCCTCCTCTCTCTCAGAACTTTCCCCAGGCCTCCTGGATTCTCTGGCACTTCTTACCTCCCGGTGACCCATTCCTCCCTGATCTGCCACTTGCATTAGACATTGACTTGGGCCTAGAAAGAATGGGTAACCATAACTCCCACATGATTAAACTGTTCAGACTCTCAGCTGAAGGGATATCGTTACATGGACAATGCAGCTGATGAGCTCTTCCCTCTCCTTCCTAGGAAAGCAGACAGATATGCTAACCTAATTAGGAGCTAAAAATCTCAGTTAAGATTGTTCTCAGGTGTTATAGAGAACGTCATGCCTCCTATTAATTAGAACTATGAACTATGACCTGGTCTTAACTCTCCTTCTAGATGAGTGCAAGCTACACTCCTCTTCTTTCCCCAGGTGTTTTTTACAGGCCAGATACTTGTCTCTGTCCAGATAATTGCTCTCCCTCTAAGGGGACTCTGAGTCACGGGGTGGTGCAAATGGTTAAGTGCTCAACTACTAGCCAAAATGTTGGTTGTTCAAACCCACCCAGAGGCACCTTGGGAGAGAGTCCTGGCGATCTACTTCTGGAAGGTCACAGCATTGAAAACCCTATGGAGCAGTTCTACTCTGTACACATGGGGTTGCCATGAGTCGGAATCGCTTGACAGTAACCAACAACAACAAAGGGGCCTCTACCTGTGCTCAGGCTTCCCCTGAAGACAGGAGTGAGAGAGTGATGTGATAAGGTCCCCTTTCCCTTTTAGAGAGAGAAAAATGACTTACCTAATTCTCCCTATCCCCACATACAGACCCAGGGAATTAGGTAATTCATTTTAACTCAATAAATAATCTATTGTTCACTCTGTGTGCACAGGAAATGTGCTAGGCCCTGAATGTATAGACTGATAAAGGCGTAGTTCCTGACTATGACTAGGGGAGACGTACAGTTAAAAATCAACTACACTATAGAATAATTTAGTCTGCACAGAAGGGATCACAAAGGGGCAGGGAATGATTGAAGTCAGCCTGAGAAAGTGGTTTCAAGGAAGCCTTTCCATTCAGGTGGCACCTGATGAATAAGGATGAATGTGAGTTTAACAGGTAGATGGGAAGTCAGGAGCCAGGCAAGGCCACGATAGTATAGTTAATGCCCGGATGCGTGAAACCCCATTGTGTATTAAGGGGCACACAGGTGGCTCAGGATGTAGGTAAAGTGCATAGGATAGGGGGATGGATGAAGCTGGGGGGATAAGCAAGGTTGGATCACAAGGGGCTCCTTATATGATGCTAAGGAATTAGCAAAGAAGGGTGGGAAGCCAGGGAAAGATTTCAGTCTGGAATACAACATTCTAGGATAAGAGAAATGTCCTATATCTGCATTGTCCAATAGAGTAGCCACTAGTTATATGTGACTATTAAACACTCAAAGTGTGGCTAGCATGACTGAGGCACTAAATTTTTATTTTAATTAAATTTAAATGTAAATAACCACACAGGCTAGTAGCTATCATATTGGAAGTATAGCTATCAGTGGATCATCTGACAGCTGTGTGAAGGATGGTTGCTTTACTAACATTAAATAAAAATTTTTGTACATTTTGTTATATTTTACCTTGTCTTCTCAAGCTGACCTTTGAAATCTTCATTCAGGTCTTTTATTTAATCATTTCTTCTGTTTACTTTAGCTACATTGCACTCAAGAGCAAGTTTCAGAGTCTCTTCTGACATCCATTTTGATCTTTTCTTTCCTGTCTTTTTAGTGACCTTTTACTTTATGTATGGTATCCTTGATGTCGTTCCACAACTCTTCTGGTCTTTGGTCGTTTGTGTTCAGTGTATCAAATCTATTCTTGAGATGGTCTCTAAACTCAGGCAGGATATATTTAAGATCGTACTTTGGCTCTCTTGGACTTGCTTTGATTTTCTTCAGCTTCAAATTGAATTTGAATATGAGCAACTGATGGTAGGCACAGAACCTGGCAATGTTTTGTTCTCTTATACATAAGGTCACTATGAGTCGGAGCTGACTTGATGGCACCTAACAATACCAACATTCAATAAAAATGCTTATACTATGTATGCATTCGAAAGCTGTACAATGAATAAGGAAGACTGAAGAAGAATTGATGCCCTTGAATTGTGGTGTTGGCGAAGAATATTGAATACACCATGGACTGCCAGAAGAACAAACAAATCTGTCTTGGAAGAAGTACAACCAGAATGGTCCTTGGAAGCAAGGATGGCGAGACTGCATCTCACATACTTTGGACATGTTGTCAGAAGAGATCAGTCCCTAGAGAAGGACATTATGCTTGGTAAAGTAGAGGGTCAGCGAAAAAGAGGAAGACCCTCAAAGAGATTGATTGACACAGTGGCTGTAACAATGGGCTCCAGCATAGCAACAGTTGTGAGGATGACACAGGACTGGGCAGTGTTTTGTTCTGTTGTGCATAGGGTCGCTATGAGTTGAAACCGACTCGACAGCACCTAACAACAACAATGATGTAGGCAGTAGGAAAGTAGGAACCAGCCAGTAAATGCTGGGAATATAAAAGTGACTATGACAGGTCCAGATCCTTGTTAAAAATTAAGATTCCTGACCCTACCCAGAATCTGGGGGTATGTCCTAGAATTCTGTACTGTTTAGTAAACTATCCAGATAACTGTTACACTCACTAAAGTGAGTAGTTCTGGGCAGTTGGGGACAGGAGACAGGATGACCAGATAGGAGACTTTGTACTAAAGTTGGGCTTTGTCCCCACACTGCCCTGGAGAAGGAGGACCATGAGGGTCCCTAGTGCTCATGAATAGCTATTAGGGTCTGAGGTCACCCTCGTAGTGACTGAAACCAAAACCAAACCCATTGCTGTCAAGTCGATTCCAACTCATAGCAACCCTGTAAGGACAGAGTAGAACTGCCCCCATAGGGTTTCCAAGGAGTGCCTGGTGGTTTCGAACTGCCGACCTTTTGGTTAGCAGCCATAGCTTTTAACCACTATGCCACCAGGGTTTCCCGTAGTGACTGTTTCCCATAGTGACTGAAGGAATTTAAAAAAACAAGTTCCCACTTTCCCAAAGCACAGACGTATCCAATTCCCTGAAGTTAGAGCCATCTCCAGGCTATCCCAGCAACCTGGGGCCCATAGACTGGCTGCTCACCCCCTCCCCACCCCAACCTACCCCCAGCCTTTTTGTGAACCCATCTCTTTTGAATTTTGGCTTCACACCCCTCCCATCAGCCCCGAAAATAGAGCCATGAGATCACTTCTCTAGAGACACACTTTTGACATTTCCTGTCCTCACAGAGGTCTAGTTAAGAGGTTCATCCAGCCTCTTTTAAACTTCATGGCCAGCTCCATAGCAGAGGGCTTCTTAATAATTGGCAAGACATTAGCGTTAAGGCTGCCAGTGAATGCACATTTTGCCAGGCTGTTCTTTTGCATCCCAAAGCCCCAATCACTCATGTCTGTGAGCTGATATCAAAGGGACTTGTGACCTCTATGCTATCCAGAAACTGTCAACATGCTTCTCTGGAAATAATTATACTTGAGCTTCTCCCCATTTACAGTTACAAATACAACAGAAAGACACTAAGCTTTCTAATATGCCAGGAAATTTTTCATAATTTGAAAGGTAGAAACATTAGGAGTGGATGTGATCGTATTTCTACCACAAATGTGTAAACCTGCCTGTCTTAGAAGAGTCCCTGGGTGGTGCAAATGGTTCAGTGCTGAACTACTAACCGAAAGGTTGGAGGTTCAAATCCACCCAGAGGCACTTGAAAGATCACAGCCATGGTATTGAGAAGCCTGTGGAGCACAGTTCTACTCTAAAACACATGGGGTCGCCATAAGTTGGAATTGACTCAGTGGCAGTGGGTTTTTTTTTACCTGCCTTAGCACTCTTTTTTCTCTCTTCCACCCCCTTACATTTTACTACAGAAGGCTAACCCCCCACTTAGGTTCTGGATCCCACACTCCCTTGACTTCTTCAGTTGCTTCTTCATCTTCAACCTCTGCAGGTCACTCCCACATACACATGCTCAAGTGCCTTCTGTCATAAACTAAACTTTCCCCTGACACTTATATGTCACCTCATTGGCTAACACCCCATTTTCATGCTCTCCATCACAACTTCATATCTTGAGGTACAATGTCTCTAGATCTTCATCTCTTCATTCCCTCCATTTTAGCATCTACCCTAGCACTTGATCACTGAACTTGCTCTGATCAAGGTCATTAGTGACCTTGACCCCAAAAATACTCTTCTCAATTTACTCAACCTCTAAGTGGTGTTCAGCCCAGATGGCCATTCTCTCTGGCTTTAGCCCTCTCCTCTGTGGGCTTCCATGACACCCATTCTCCTGACTTTCCTCCTCCTTCACTAGCTGCTCCTTGTCATTCTCCTTTGCTGCCTTTTTTTTCCTCCTCTTTTCTTCTAAATAGTGGTGTTCTTATGGGCTGAGTCCTATGGTCTGTTTTCATCTTTCTCTAAATTATGTTGTCCTTTGCTTTAAATACCATCTATAGGCTGTGGGCTACCAAGTTTCTATCTCCAGCTCAGTTTTCTCTTCTGAGCTGCAGTCTTATATCCGGTTATCTTCTTCTTTCCCAACTGAACTGTAAAATTACACCTCTTCCCCCTTAAAACATAAAAACAAAAGCAGCTTTCCCTTCAGCCCATATTTCCTCTTATCTTAGTGTACAAATAGTACATTCATCCATTGATTTTCTTAAGCTGGAAACCTCAAGGTCATTTTTGACGCTTCTCTTTCACATTCTTCACTCCAATACATCAGCAAGTTCTGTTGGCTACCCAAAGATAATAGATGTTCAGTAAATATATGTTAGATGAATACATGCATGCGTTTGCCTAACAGAGGGGGAATCAATCTAGAACCAGGTTCACTGAATTAGAATCAGGTAGACGAGGGAATCAGGGCTCTGCACACAGGGCATTCAAAACATCTGGAAGTCCTTTCATTTCCTAGATGAGTTAATGACAGGCACTTGTTTCCATCTTTAAGCATATACAGTTTTAGCTCATTAGACCTCCTTTTAGGCAATCGGTATCCATAGCAACCCTAAAATTCACAGGCCACTATGACACAGGCACTCTCACTAATGAGTAATCAAGCCATATCATGTAACCAAAAAGCAGGATAATCCATGTTGTACTTCTTTAAATACACAAGCACACATGCACACATACACACATGATAGGAGCCCCTCATCTGGTAGCATTCTAGGTAAAAATCTAATCTGTTTATTCCCAAAAATAGCAAATTTGTCTTTGCACTATAAATGGTGCATGCCTCCACTTCTTAGTGTAGCCTATATTTTAAAGGGGACTAGCAATCTAGAAGCTGCAGGGTTCTCACTGAGTATTGGGGATTCACAGTGAACACCACTGGCAGGGCTTTCATGCCTTCTTCAGGAAGGTGACTGGCTATTCCATCAAACCAAAAGAATGGTGAGAGCCTTGATCAGGTCTGTTTTTTCCACAGCAACACTTAATTTTAGGGGCTTGACATCTCACAGCAAAGAAAAGCTTGCTTCCAAGCCTCAGAGTCCTTAGGTGGCTAGGCTAGCAGCTGCTTTGTCCGTTCTGAAATCTGTTGCCCCTAAACACAGTTGATATTATCTCTAAAGCAGAACAAAGCACACCATAGAGCCTGACTACCGCCAGAAATGTCCTCTCAAAAGCAGTCTTGTATTTGGGGCCTCTGACAAACTGTTCTCCTCTCAGACAACCTGCTATTGTGAGCAAGGTAGGGGTAATTTACTTTGCTTTCTGCTGTAGCTGCATTTAGTAAAATGTGGTCCATGAAACACCAGGCCCATGAGCAACTCCAGAAAAAGGGGGATTCCATAGTCAAGTACATTTGGGAAATCCTGCATACCAGGCATTTTCTTCTGCCCTTTGTCTTCAGGGTAGCCGTTTGGTCTTCTCTATGTGCTTAAATAAGACATTAAGATATTAAATTGGTAAATTCAAAGCAGATCTTCTTGGCTTCATCTTGCTTCTGACCTTATAGTTATTCTGCTTCATAACCACTCAAGTAACAGCAGACAGGTCAATTAATTTATTGTTGGGAAACCTTCCAGTTACTGAGCAATAAGATGGTTTTCCCAGAGATAACCTATCCTTAGAAGCTGTATCCTTTTCCCCCTTCTTTCCTACAGGTGAAACCAAAGCTAAGTGCCCCTCTAATATAAGCTTTCTTCACCTGGCCTACAGGTGGGATAGAATAATAGAATGGTTCTCCATGGAATCTTTGATATAACTAGGAGGTGGAATGTGTCCTGCCCACAAGGTTATATGATTAAAGGATTCTCCTAGATACAGTTAGAAAATCCTTTCCAGGCTGAGCAGCATGGAAGAGATTCCCATGATAAAAGCTATCAGGGGTGGTATATCTTCAAAGAAATGTCATTTCTGCTATGTAGTGGGATATTTTTGGTCTTCTGAATTATCACTCAATGTGTTATTAGGCAAAGCACATTCTTGGTCATGTGATGTTACTTGTTAAATATTTGCTGTGAAAACGACTTTTAATAACATATCTCTGATTATAAAAACAGCACTTATTTAGATAGAAAGTTTGAAAAATTTAGATAAATAAGAAAATTATGATCACCCCAAATCACTTCTTCCAGAAATAACTACCATGAATACGTATTTGGAAGGATATATATCAAAATAT
>NW_004443938.1:36837937-36956210 GCF_000243295.1 Trichechus manatus latirostris
ATATAGAGTCTAAAAATAATTGGTGGAAGGGAAGAAAGAAAGGAGAAGGGAGGTCTATTTGGCTTTCAGATATATATAAATCAGAGATGTGAGGTAAGTGCATTGCAGACTTGTCCAGATGCCCAATCACAGTCTTGATGGCCCGCCACCCTACCACCACCCCTTCCCCAGCAATGATTACTGATTTGCAGTCCCAGTGAACAGTTAGGAGTCTACTGCTGGCTCACTGGCCTCTTTGAATCTGAGGCAGTTGCTGATTCAGCCCAGCCCAAAAAAACCAAACCCATTGCCATCAAGTCGATTCCAACTCATAGCAACCCTGTAAGGACAGAGTAGAACTGCCCCCATAGGGTTTCCAAGGAGCAGCTGGTGGATTTGTACTGCCAATCTTTTGGTTAGCAGCCAAGCTCTTCACTATTATGCCCAGCCCGAGAGAAATTAAATAAAAAAGGCAATCCCAGGCAACAGTGGATTTCCTTTTTTTATATAATTTTACATCTACCTTCTTTAATAAAGGAATTTTGTAATATTGTGACGCTTGTTTAGTAAAGATGTTTGTGGCAAAAATTACTTTTTTTAGAACCATCAGGGTAAAATAAAGAGCCCCCTGTTTGTTATAGAGTCATTGTATCTGAGACAGGGAAAGACCTAAGAGATCATCTAATCCATTGGTTCCCAAAATTTGTTTTTGGCCAAGAACCCTTTTGTATATGAATTCTTAAGCAAAACCCTGACATATAAGACTGATAGAACATATTTGCTTTAGGTAACAAATACGTTCTAGACTCACAGCATCCCACTCATTCACCCCTGCCCATGGCAGCCCCAAGATGCGAAGGTGGACACTTCAGGCTCTGAGGAACTTGGCTGAAACCCTACAAATCTAGTCCTTTATTTTAAAAGTGTGAAAACTGAGTCCTGTAATTGACCTTCCTAAAGTCTCGGAGGTAATCAGTAAAAATGAGGGGATCAGAACTCAGGACTGGCAGGGCCTGGTGCTTCCTCCACTGTTTCACACCCACAGATATCCCTTCCAGGGCCCAGGAGGCCCTTTATCAGTGACCTGCCCACATGGATCATACTGAGCAGGCAGACAGGGAGCAGTCATAATCTGTGACCAGCCTCTTACGTGGTATAATTGCAACGAGATATTTGACAAATAATATTGCTGTCTTTCAATAGGTGTTTCAGTATGTGTAATTTATTAAAAGGAGTTCCTAGGTGGTGCAAACAGCTAAGTGCTCAACTGTTAGCCAAAAGGTTGGTGGTTTGAACCCACCCAAAGGCTCCTTGGAAGACAGGCTTGTTGATCTGCTTCCAAAAGGTCTCAGCCTTGAAAACCCTATGGAGCAGTTTTGCTCTGCTCACATGGGGTTGCCATGAGTCAGAATTGACTTCATGGCAACTAACAACAACAATTTCTTAAAAGCGTTAATCATCTTCTTTCCCCATCTCATCACATGCAGAATATCTTAGGAGTATATCCCTACCGGTCCCTGTCCTGGTCGAAGATACGAGCAGCAGTAGTGAATATGGCTCAGTTTCACCTGACAATGAGTTAAAAGTGGACCCCTTCTCTTTCAAAACAAGACCCAAATCCTGTGGAGAAAAAGATGTAAAAGGAATACGGACACTCTTTTTGGGGTAAAGACCTGACTTATTTTGAGTGGAAAGAAGATTGTCGTTAAGTGTGTCATTTAATAAAGGAAATTGTGATTGATGCTACGTAAATTTATTACAGCATTCCAGATGAAAATTTTGAAGATCACAGTGCTCCACCTTCCCCTGAAGAAAAAGATTCCGGTTTCTTTCTGTTGAGGAAGGACAGTGAAAGAAGAGCTACTCTTCACAGGATCCTAACAGAAGACCAAGACAAAATCGTGAGAAATTTAATGGAGTCTTTGGCTCAGGTAAAGCCTCTCACGGACCCCGCACTTTGAAAAGTTTACTTGTTTTTCTAACTGTTATAACCACCTTGAATTGTAACATATTAGACTAATTATTTAGAGACACAAGGAAGCTGGAGTGCTCATATGATAAAACAAACCTACACCATGGGGGAAAAAGTCACATCCCTAACTTAGAAACTGCATTTTTGAACATTGCTATTTTTAAGTCAGAAACAAACTTGTCACTTTGGTGAAGTTCCAGCTAGTCCCTACAAGTTACCAGGTGCAAAGTTAAATATATAGTAATAAAGCAAACACCCTACAGAACAAAGTTATAAGGGTTATCTTTAAGCCTTCATTTGTGTATTTCTTCATTTAGTCAGTAAGCACGTAGTGAGCACTTACTATGGACCAGTCACTCCTCTGTGCATTCAGGAAGCATCAGCAAATATAAGAGACCTCTGTGCTGTGGGGCTACATTCAGTTGAAGGGTGACAGCCCATAAACAAGAAGTATAATAAGTATATTACACAGTATGTGTCTCAGTCATCTAGCGCTGCTGTAACAGAAATCCCACAAGTGGATGGTTTTAACAAAGAGAAATTTATTCTCTCACAGTCAAGTAGGCTACAAGTCCAAATTCAGGGCATCAGATCCAGGTGAAGGCTTTCTCTCTCTGTCGGCTCTGGAGGAAAGTCCATGTCATCAGTCTTCCTTTGGTCTGGGAGCTTCTCTGCACAGGAACCTCAGGTCCAAAGCTTGGCTTTCTTGGTGGTATGAGGTTCCCATATGTCTCTGCTCACTTCTCTCTTTTATATCTCAAAAGAGATTGCATTAAGACACTAATCTTGTCAACCTCATCAGTATAACCTCATCACAGTGATAGAATTTATAACACATGAGATCACATATAATCTCATCACAGTGGTAGAGTTTACAACACATAAGGAAATCACCTCAGATAACACAATCATACAATACTGGGAATCAAGACCTAGCCAAGTTGCTACCCACATTTTTTGGGGGACACAATTCAATCCATGACAGTATGTTAACCAGTAAAACCAGTTGCTATTGAGCCGATTCTGACTCATGGTGACCCCATGTGTGTCAGAGTAGTAATGTGATCCATAGGGTTTTCAACAGCTGATGTTTTGGGAAGAAAAGCCAGGCCTTTCTTCTCAGGTGTCTTTCGGTGGACTTGAACCTCCATCCCTTCGGTTAGCATCTGAGCTCATTAACTGTTTGCACCATCCAATAGGTTAGAAGGTCACAAGCACTATTTAAAAAAAAAAAAGCACACTGGTCAGTGAAACTGTCGTTCCTTGGGAAAATGTGTTACGGAAAAGAATCTCTCCTCAACTCTGCTCCAGTGCAAACAGGGTTCCCCCAACTCCAAGACACTGATGATGACTTCTGAGGTGAGGGCAGAAGCTCAGGCCCCTTGCAGCTATCACCCTCCCACTGACATGCTCAGTCTCAGCGTTTTTATCCTCTTTCTTTGGTTCTATGGGCATCAGGGATTCTACCTGCTTCCCCACCATGGCCCAGCTGTTCTTCGTGATCACAGTGGACTGCACGCAGCTTCTTCCCTGCTTCTGTCCTGGGAAAACAGCTGCAAAAAGGATGAAGCTAGAAGGGTTGGGCAATTTTTAAAGTCAGCCCGCCAGTTTACTTGTTTTCAGCTTTTACTGGGATGTAAGCGAAGCAAGACTCTCTCTTTCTTGGCTCTTACTGTCCAGCCACAGCTTGCTTGTCTTGAGAACCCCGTTAAGCTTCTCTGCTCTCTTATGAGCCTAACATTAAATTCTGTCACAAAAGGAGTTCTTTAGCATCCCCTTGTTTAAATTATATACCAAAAAAGCCAAAAAACCAACCCTGTTGCCATCGCGTTGATTCTGACTCATAGTAACCCTATAGGACAGAATAGAGCTGCCTCATAGGGTTTCCAAGGAGCTGCTGGTGGATTTGAACTGCTGACCTTTTGGTTAGTAGCCAAGCTCTTAACCACTGCACCACCAGGGCTCCCAAAATGTCACATGTATGCCAGTCGAGTCTCCAGACCAAAATGAGCACTATCTCTACTTTTTGGGAAAATGCTGACTCTGGTCCTATAGAAAGCTGTCTTGAGCAGTTACTCTGAAGCCCAGGAAGGAGGGTCCTCTGAGATAAGGGGTAGCTGGACCTCTAAGTTGAGAGTAGGATGAGAACCAAGGATGCTGCCCAGGAATGGTAGGAGATGTGGAGGAGTATGGCGCAGTCCTGAACCTTTAGCTTTCTCTCTTGCTTTTCCTTCCTCTCACTGTGGTCATTCAAGGACTGAGAATGGGATGGGATGAGATAAGAAGGCGAACTACATTTAGATGGAGGTAGCAACTGGGCAGCAATTGGAGTTCATTCATTCAACAAATACCTGTTGAGCATCTACTAAGTGCCAGGCACTATTCCTTGTGCTGGGAATACTACAGTGAACAAAACTAAAAAAAAAAAAAATCTGCATCCTGTTGAGGCTGACATTGTAGTGGAGGAAGAAAAACAATAAAAACATTAGTTAAATATATAATAAAACAAACACTTCTGTGGGCCAGGTGCTGTTCTCAATACTTCATGTGTATTTACTCATTTAATCTTCATGACGGTAATACTATAGTAGTAGTACTATTGACATCCTCATTTTACAGTGGAGAGAACTAGGCACAGAGAAGTTGAGTAGCTTGCCAAGCCTGCAGCCCTAAGCGATGAAGTCAGTATTTGGATCCAGGCAATCTGACCCCAAGGTCTGTGCTCCTAACCATCACACTGCATTGCCCCTCTGTTAAGCCAGATGGTGACAAGTGCTGGGAGAACATAAAGCACTGCAGGGGCTGGGGTGAGTGTGTGCAGGAAGGAAAGGAAATTGGCATTAGCCACTGTTGGGTGAAGGCTCTGCCTGTGAGCACTTGTTTAAGATGCCTGTTGTCGGCCAGAAACACAAAGAAGCCAGGGATTGCCTAAACTCCCTAATGATCCTGAAAGGGTGTGTTTTTCCAGGGCAGAAAGCATCTGCTTGTTTCAGGTATTTATCTTTGTCTGTTTTATGGACTGAATTGCACACCCCCAAAATACTTGTTGAAATCCTAAACCCTGCTTGTGGATGTAATCCTGTTTGGAAATAGGGTTTTCTTTGTTGTGTTATTGAGGCCATACCAGGATAGGGTGTGTCCTAAACCTAATCACTTCTGAGTTATTAAAAGAGCCGATTAGACACAGAAGCACTCACACACACACAGGGGAAGACAGATGTCATGTGAGGATCACCAAGGGGCCATGGAATGCCCAGGGCCACTGACAAGGAAGAAATCGATAAAGCCAAGACTCAGATTTGGACTTCCAGCCTTCATATCTGTGAGAAAACAATTTCCGTTCTTTAAAGCCATCCACTTGTGGTATTTCTGTTACACTGGCACTAGTAGACTAAGACAATCTCCCTGGTAGACCGTCAGCCCCATCAGGACAGCAACTGCCGTGGTCATCGCTGTAGTCCCAACCCCAGCACAGAACCCGTCAAGAGAATTCACCTCCGTGACTGTGCTGAAATTCTTAAATTTTAGAGTTGGGTAATCATATTCAATTATTTATTACTTCCTACTTCTTAAAGCATACTTGAGTGTTCTCTATAAAAGGAGAAATGAAAGAAAACTTTAAAAGCAACTATCAATTTGAAAAAACAAAGAAAGAAAAAGGGCAACAATCAGAGGGCCTGCCTTGCTGCACCAGCAGGAAACTACCAGTGAGTACCAGAAGCTGCTTGTCGGAATCACAGGTTAAATCCAGCATCATCAAGTGATAGTGAGGGTCCTTCTGCTAAGGACGTTGTGTATCATTTTCTGTGACATCACACCGTGGTTGAGTGGTGGAGCAGGAACTGGAACCCCGGTTACCGCTGGCTATTTCAGCTTTTTGGGGCAGTGGAATGTAATGGTTAAGAGCTTGGGCTCAGCTTTGACTTGTGTTTATTTGAAGCCTAGTTCCTGTACTTAAAGGCTGTGTGATTTGAGGAAGTTATTTAGCTTCTCTGAGCTTGAGTTTCTTCGTCTATAAAGTAGGGGAAACAATAGTATCCCCCGTATGGTTGCTATAAGGAGTATCTTACTTTCTTAGTGCTGCTGTAGTACAAATACCACAAGTACGTGGCTTTAATGAACAGAAATTTATCTTCTCACAGTTTAGGAGGCTAGAATCTGAATCCAAGCCACCAGCCCGAGGAGAAGGCTTTCTCTCTCTGTCCACTCTTGAGGGAAGGTCCTTGACGATCTTCATGTGGCATAGCATCTGTCTTCCCCCATCTGTGCTTTGCTTCTGTGCCTAATTTGCTCCTTTTATATCTCAAAAATGGTTGGTTTAAGACATACTCTACACTGATATAGCCTCATTAACGTAACAAAGGAAACCCTATTCCCAGATGGGATTACATCCACACGTTTGGGGTTAGGATTTACAACAAATATTTTTGGGAGACACAGTTCAATCCATAACAAGGAGTACTTGAAATCATGCATAACTGAGATCATAACAGAAAGCATTCTATAAACATTAACTGTTATTATTGTTTTTATTTTTATCAAGCAGACTAATAACAGTGTCTAATATCTTTTTTTCTACAACCAAATAGAATTCATTTCATTGTAGTATTAAATCTTTCTAGATACATCTTTACATTCAAGCCTGCCCTTTATAACAAAGCCAGAATGTACATGTTGACCGTTTTCTCAGCCTATCCCATGGAAGTCTTGAATCTGTAATCATTCTGAAATCCACTCATTGTCATTAAGGAAGTTGCAACTGTGCCTGCGGCTATGAGAGCTCAGCAAACACGCTGTCTTAGTTGCCTCGTGCTGCTGTAACAGAAATACTGTAGTGGGTGGCTTTAAAGAACAGAAATTTATTTTCTCACACTTCAGAAGAGTAGAAGTCTGAATTTGGCATGGCTTTAGGGAGTGGTCCTCCCTTGTCTATTTCAGCTTCTAGTAGATGCATTGGCATTCCTGGACTTGTAGATGCATCTGTCTCTGTCATCTGTCTTCCTCTTCCATCTGTGTGTTTCTGTGTCTCTTCTGCTCTTTTTATAACTTGGCATTGATTTAGGTTTAGGACCCACCCTATTCTGTCATGGTCTCGTTTATATAACAAAAGAAAACCCATATTTTCTAAAAGGATTATCGGCACAGGGATTAAGATTTCAACGTGTATTTTGGGGGGGCACAATTCAGTCCATAGCAGGTGTACTATAAATGTACCTTCTGATATGGCATCAGTTTCCCCCAATACCTAGGATGTTCGTTTAGGAAGGTACATGATGAGTTAACACTGAGAGACTGGAGTTACAACAGAAATAACAATTACGTAAGTGGATGAAAGAGCCTGGACAGAAACATTTCCCAGAGTTGAGAGCATTCCTTTGTAGGACAGTGACACACAAATCAAAAAACCAGAAACAACATGTTTTTCTGTTGTGAAAACAAACCTAATGTCAAAAAAAAAAATGTTAGCTTTTTAAATGGTTGGCAAACACAAAACTGATTTTTTACTGAGATAAGCTTCCAATTTCTGAATAACTCATTTTTTTTCTCATTGAACATATTTTCATGTTGTTATGATTTTGCTTGTGATTCTTTACTTTGAGTGTAATTTAGTTTGTGGTGAGAAAAAAGCATTGTTCCCAGTCTGATTTTAAAATATCCCTTAATGGTGGCATTTAAGCTTTTCAGTATAATCTTTTTTCATGAAAACATATTGAGAGAAAGAACTTGATGGTGTATTTCTCTTTGTTTTCGTAGAATCCTGGAAAGTGTAACCATCACAGCCCAATTGAGGAATTTGATTTTAATGATGCAGTAAGAAAGGGTACAATAAGAGAAATGAGCATAATAAAAACCCTGTTGTTTCTTAAAGTTGAATGAGGATAAATAACATCTTACTGTATTTTCTGTGGAGACCTGGTGGCACAGTGGTTAAAAGTTTGCTTGCTAACCAAAAGGTCAGCAGTTCAAATCTACCAGCTGTTCCTTGAAAGCCCTGTGGGATAGTTCTGCTCTGTCCTATAGGATCACTCTGAGTCAGAATCCACTTGACAGCAACGGGTTATATTTTCCATAAAGAAGAAATCTTCCTTATTCAAAGTAAACATTCAAGTTGAGAGAGGGAATTTGTTTAAATATTGTATTACCTTTGTAATACGTGAAATAGTCTGCTGGTCCTTTTCTTATAATTAAGTGCATCGTAGATGGGTTAAGGAATGGTTTCAGGGATGGAGTTTGAGGTGGGCCCTTTTAGTTGCAAAGAATTAACATGGTTTAGAGCAATTGAAGTACCTGGGATGTGTTATACGGAGACACACAGCAATGAGGGAAGTGGATTGATACTAGAGTGTGGTTCCAAGGAACTTCAGGTTGTATGAGTTTACACATTTCTCTCTGGCTTGGTTGCTGTTTCTGTCCACTTCTCTCCCTGCTGATTGTTATTCTCAGCTCCATTACTTCTGTTTCCTTCCCTATAAATGGACATACTCATGACTCTATTTTATGACTTCTGTCTCTGGGCCAACTTTGAGCTTGAGATCCTGTGGCTTACTGCCTGATTCTCTCTTTAGTTCCTAATTAAAATTTCTGAGGGCATAAATTTTATTTCCTAAGCCTGTCCCTGTTTGGGCAAAGCTTTGTGTAGCTGATGAAAACCAGTTTCCATCATCTGACTCGTGGCAACCCCATGTGTGTCAGAATAGAACTGTGCTCCATAAGGTTTTCAATGGTTGGTTCTTTGGAAGTAGATCGCCAGGCCTTTCTTCTGAAGCACCTGTGGGTGGACTCAAACCTCCAACCTTTCAGTGAGCAGCTAAGCGTATTGTTTACAGCATCCTGGGACTTTGTATTTCTGACTACATCATGGTTATTGGTCAATGCGGGGGGCAGGTGCCCTTCCTCCCAAAGTCTGATTCTTTCTTGGGGGGTAGGAGGAGCCATATAGTTCAAAATATGGTCTTTTCCTTTAGCAGGAGTATTTTGAAACCCAATTCTTCTCAGAAAGGTTGTGGGCGTTGTAGACTCATGGCTGATGTGTCCAGCATTGATCAACTGAGAGGTTGTTGTTTTTTCCACAGGGGGCTGAAGAACCTAAACTAAAGTGGGAACACATCACAACCCTCATCGCAAGCCTCAGAGAATTTGTGAGATCCACTGACCGAAAAATCATAGCCACCACTCTGTCAAAGCTGAAGCTAGAGCTAGACTTCGACAGCCACGGCATCAGTCAAGTTCAAGTGGTTCTCTTTGGTTTTCAAGATGCTGTAAGTATGATATTTTACCACTGTTTTCTCACAGACTCAAGCTAAAATTATCCAGAAAATGTTCTTGCATTTCTTTAATAATTTCAACAAACTCTAGTCTTTATGAAGGATAAATATGAGATATTTGCCCATTTGTGTGTTTCTAAGTGTCAGGTTTGTTGTTTTGATTTTTTGCATTCCTCAAAGTTACATACACAAAACTGAATCACCATGGAAAACAGCAAAACGTATAAACATCTGCCACTGCCAAATTTTGTTCTTATGAAATCATGTAGTGGGTCTCTATTTCATTGACTTCAGCAGCATAACACACTTTAGTCATGTACTTTCTAATTCTCTGTGAGAAACACCATCTAGTGGCCATAGAGACAAATGTAACAGTACAAATCGGAATAAAAACCAAAAAGACCAAACCCCATGCTGTTGAGTCAATTCCGACACATAACGACCCTATAGGACAGAGTAGAACTGCCCCATAGGGTTTCCAAGGACCAGCTGGTGGATTCGAACTGCTGACCTTTTGATTAGCAGCCAAGCTCTTAACCTCTGCACCACCATGGTCACTGCTAAATAAAACCTTTTTTTTTTTTTTTTTTCAGTTTTTCTCTGGTTTCTATACAGAACATTTTTATCATGTTTGCTTTATAAATGTCTACAATTTCCTAGCCAAGAATATACTTCAGAGTACAGAGCACCACAGAATGGAAGGCAATCTCATGACCTAATGAGAGATGGCTGAGAATTCTCTCTAAAATTGAATTGCCCTGGTGGTACAGTGGTTAAGTGATCAGCTGCTAACCAGAAGGTGGGCTGTTCAAACCCACCCAGTGGCTCCATGGGAGAAAAATGTGGCAGTCTGCTGCTGTGAAGATTTTTCAGCCTTGAAAACCCTATGGGGCAGTTCTACCCTGTCCTACAGGGTCACTTTGAGTCGGAATCAACTCAATGGCAGTGGGTTTAGTTTTTTTTTTTTGTGTATGTGCAACACAAACTAGAATCTGGTCCTCCTAAAGCCTGATTCAAAACCATTTGTGTTACTCTTTGATAAGACTTACCTGTGCAACTTTGTACCAGGAAAGGTTTAAGCCACTCCCAGAATGCCCTTGCAAGGTGTGGGAGATGGTTCCTGTGGTGTGAATATGGAGGCACTCCACATAATTTTGTTTAAATTCCAAAGGATTAATTTACCCCTAATGTGTTTATGGAGTCCTGGTGGCATAGTGGTTAGGAACTGGGCTGCTAACCAAAAAGCCGCTCCTTGGAAACCCTATGGGGAAGTTCTGCTCTGTCCTATAGGGTCACTATGAATCAGAATTGACTTTGACAACAGGTTTGGTTTTTTTAATGTGTTTATTGCTCCTCTGAAGAAGGTGTCTTGACAATCATATGTGGAGCACCAAATGATCCCTGATTTAAGACCAAATTATAATCCTTCAACAGGGTTCTCTGAGACACCGTGTAAACCACTTAGTTTTTGTGCTACATCATGGACAGGAAGAAGACTCCTGACGTGATTGAGATCATAGGAAGGAAAGCAACTTCCAAAACCTACCACTGATATTAAATGCTAATGGCACGCTGACACTGCAACTGAGGAAACCCAGCCATCTGCAAAGAGAATAAAATAATTTAGCTAATTCGCGCTTGCCCACATGTTTGGTTTCCATCCTAGAGACTGGGAAGCAAATTGGCCAGTAGAATTCAGATTGAGAACTGTGTAGTTGTAATGGACCTTGGCCTTGGACCCACGTCAGACACCCACGCACATACCCCACTGCTTTTGTTCACTCTCTGTCTAGGATGGAAATGAACCCAAAGAATGGGTCCTATGTGATATACTGTTTAATGAAGAGTTATGAGGAACACGTCATGGTGACAGAGGTACTTCTTTACCTTGCATGCCTGGCTCTAGGAGAAATATTTCAGTTTACTAAATGTTACACCCCATGTTACTCAAATAAGCATGCAAATCCTTTAAAAAAATGAAGCTACCAGGACAAACTCAGTCTGTAAAGGATTTTCTAGAACAAGGGGGAACCCTCAGGAACAACTCCTATGAAGGATTCCTCAGATGGGCTCCCTTCTAAACTGGGGGATTTTGATGAAGATCGACCAAGAGGAGGAACTGAGCAACTGAACTCTAGCTCTCAGTGTGGGATTGCAGCTGGGTCACGTTCTTCCCAGCTTCCTCTGGGGTCTCTATTCAAAGCCCTGTTGAGGAAGTGGCCTCTTTTTTTTTTTGTTGTTGTTGTTGTAGTTTAAGTGAAAGTTTACATTTGAAGTTAGTCTCTTATACAAAAATTTATACATACATTGTTATGTGACCCTAACTGCTCTCCCTGCACTGTGACAGCACAGTCCTCCTTTCCACCCCTGATGTCCCATGTCCATTCAACCAGCTCCTAACCCTCTCTGCCTTCTCATCTCACCGCTGGACAGAAGCTGCCCATTTGGTCTCATGTATCTACTTAAGCTAAGAAGCACACTCTTCATGAGTATCATTTTATATCCCACAGTCCAGTCCAATCTTTGTCTGAAGAGTTGGCCTTGGAAATTATTTTAGTTCTGGTCTGATAGAGAGTCCAGGGGCCATGCTTTCCGAGGTTCCTCCAATCTCAGTCAGACCATTAAGTCTGGTGTTTTTACTAGAATTTGAGTTCTGCACCCCACCTTTCTCCTGCTCCATCAGGGACTCTCAGTTGTGTTCCCTGTCAGGTCGGTCATTGGTGGTAGCCGGGCACCATCTAGTTCTTCTGGTCTCAGGCTGATGAAGTCTCTGGTTTATGTGGTGGCCTCTTTTCTTAGAGGCCTGTGTCTACCAGCAGTTAGTGGAGTTTTAAATAATCATTTAAATAAAATTTAAATAATTTCAAATAAGCCTTTCTTAGTTTTATAATAAAAGGTTGTTGGTAAACAGATAATGCCCATATCTATTTCATAATCCATTGAATAAACCATTGTTTATTTAAATATATGAAATATGATTAGGCACTTAAAAAAAGATATCCTTACACCAAAGATTTTTAATATGAACAGCCTTTCTAGAATATTGTAGCAGATCATTCCCCTGTTTACAGAGATATAAACCACTGTGGGAAGGAAAACAAATCATGCACTGTGGCAGGTCTCTAGGTACCAGGTAAATGCTAATTTCCCTTCTTTATTTGCTTTCCAGATCACTAGGGTATGCTGAAGCACTTGATAGTTTAAACAGCAGGTTTAAAACAGTGGGTTTTTTTGTTTTTGTTTTGTTTTGGGATACTTTATGTTCACACAAAAACTTGTACCAAATGTTCATCACAGCTTTGTTCATAGTAGCCCCAAACTAGAATCAGCCCAGATGCTCCTCAACCAGTGAAGAGTTAAACAAACTGTGGTTCAACCATACTGTGGAATTCATAGCTGTAAAAAGGAACAAACTATTGATGCGTGCAGCAACCTGGGTGAGTCTCCAAAGAATTATGCTGAGTGAAAAAAGCCAATCCCAAAAGGTTACATATTGTAGAATTCCATTTATAGCACATTCTTGAAATGACAAAATTACAGAAATAGAGAACAGATAAATAGTTGCCTGGTGTTAAGGGTAGGGAGAAGGGAAATGGGCATGGCTATAGAAGGGTGACATGAGGGGTCCTTGTGGTGATGGAAATGTTCTGTATCTTGAGTGTATCGATGTCAATATCCTAGTTGTGATACACTGTATTGTGGTTTTGTAAGTTGTGACCATTGGAGGACACTATGTAAAGGGTACACAGGATCTCTTTATTATTTCTTTATTCTGGTAACGATATGTAACAAAACATTTACCACTTCAACAATCTTCACATGAGAACATTGTTAATTATATTTCAAGCCTACACAGAAGCTCTCTGTATTCTTTTTTTTTTCCATTGTGATAAATATATATGTAACAAAACATTTACCATTTCAACAATCTTCACATGAGAACAGTGTTAATTTTATTTAAAGCTCCTTGGTCTCTTTCTTCCTCCTTTGCCATCTCCACTATCCATACTGCAGAGGTCATGAAAGCTGGAAGCTGCATATTCTGAGTTCAAAGAAGCAGCATTCCCATTTTACCAGACTGCCTCTCATTTATTTATTTTTTATTTGATTCTGTTTTATATGAAAGTTTACAGGGCAAATTAGTTTTTCATTCAAAATTTATATACAAATTGTTTTTTGACATTGGTTGCAATCCCTGCAATGTGTCAGCACTTTCTTCCTTTCCTTTCATACCCCAGGTTCCTCGTGTCCATTCATTCAGGTTTCCTGCTGCTTCCTGCCTTCTCCTCTTTGCTTTCGCCAGTTGACCTACATGTCCCCCGAGACCATGGTCCCCAGCCCTCGGCCCTAGTAACTCAGTCCCTGAAGGCATTTGGATGTGTCTAGGAAGCTTTTAGGGGTTTGCCTTTGTCGGGTGGTGCTGACTTCCCCTATATTGTGTGTTGTCCTTCCCTTCACCAAAGTTGACGCTTGTCTGCTGTCTAGTCAGTGATTACCCCTCCCCACCCCTCCCTTCCCTCATAACCATCAAAGATTGTTTTTTTCTATGTGTAAACCTTTTCTTGGGTTTTTATAATAGTGGTCTCTTACAATATTTGTCCTTTTGTGATAGACTTATTTCACTCAGCATAATTCTCTCCAGATTCATCCATGTTGTGAGATGTTGCACGGATTCATCATTGTTCTTTATTGTTGCGTAGTAGTCCATTGCATGTATCTACCATAATTTATCCATTCATTTGTTGATGGGCACTTCGGTCGTTTCCATCTTTTTGCTATTGTGAATAGTGTTGCACTGAACGTGGGTATGCATACGTCTGTTTGTGTGACACTGTCTCTCACTTAAATAACTTACCTTACTTGCTTATATGGGGCTCACTGAAATTTAAGTTGAGGTGGCAATTTTTAATTTATTTTCCAGTGACATAAGGACATTTATTTACAATTTGAGGTGAGGAAACCTTCTGGTTATTTGTTGTTAAGAATATATACAGTAGAACATACACCAATTCAACAATTTCTACATGTACAATTCAGTGACATTAATTACATTCTTTGAGTTGTGCAACCACTCTCACTCTCCTTTTCTGAGTTGTTTCTCCCTGATTAACATAAAGTCACTGCCTCCTAAGTTTCCTATCTAATCTTTTGAGTTTTCATTGTCAATTTGATTCCATATAAATAGATCTTTAAAGAGCACAGTGCTCTAGGCAGACATTCTTTCCTAGTTAAGCTAAACTATTACTTAAAAAGACTTCAAGGGATATTTTTGGTTTAAGGTTTAAAGATTATCTCAGGGCAATAGTTTAAGGAGTTCATCCAGCTTCTGTGGCTCCAGATAGTCTAGAGTCTATGAGAATTTAAAATTCTGTTCTGCATTTTCCCCCTTTTCATCAGGATTCTTTTATAGAATCTTTGATCAAAATGCTCAGTAGTGGTAGCCAGGCACCATCCAGTTCTTCTACTCTCATGGTAAAGGGGGCAGTTGTTCATGGAAGCAGTCAGCCACACATTCATCTCTTCCTGCTATTCCTAAGTCTCCTAATTATCTTTATAGACAAAACTTTATCCAGACGCTCAGGTTTCACGAAATCAAGTTTAATAAAATTCTAGTTTCTTTACAATTAGAAATCAGAGTAAACTAAATATCACTCTCTTCCTGCAGGTCAATAAGGTTCTTCGGAATCATAACATCAAGCCACACTGGATGTTTGCCTTGGACAGTATCATCCGGAAGGCGGTGCAGACAGCCATTACCATCCTGGTTCCAGGTAAGAAATACTTAATCACTCTGCAAATATTTAATGTGTGATATTTGTAAAAGAATTTCTGAGAATGGAAGCAAAGTTAAAAACAATACTAGAGATTTATTATCCGATCAACAATTCATGGATCGGGGAACACATAGCCTAAACTGCGTGTTCCAAAGAATTGTGGCAGCATCAGTGTTAACACAGTCAGAGGGGAACAAACAGAGTTTGAGAAGTCCAGGCAGTTTTAGCTGGTTTTTCAGAGGTTCATAAAAATGGCGGGGGTGGGGCAAGGTGCGGTGGTGGGGACTTCCGTGCTTGCTGAGAGGAGGCAGATAACCAGACGTCTGCCTGTCTGGAATGCAAGAGTTAAAGAGCAGGAACTGTTGATTATACATAAATCTACAGAAACAGGGTAATTACTATTTCTAAAAGTTAGGTTACTTAAATCATCTTAAACCTTTGCCGTGTGAAACCAGGTAGCAGTCATGCTCTTCCGGCATGGCATAAGGGGCTCCATGTTGGGTTTAGCTTCCACAGCCACATATTTTAGATTACTCTCAATCTGTCATTTCTGATGTCTCCTTAGCACTCTTAAGACCATGTTAGCGCTTGTTTTTTGATCTTTTCAAAGCCAGCAAATAAACATTATTTAGTGCACACAGTCTGAGTAATGAAACACCAAGCTCAATGTTTAGCACAAGTGAATAAGACTCGGTTCCTAGGATTTGAAGAACATTTTTGGGTATGAAGAGAAAGAGAAAACTGTACAGGTGACCCAAACAAACATGCATTTCAGTGCACAGATATCTGTGCCCACAGACTCATATACCTGTATCATCCTTGCCTGTGGTTCCCAAACCTGCCAGCGCATTGAGTCGTGTAAGGAGCTCTTTAAAATGACAGCTTTCTGAGCTTCATCCCAGACCTAGTCTGTAAGAATCTGCTGGGGATAAAGTCCAGGAATCCGATTTTACTACCGTACCCAGGTCATTTTGATGCACAGCCAGGTTTGGAAGTCACTGGTCTAGACAGACTCTGGTTGTGTTGGCAGTGAGATACAAAGGGGTAGTGTTGATTAAACAAGGCCTTATGGAGTAGGTGAGCAGTGTATTCATTCTCTAAGGCAAAACATCTGAAGTGTTTTGATAGTCCCCCCACTAATAAAATGTTGTTTTGTTTTTGTCTTTTTGTTTTTTTTAATTGTGCTTTAGGTAAAAGTTGCCAGAGCAAATTAGTTTCTCATTAAACAATTAATACACATATTGTTTTGTGACAGTGGTTGCCAACCCCGTGACATGTCAACACTCTCCCCTTCTCGACCTTGGGTTCCCCATTTGCATTCATCCAGCTCTCCTGTCCGCTCCTGCCTTCTTGTCCTTGCCCCTGGAGTGGTGTGTGGATTTAGTCTCATCTACATAGTTAAACTATGTGTGTTATTGTTTGTTTTATAAACCAAAACCTGTTGCTGTTAAGTTGATTCCAACTCATAGCAACCCTATAGGACAGAGTAGAGCTGCCTAGGGTTTCCAAGGAGCAGCCAGTGGATTCAAACTGCCCACCTTTTGATTAACAGCCGAGCTCTTAACCGCTGTGCCACCAGGGCTCCTGTTTGTTTTATAGGCCTGTCTAATCTTTGACTGAAGGGTAAATCTCAGGAGTGACTTCAGTACTGAGTTAAAAGAGCGTCCTGGGGCCATATGCTTGGGGTTTCTCCAGTCTCTGTCAGACCAGTAAGTCTGGTCTTTTTGTGTGTGTGTGTGAGTTTGAATTTTATTCTACATTTTTCTCCAGCTGTGTCCAGGACCTTCCACTGTAATCCCTGTCAGAGCAGTCAGTGGTGGTAGCCAGGCACCATCTAGTTGTGCTGGACTCAGTCTGGTGGAGGCTGTGGTAGTTGTGGTTCATTAGTCCTTTGGACTAATCTTCCCATGGGTCTATGGTTTTCTTCATTCTCCCGTGCTCCAGACAGGGCGAGACCAGTAGACGTATCTTAGATGACTAATAAAACATTTTAAGCAAAGGTCTCTCAGGATGGATGGATGGATAGATATAGATATGTTGTTGTATGCTGTCCGGTCAATTCTGACTCATAGAGAGACCTTATACAACAGAGTAGAACTGTGCCATAGGGTTCTTAGGCTGCGGTCCTTATGGGAACAGGTCGCCAGGTCTTTTCTCCCTCAGAGCCATTGGTGGGTGGAACCACTGACTTTTCATTTAGCAGCCGAGCACTTAACTATTGAGCCACCAGGTCTCCTTAGATATAGACATACCAAAACCAAACCCATTGCCGTCAAGTTGATTCTGACTTATAGCAACCATATAGGACAGAGTAGAACTGCCCCATAGGGTTACCAAGGAGCAGCTGGTGGATTCGAACTGCCAACCTTTTGGTTAGCAGCCAAACACTTAATCACTATACCACCAGGGCTCCAGATATAGATATAGATAGATATAAATTTAGATTTAGATATATTTATATATAAATTGGAGTCTCTTGGTGGTGCACTCGGCTGCTAACCAAAAGGTTGGAGGTTTGTGTCCATGAAGACACATCTCAGAAGAAAGGCCTGGCTATCTCCTTCTGAAAAAATCAGCCATTTAAAACCCTATGGAGCATAGGTCTACTCTGACACACATGGGTTGCCCTGAGTCAGAATCGACTTGATGTCAACTGGCTTTTTATATATAAATTAGAAATATGTTCTATTGTACTAATTTGGTTAAGAGCTCAGCTGCAAACCAAAAGGTTGGCCAGCCCCTCCTTGGAAACCCTATGAGGCAATTCTACTCTGTCCTATAGGGTCGTTATGAGTTGAAATCAACTCAGTGGCAACAGGTTATGTATTATAAAGTCTTCCAAAACAGAATTTTAGAAGGGCAAAACAATCATGAAATATTTTAAAATTTAATTTATTTATAAATGATGCTGTAAACTTTTATGTCACTGTCAACCTTTCTGGGTTGTGGAATTCCCACTTCTTTCAGAATACCTTGTTTGACTCAGGAGTAAGGTACCAGTGTCAATCTGTACATTGTTTAATTAGTAAAGATTAATTTTTTCTTTCTTATATTAAAATTTCTACAAGTAAAGGAGCCCTGGTGGCACAAATAGTTAAGCGCTCGGCTCCTAACCAAAATGTTCGTGGAGAAAGACCAGGTAATCTGCTTCTGTAAATATTACAGCCTAGAAAACCCTATGAGGCAGTTCTGTTCTGTCATATAGGATCACTAGGAGGAGCCCTAGTGGTGCAGTGGTTAAAGCACTCTGCTGTTAACCAAACGGTTGGTTGTTCGAACCCACCAGCCACTCCACAGGAGAAAGATGTGGCTGTCTGCTTCCGTAAAGATTTACAGCCTTGGAAACCCTATGGGGTAGTTCTACTCTGTCCTTTAGGGTCACTATGAGTCAGAATCAACTCAACGACAGTGGGTTGAGTAGAAAATCTACTACACAGCATCTAACAACATTTCTAAAAGCACCAAACAAAAAAGAATTCTATAAGTAGAAATTCTAATATCCCTGAACATGCTTTTCACACGCCTCCACCCCACATCCCTCCCTTCAGTGGCTTGCCCCTTTCCATTCTTCAAGTCTCAGCTTAAAAGCCACCTCCTTAGGGAGACCTCACCTACCATCAAATCTAAAGTAGGCTCCCACTGGAAACGGTTTTCTCTCATGCATGACACTTACCACAAATCTGAAACTACTTTTTTCCTCGTTTAACAGCCGTTTTCCTCACCAGAGTGTGACTGCGTCTGTTTTATTTTATTCTGGGTCTAGCATTCTGTCAAGCACAGTGCCTGGCAAACAGTAGACCCCAATAAATAGTGGCCGAATAAGTAAAAGAGTTTCACCTGATTATAACAAATTAGAGTGGAAATTTGCATAGCTTAGAGAAAACATAGCTATGGAAACATGATTAGCAATTGGATGTGAGCCTGAGAAATCCATGCCAAAAGGAAGTCAACAATACTTACATTTAGACGATTTATCACCAGGACAAGCCTGGCTGCAGGGAATGTACTATGGAGGAGTTATATGCTAGAAAGGCACAGGGATGAGGGGAATAGGTGTATATCAGTGAAAAGGATAAGTATAGGCCGTGAATTATACACAGTAATAACCTAAATAAGGATGCTCAAATGAGGCAAGGGAAGGGAGGTTATACTTTGAAATAATTTAAATAGCATAGAAATGATCTGTTAAATTAATTTTTTTTAAAAACCTCCTTTATAAAACTGATTGCCTAAATGCAATGTGGTATCCTGAATTGAATCCTGGAACAGAAGAAGGACATTAGTGGAAAATAGGTATAATCTGAATGAAGTCTGGAGTTTTTGGAGCCCTGGTGGTCGCAGTGGTTAAGAGCTCGGCTGCTGACCTTTGCAGTTTGAATCCACTAGTCACTCCTTGGAAACCCTATGCGGCAGTTCTCCTCTGTCCCATAGGGTCACTATGAGTCGGAATCACTTGACAGCAATGGGTTTGGGTTTTTTTGTATAAGTGGCAGTATCAGGGGGAGCAGGTAGAAGGTATATGGGAATTCCTTGTATAATCTTTGCAACATTTCTGTAAATGTAAAATTCTCCCCAAATAGAAAGTTTAAAAAGAACACTGATTTTCACACTGTTGGTGAAACTCTGCTAAGTGTAGGGAGAACAACAGGTAAGTGGCCGAGAGTGGCCAGTGATGGGCACTGCTTTAACCCAACCCCTGTGTGCCCAGACATGAACAAGGCACATTTTAGTCTTTAGAAAATATGTTCAGTAAGGAAAGTTACTTGTCCTCCAACCATGAAATTGATTCTCTTTGAGACCACTAGGAGTCCCCTTAAGACAGTTGAAGTTACTGTTTGAAAGCGTTAAAAAAAAAAAAAGAAGAAAGAAAGTGGAAATTTTAGAGGAGAATTACATGGAGAAAGTACTTTTTATATTCTTCTCAGGTTAGGGGAGGTTTACCCCAATATACAGATAATGAAACATAAACAAGATGGACTGATTCCAATCATTTGACAGTTTCAAGTTTCCACATAACCCTAAAGATTCTGTTATACAATTAAGATTCGAAGAAACTACATTGAAAATGCCTGTCCTCAAATTTCCCTGCTATAAATTCCTTTTAGATGATATAATGCTACAGTTAGCCTACCAAATTTCGAACATGCTAAAGAAAACAACAAATTTAAAAGCATGCCATCATTAGTGCATCATTTCCTAGCTCTATCTGCTGCGAAGACCCAGTTCTTGGTTTCTAAACATCATTTTCCAGTAAAAGCAATCAAGGCTCCTTGGAGAAGTGATTGGTTGCAGGCCTGGGATGGGGGAAATACAAGATGAGCCTGGAACATCTTGTGATATCAAAAGTAAGGAAGTTCTTAAGAAAGATGGAGGCCTGTTGAAAGGACACTGGAGCCAACTTGGAGTTCCTTACAGTCAAAGGAGAAAATTTTGAGCAAGAAAATAATGATAAACTAAAAACCAGTTGCCGTGGAGTTTATTCCAGCTCTGCTTCAGGGTAGAACTGTGCCCCAAAGGATTTTTCCCATGGCTGTGGTCTTTTGAAAGTAGATCACCAGGCCTTTCTTCTGAGGCACCTATCAGTGGATTCAAACCCCCAACCTTTAGTTAGCAGCTGAGTGCTTAACCATTTGTGCAGCCCAAAGAAACAAAAAAAACCCGTTGCTGTTGAGATGATTCCGGCTCGTATTGACCCTATAGGACAGAGTAGAACTGCCCCATAGGGTTTCTAAGGCTGTAATCTTCACGGAAGCAGACTGCCACATCTTTCTTCCACAGAACAGCTGGTGGGTTCAAACTGCCAATCTTTCAGTTAGCAGCTGAGCGCTTAACCACTGCATCACCAGGGTTCCTTTGTGCCACCCAGGGTCTCCAAAATAATGATGTTGTTCCTGTTATTTGCTGTTGAGTCTATTCTGACTCGTAGCAACCCCTTGTGTACAGAGCAGAACTGCTTCATAGGGTTTTCAAGGCTGTGACCTTTTGGAAGCAGATCTCCAGGCTTGTCTCCCGAGGCACCTCTGGGTAGGTTTGAAATGCCAACCTTTCAGCCAGCTGGTGGGTGAGTGTTTAACTGTTTGTGTCACCCAAGGACTCCTAAAATATTGATAGTATTGAATTATAGCCTATAGAAAAAAGTACATACTCATGAGTTCATTCTGATATAAATAACTGAATAAGTAAAATATGTGGGGGAGAAAGGCCAGCTCCTTACTACAGTCGAATTCCAATTAATAAATACAAGAGGAATGAGGGAAATATAAAATTACCATCAGGCAAACACCACAGTAGTAATTGTTGCCGGCAGGAACCATTGATGGCTGCTAAAATTTGTAGTCAAAAGAGCGATGAGAAAAAGCATATTTACAGGGTCTCAAAGTATGTTCTCATAAGATGCTTACTAACCACAACGGGATATAGTAACCTTATGGTGGAGGAACTGGGCACATACCCTTTTAACCAAGTGATCCTGAGGTGATAACACCGAGAAGGGCATACCGTCACTTTTGTGGATGCTTGCCAAAAATGCATAACCTCAACCAAATCATGAGAAGATATCCAGCAAACCCAAAATGAAGGCCCTACTACAAAATAACTGACCAGTACTCCTCAAACTATGAAGTGCTTAAGAGAGAAGTACTGGGAACTTGTCATAGATTGGAGGAGACTAGGGAGACATGAGGAGTCTCTGAGTGGCACAAACGATTAAGCGCTGGACTACTTACCGAAAGGCTGGCAGTTCAAACCCATCCAGATGTGCCTAAGAAGTAAGGCCTGGCCATCTGTTTCGAAAAGGTCATAACCTTGAAAACCGTATGGAGTACAGTTCTGCTCTGCACACATGGGGTCACCATGAGTCAGAATCAACTCAGCAGCAACTAACAACAAGGAAAACTAAGTGCAATGTAGAATCCTGGGTTGGACACTGGGTCAGAAAAAGGACGTTGGTGGGAAAACTGGTGAAGTTCCATAAGGCCTGTAGATTAGCTAATATTATTGTGTCAATGTTAATTTCCTGGTTGAGATAATATTGCCAATGGTATGTGAGATGTTAAGGTTAGGGCAAGCTGCTGAAGGAAGGTAGATGGGAACTCTCTGTACCATTTTTGCAACTTTTCTGTTATCCTGAAGTTACTTCACAATAGAAAGTGTTTTAAAAAGTGTTCAGTCTTCATCCTTCTAAAAAGAGCACACAGAACAGACAGTACAGTGCAAGCCCTTTAACTGTTTATTATTTTCGGTTTCTTTCTCAGGCCATTTTCTCACTTGTCAGCAAGAATCAGCCTTTAGATCATAGGCAACAGTGTCTGTCGTTAACACCTCATGCGCAGTCTGGTGGTGGGTGACTAGATCAAGAAATGCTGAGCGTAGAGACCATGATGGCAGTGCTGGGTAGTGAGAATCGATTACATAGGCAGGCTTACTATATTATTAATAATTTTTAAAAGCTGTTAAAAGCACTTGACTTTTCCACAGATTGTGAAACTGGACCAATCATGTGCCCCATGTGTACATTAATGTAAAATGAACAGTGTTCCATACAGTTTTAGTTCCCTAAGTTTGCTCTAACAACATACCATAAACTGGGTGGCTTAAAACAACAGCAATTTATTTTCACACGGTTCTGGAGGCTTGAAGTTTGGCTTGAAATTTGAAATCAAGGTATCAGCAGAGCTGTGATCTTTTTGAAGGCGCTAGGGGAAGATCCTTCCTTGCCTCTTCCTAGTAGTACCTGGCAGTCCTTGGCATTCCTTGGTTTGTAGATGCATCACTCCAGTCTGCCTCTGTCTTCCCTCTTTTTCTGTCTGTGTGTCTTCAAATGATGTTCTCCCCTGTGTATGTGTCTATGTCTCTTCTCTTTTTATAAGGACACCACTTGTATTGCGTTAGGTCCCACCTAGTCCAGTATGACTTATGTTAACTGATAACATCTTCAAAGCTCTATTTCCAAACAAGATGACATTCACAGGTACTGGAGGTTAGGACTTCAGCGTCCCTTTTTGGGAGACACAGTTCAATCCATAACATATATACCATACGAGGAGCTTAATGCAGATGTCATCCGTGATCTTACTTGGCACCAGAAGGACCCTGTGTCTAGTTATTTTCCTCTAGGAAAGTAACTTCCTCAGGACAAATAGTATTATTGCTGGATCACATACTGTTTGGGAAACATGTACCAGCTCCAGTGACCCCTACATGGCCTTAAACACTGATTAGAGGCCCCCGAGTCCCTGCCTTTCTCCTAACACTGGATGTCTCCTGAAAGTCCACTCTGCTTTCCATTCTGTCCAGAGTGCTCTGGGCCACCATGCGAGCTTGCCTCTCTCAAACACCTCTTCCTTTCTCCACCAACCCAAGGCCTTCCCCTTCCAGAGCCCCGCTTAGGCACTTTTGCCTACGTGAATCCATTGTGAATAAATCACCACTGGATCTAGTCATTACACATTCACCCCTTAGCACTCTTAATACACGTACATGCAAATTACATACATAGATAGATCTATAGCTGAGGTCATCTAAAATATTCTTAGCTGTATTAATTTGTGCTTATATTTTCATGTAAATATATCTCTGTTATCTTTGTACAGGTTCTTATGGCTTTTCTGAAGATTAGCCTGAGTTTTCCTTTCTTGAGGACAAGGTTCATATGCTCATTTTATTTGCATATTTTACAATGTCTAATTCAATGATCCATACTCAGGGAGTCACTGAAATACTAAAATGACAAAGTATTACATCAACTTAGAATTTTCTGCTTTATTTAAATTTGAGAGTTTTTGTGGGTATGTATGAATGAATATATATAAATGTAGTATGTATGTATACATAATATATGTATATTATAATTATATTATAGTTATATTATAATTATAATATATTATGATTATATTATAATGTATGTATGTAGATAATATATGAGCCCTGGTGGCGTAGTGGTTAAGAGCACGGCTGTTAACCTAAAGATCAGCAGTTCGAATCCACCAGCTGCTCCTTGGAAGCCCTATGGGGAACTTCTACTCTGTCCTATAGTGTTGTTATGAGTCGGAATCAACTAGACGGCAAAGGGTTTGGTTTTATCGGTTTTTTTTAAAGTATGTACTATATACTATACATGTACTACATGTATACTATATTGGAGTGTCTGGATGGTGCAAACGGTTAACTTGTTCGCTGCTAACTGAAAGGTTGGTGGTTCGAGTCCACCCAGAGGCATCTTGGAAGAAAGGCCTGGTAATCTACTTCTGAAAATCAGCCATTGAAAACCCTGTGGAGCACAGTTCTACTCTGACACACATGGGGTTGCCATGAATCGGAATTGACTCCATGGCAACTGGTTTGGTTTTAGTTTTTTATATATGTTGTCTTAGTCATCTAGTGCCGCCATAACAGAAATACCACAAGTGGATGGTTTTAACAAAGAGAAATTTATTTCCTCACAGTCAAAGTAGGCTAAAAGTCCAAATTCAGAGCGTCAGCTCCAGGGGAAGCCTTTTTCTCTCTCTGTTGGCCTTCTTGTCAATGTTCCCCTGGACTAGGAGCTTTTCGGTGCAGGGACCCCAGTCCAGAGGACGCGCTCTGCTCCCGGCACTGCTTTTTTGATGGTATGAAGTCCCCCTGTCTCTCTGCTCACTTCTGTCTTTTATATCTCAAGACATTGCCTCAGGATACAATCCAATCTTGTAGACTGAGTCCTGCCTTACTAACACAACTCCCACCCATCCTCCCTCATTAACATCATAGAGGCAGGATTTACAACATATAGGAAAACCACACAATACCAGGAATCATGGCCCAGCCAAATTGATACACACATTTTTTGGGGGACATAATTCAAACCATGACATAAGTATGCTATATACTATATAGGTATACTATATGTAGTCATGTAGGTATACATACATACAGTGATCATTTAAAATGCAATGAGTTAGAGAGATATAAAAAAAGATTTAAAAATAATAATATTGTTTTTTGCTGGTGAATTGATTTTAACTCATATCGACCCTATATGATAGAGTAGAGCTGCCCCATGGGGTTTCCTAGGCTGTAATCTTTATGGGAGCAGATCACCAGGTCTTTTTTCCCACAGAGCCACGGGTAGATTTGAACCCCTGACCTTTCAATTAGTAACTAAGAGCTTAAACCATTGTGCTACCAACCCATTGTTGAGTTGATTCTGAGTCTGTTGTGCCACCAGGGCTCTTTAAATATAATAATATAGAATAATAAATATCAGAAAAAAAATGTGGTTATTTTCCCTCCCCAAGAGTGAGGTTATAGTTAACAGGACTATAAATCTTTTACATTTAAAAATTTTTCAGTTTAGAGACCATAGAAGAAATTTAAGAACTATTTAAGAAAATTTTAAAAGCCCTAATCTGATTTAAAAGTTCCAGTTTAATCTAGAATTGCACTTTCTTAAGTTTTTTTAAAGTAAGATTTTTTTTTCACTATTCTGTTCCCTTCTAAATACAAAAAATGGTGGTAGAACAACTCTTCCAGTCAGGGAACGTTTTTGATTGCCTATTATGTCTTAGCCCCTGTAGTAGGTGCTGTACAAAACTGAAGGACCTACTGTGGATGAATTAGGAAATGAAGGAAATAGGATTTTGGAAAGAGAAAGGGCAGAAAAGCAGAAAGCAGAGGAGAGGTGGAGTTTGTTTGGTTAGCCTTAAGAGATAAAGGAAGCCAGGGCTACGTAAACCTGGCCCTCAAGAGGGACACCTGGTATTTATCATGAGCAAAAGATGATGAGTTCCTTTTTAGGTTCTTGAATTTGGAGTGACTGCCCAACAGGAAGGTCCCTGCGTGATGCAGACGGTTTGTGCTCAACTACTAACCTAAAGGTTGGCGGTTCGAATCCATCCAGTGGAGCCACGGAAGACAGGCCTGGCGATCTTCCATAAAGATTACAGCCAACAAGGCCCTGTGGAGCTCAGTTCTACTCTGTCCCAAATGAGGTCGCATGAGTCAGAACTGACTCAATGGCATCAGGGTTTTTAACAGGCCCAACAGGAATATCTAGGAGGTGCTGGATGTACAGGATTGGGACTTGAAATATTGAGTTTGTCATCGACACTTAAGCATTTGACCTTCAAAGATTTGAATGAGTTCATCCTTGGAGAGTAAATAGGATGTAAGAAAGTGAAGGATAAATCCTTGTTTCCAGTATTTAAGGGGTGAGTAGTAGACAAAAAGACTTTGAAGAGGATGAGCAGCAACCAAAGGTTTAGAGGAAAATGAAGAGGTCAAGTAGGGTAAGGATAGAAAAGTTACCTAGAGGATTTGGCTTTCATCAGCTTTTTGGTGGGTTCTTTGATCCAATAAAAGTTACATGTGCCAGAGCATATGGAGTCAAGATCCAGAATTTTGTGCTACCTTCATTTCACTTAAATTATGAGTGTAATTCCTTTTTTCGTGGGCCAGTTTGAGGTCCTGATCACAATTTGTAATATTTTTCCTATGGGAAGATAATCGTCTAAGTTCTACAGTGACCTGCAGATGAACTCATGTTGTACACTGTTGTACAGCGTGGTAAACTTGTAATTTATGCACTTTTCATTTCGGTGGTTTGTTGACAAGTTGAAGTACTGAACTTAGTAAAAATTCGCCCAGTAGTCAAGGAAAGATAGTCTTATTAGAGTGAATATAAGCATGTGCAGCATTCTCAGCATCCGCATTTCCTTACACTTTGAATAATACAGGCAAAAAAACATCATGCCATGCTCAGTGTTGTTTATGTAACTTCTCTGTATCTCAGTTTCTTCATTTCTAAGTGAGTTAACAGTTATCAGCTATTATATAATAAAAAATGAACTTTATTTGTATAAGCAAATTTTTACTCTTAAAATGTTTTTAAAATACAGTCATGTGCCGCATAACATCCGTTCGGGCAACATCTGACTGCATATACATCTGTGGTCCCCAGGTTATGAATGTTTGACTTATGTACAACCTGTAGTTACGAACCAGCCCCTGTATTATATTAAAAATTCAAGATGCATGCAATCGTTTGTAATAATGAACAGGCACTCTTTGCGATGTGCATCAAAACATTATTAGTATTATTACTGTATTATTACGTTAAAGATGTTTTAGTGTATCTGGAAGTGTTTCTTTAATGTTTTTTATGCATAGAAAGGTACACTATATATATATACTGAGATAACATTTGACTAACTGATGTTAGATATGAACCGTACCTAACTGTTCCGACTTACGTACAAATTCAACTTGAAGACACGCTTAGGAACGAAACTCGTTCGTAATCCAGAGACTGACTGTATATAATATAGTATTCACACAATGTCCAAATCACATAACATCCTATTTCACAGGACGTATCATGGACATTAAATGACACGTGACTATAATTAAGTTTCTTTCAGATTTTACCATTTTCCCCTATATCTTATGTACAGTGTGGATGTTTTTCTTCTGTTTGAATTTGATTGTTCTGAGTGTATATATCATGTGAATTTTGCAAATTCACTGGAAGATAAACTCTGAATTTATGCACAGAAATCCATCCTCACTTTTGGAAAAGCAGTTTGGAGTGGGTACATATTTATTTGCTTGTATATAGTCATATATACATGTATACACTATATACTATATATGTACTATGTATATACTATATAAATAACATAGTATATACTACTATATATACTGGAGCCCTGGGTGGCACAGTGGTTAAAAGCCTGGCTGCTAACCAAAAGATCGGCAGTTGGAATCCACCAGCCACTCTTTGGAAACCCTATGGGGAAGTTCTACTCTGTCCTATAGGGTTGCTATGCGTCAGAATCGACTCAACAGCAATGGGATTGGTTTTAGTTTTTCACTATATAAACTACATAGTATTTGACAGCAAAGGGGATGATATTCATATCCTAAGAAATTAAGGCAATTAGTCATACTTATTAACACTGTTGTTGATATTATCCCTAACAGAACTGAGGCCACATTTTAGCCTTGCATCTGAGAGTGATACCGCTGATCAAGAAGACTTGGATGTAGAAGATGACCATGAGGAACAGCCTTCAAATCAAACTGTTCGAAGACCTCATGCCGTCATTGAAGATGCTGTGGCTACCTCGGGGGTGAGCACGCTCAGTTCTACTGTGTCCCACGATTCCCAGAGTGCTCACCGGTCACTGAATGTACAGCTTGGAAGGATGAAAATAGAAACTAATAGGTAAGTCCTACTCTGATATGGAAGTCCCTGGGTGGTGCAAACACTTAATGCACCCAGCTGCTAACCAAAAAGTTGGAAGTTCAAGTCCAGCCAGAAGCACCTCAGAAGAAAGGCCTGGCAAACTACTTCCAAAATCAGCCATTGAAAACCCTATGGAGCGCAGTTCTACTCTGACACATGTAGGGTCGCCATGAGTCTGAGTTGACTTAATGGCAGCTGATTTTACTTTGACGTTGGTAAGTTCCTTTTCTCTTACTTTTATAAAAATGCATATGCTTTTGGTCTACTTTAAAAATTTGGTCCGTAGAAAATACAAAATATGATTCCTTTATTCCATTCATGTAAACTTGAGCCAATGCCTTCCTTTATAAAACAAGAGAGACTTATCTTAGCCTCTTTAGCCAAATACCACTTTCTGCTTTTGGCAATTCAGGGTTCCTTCAGCACCATTTCTTTGATCACTGCTTTATCTCCACGTGCACTGCGATTTTCAGAGTAATTTGTTGTAACCTTGTAGACTGTCTTGGAAACAGACGCAGAGCAGCGTGTACCTTCCCACAGATAGTTGGGAGATAGAACAGAAAGTCCATGTTCTTGAAGGCCCGTGATTTGGAATGTTAAGTTCTTTCAGGAGAGGAAGATCTCTGTGCTTGAAGGGATGAAACAGATGGTGCTAAAGCTTTGCATTTCAAACCTTGAAAAGATGATCAGGTTATGATCATTTATGGTTTTATTTTATTTTTGATATCTGTGACATATCTGGAGTTTAATTTGTCTTTGAGAATTTGATAGCATAAAACTCACATGATCAGGTCATTAAGTGAACAGTAAATATTTCCTGTTCTTCACAGATGTTAGCACAGTTCAAGGTCTGAATCTGTATGATTTATAGCTTCCTGTACTGGCTACAGTTGGCAGGTGGGCAACTGACTTTATGGCTCTTGCTTTGCAGTAAAAACTTTTTTTTTTCTTTTTTGAGTGCATCAGTAAAAGTTGTCAATTGATTAGAAACCTTGGTTGAAATTTCTAGTTGTTCACCAGGGAGATAAAAAAATATTTTATTTCTAGTCATAAGTTTAAGTTTTTCAAGTTAAGCTTGAACACCAAGCTTAGTACAAGTAATACAAAGCTCATCCTATATTCAGAAACATGAATTTTGGTTGTATGATTAAGTAAATCCATACATATCTCCTATGTATGATTTGTATAAAGAAGTCTTTCTGAATCAAGGGAAAGTGGCTGTCTGACTTCCACAACCTCATCTTGTCCTCTGAAACTCACTCTTTATATGTCATCTCTACTACTTTAGTGGAAAAGGATTTCTCTTCTGAAACTTCCCCCTAGATCTTCGTGTCCCCCATTTTCTTCTTTTCTCCAGCAATATTCCAGGCAAAACACCCCATCCAGTATAGTAGGTGTTGCCTTTAGTCATTTTCTCTTTAGTTTACTCTCTGTTGTCCAATCTTGAGTGGAGTTGCTTTCTGGACCCTGCTCTGGTGGCTCTGGTGGTTAAGAACTTGGCTGTTAACCAAAAGGTCGGCAGTTCGAATCCACCAGCCGCTCCTTGGAAACTCTATGGGGCAGTTCTACTCTGTCCTATAGGGTCACTGTGAGTCAGAATAGACTCGATGGCAGTGGGTTTGGTTTTATGTCTCTGGAGGAGGAAAGTTCATTCATTACCATTTTAGTCCAGCCCGTCCACCTGTGACTGCAGGTCAGAATTATACAGACACTAAAGCTACTTTATTTACCAAACAGTCAATATACCTGCTTCTCTGGCCTTATGTGTACACACCCTGGTGTGTCAATAGGATCTGCCTCTCTTAAGTGCAGCCTGGATGCTTATTACTTTTCCTTCTTTCCTTAGTTAAAGTAGCCTCAGGCATACCACACCGATTTCGCTGTCTGTCCATTATACTTGGGCCATCTGCAGTCCCCAAAGGCCGTTCTTCTCCAGCTGCTTTACTTCTTCACATCTCTCTCCTGAAGCTCTCTTGCTCCTAACTGAGGGCTGGCTTCCCAAATCTTCACATCTCTGTTGAAAAAACTAGGGCTTGCAACATTTCTTTGTTCTTTTAATATATAGTTGTATTTGTCACAATAGCCCACACATTTATCTTTTTCTCTACATGTTTACTTTTGAATCTGTGAAATCTACAGGATTATCAGCCTCCTCCCCACCTGCCCCCAGTACTATTTCCCACATCTCCTCCATCTCCTGCAGAAAAGTGAAAGGAGGCACAACACTCACGTCATGCACGAGTTGAAAGAAGGGCAGCTTCTTCGTACAAGTATTAAGCAACTGAATGAGGAATGGGTCACATCCATGCTGGTTCTTGGAATTTTCACTTGAATATTATCTGAAATGTAAAAGTACATATATTGCAAAATGAACTTAGAGGAAATGTTAGTGGGTTTTTAGGGAAGGTTGTAGCTCTTGTTAAAAATCTTAAGCTGCATACTTAGGCTGCTCTCTGATGAAAGGTAAATCAGCTTCAACCAGCTCTTGATTATTAGATCATCAATAATACTAAGTGGCAAAAAGTATCAGAAGGGCTTCAGAATGTATGTTTTACTTGTATTTAAGGCTTTTCTTATGTAAATGTTCTGGAAATTCAGGGATAATGCAGGGACATTCATTATTCATTATTAAAATCTAACTCAGGAGGAGCCGACTAGTTATCCAATTTTCGTATTCTGAAATTCTGGAATTACCCAACAACACTCTCTACCCAACCCTACCCTTCCACCCCTACCCCTCAGCCCCCGCCTATCCTAGTAAAAAAAAAAAAAAAACCAACTGATCTGCTGGCAGATCCTTGCCTAACTTTTCTGGAACAGAGAGGCAGGCAACTGTATTGATTTCAAAGGATTTCCCTGCCAACTGAACATAAATAAAAATGAAACTGATGGACTGGATAATATGTCTTTAAAATAATTTCGAGAGCTGACAAATGAGGTAGCCTCTCAATTCTGTGCTTCCAATGTGAAGTTCTGGCTTTTAAAGATAAAGAGGAAATATATAGCCTAGATAAGCATAAGTTAAGTTCTAGAAAATTTCACTACATTCTTTGAGAATTCAATAAGAATATGCCATCACTATTCCATACATGCAGTTGTTCAGACAGAAAAAGGGGCTATAGCATAGTTTAAAATCAGGTAAAGGCGTGCATCAGGGTTGTATCCTTTTACCGTGCTTATTCAATCTGTATGTTGAGCAAATAATCTGAGAAGCTGGACTGTATGAAGAGGAACGGGGCATCAGGACTGGAGGAAGACTTATTAACAACCTGCAATATGCATATGACACAACCTTGCTTGCCAAAAGTGAAGAGGACTTGAAGCATTACTGATGAAGATCAAAGACTACAGCCTTCATGTACCTTAACATAAAGAAAACAAAAATCCTCACAGCTGGACCAATAAACAACATCATGATAAATGGAGAAAAGATCGAAGCTGTCAAGGATTTCATGTTACTTGGATCCACAATCAACCCCCACGGAAGCAGCAGTCAAGAAATAAAGTGGGGCATTGCATTGGGCAAGTCTGCTGCAAAAGACTTCTTTAAAGTGTTGAAAAGCAAAGATGTCACTTTGAGGACTAAGGTGCACCTGACCCAAGCCATGGTGTTTCAGTTGCCTCAAATACATGCGAAAGCTGGACAGTGAATAAGGAAGACTGAAGAAGAATTGTTGCATTTGAATTATGGTGTTGGGGAAAAATATTGAATATACCATGGACTGCCAGAAGAATGAACAAATCTGTCTTGGAAGAAGTACAGCCAGAATGCTCCTTAGAAGCAAGGATGATGAGACTTCATCTTACTTACTTTGGACATGTTATCAGGAGGGACCAGTCCCTGGAGAAGGATGTCGTGCTTGGTAAAGCGGAGGGTCAGCGAAAAAGACGAAGACCCTCAATGAGATGACACAATAGCTGCAACAGTGGGCTCAAGCATAACAACGATTGTGAGGATGGCACAGGACCAGGCAGTGTTTCATTCTGTTGTGCACAGGATCGCTATGAGTCGGAACCAGCTCGACAGCACCTAACAATAACAACAATATTCCATACATGCAGATTAGTAAGGAAGACAAAAATGTATTGTTGTACATTTTATATATACAAAAAAATATATACCAAACCCATTGCCATCGGGTCCATTCCGACTCATAGCGACCCTGTAGGACAGAGTAGAACTGCCCCTGCCCCATAGGTTTTCCAAGGAGCTGCTGATGGGATTCCAACTGCTGACCTTTTGGTTAACAGCCAAGCTCGCAACCAGCGCCACCAGGGCCAAAAAATTGCAAATAAAAAATTCATAATTTCTACTGAGCTTGCTATCCATTTCTTTGAATATCATTCTTGTTGGAGTAGATAAAAGTCTCCCTCTAATCTTCTGCTTCCCCCTCTTGCTTTCAGTTCATACTATTTAATCCACATAATTGTGCACCACGTTTACTCTGTGGTTCTCTGTTTACCTCTCTCCAAACCACCTTCTCTGCCTTTCCTTGGGTTTTGCTTTCGTTCTACCTCTGCTGCCTGCCCTAATATGATCTTTCCTCCTACCTAAGGGCCTCGCATCTCTTTGACCTGAGGGAAGGTGGAGCGGGGCGGTGGGAGTGGGGTGGGGAGCCTGGGTCAAGAAAGGAATCCCTTCTGACCCCGGGGTTGGAGGAAGACTCTTCCAGGGCCTGAGGCTGAGCAGGAACAGAATAGTCCGTATTTTAAAGCCAGGCTCTGTGCTTGGCACTTTACCTACGCTCTCTCATTTATTACTGACAGTAATCTGTCAAGAAGTTTTATTTTTTCCTTTTTACAAATGAGAAAACTGAAGCCCAGAGTGGTTAAGTAGTTTATCTAAGATCAATACAGGATGTATATGGCTGAACCAGGATACAAGCCCAGGTCTGTCTGTCAGCTGTACCGTGCTGCCTTCAGGACATGGCAACTGAAGCAGAGACAGACTTTTGGGATGAAACCTAGTCCTGAGCTAAATCTATCAGTCTTCAAAAAATGAAACAAATACAGCTTGCTTAGAGCTATAGGGTAGGCAATGATTTATACTGATTTTCTAATTGATAATTAATGTACTTTAAAGTATTACAATTCTCAATTCCATTTACTCAAAGATAGTTTTCTAACAAATTAGAGCATCTCTTCACAACTGGAAAGTTCTGTCTGAGAAACAGTATTGGAAATGGTGAATAGGTTACCAGTTGGCTCTCAGTTGCATAAGTAAACCTTTCAGGGATAAGAACTGTGGTGTAAATAATGTCATCATTTCTCCTTGTTTCTCTGAAGAATGCATCAGATGCCAGCTAGGAACTGAGTGTACCAGGAACACATCTATCCTTTTACCCACTGCACCTCACTTACCAGTGAGGGGGTATAGTGACAATCACAACAATTGCAGCAACAACCATTAACATATATTGAGTGCTTCCTGTGCCAGGTACTATACGTAACCTCACCTAGAGCTCTCAGTTGTTCAGATTTGTATAGCTTAAGAAGAGTGATTAACTTTCTACATTGCATTGATTATTATATTACTCATATTTTTTATACTTATATTACTAACTTGTTTGATGGAGGACAAAACATGTAAAATATAGGTCTGATAACATCCTATCTTAATATTTTTGCTATTATGGTTATAACAAAGAAACAGTAGAACAACAGCTCTGAAGACTCTGGCAGACAATTTGGGATGGAGGGTTTGAATTCTTGACTGGAAACACAACATCGTCTGGAGCTCTGCTACCCAACATGGGGTCTGTGGACCAACAGCATCAACGTCATCTGAGAACTTGCTGGGAATGCAGGATCTCAGCGCTCACCTCAGACCTCCTGAATCAGAATCTGCATTTCAGTAAAATCCCAGGGATGCATGTGCTCATTATAGTTTGAGAGTCCCATGACTAGATCACTCTGTGCCAACTCCACTTTATTATCCTGTCAACTGATATAATTTTCTTTTGCAGATTACTGGAAGAATTGGTTCGGAAAGAGAAAGAATTACAAGCACTCCTTCATCAAGCTATTGAAGAGAAAGACCAAGAAATTAAACACCTGAAGTTGAAGTCCCAACCAATAGGTAAATAGCAGAAAAATTTAAAGTAATAGTGTTCAACAGTTGTTGGATGCCATCGAGTCGGTTCCGAATCATAGCGACCCCATGTGACAGAGTAGAACTGCCCCATAGGATTTTCTTGGCTATAATCTTTATGAAAACAGATTGCCAGGCCTTTCTCACACAGAGTGGCTGGGTGGGTTCCAACCGCCTAACTTTCAGTTAGCAGCCAAGCATTTAACCATTCCACTACAAATAGGTAAATAGCAGAAAATTTTAAAGTAACAGTGCTTGACAGGGCTGCCACAAAAAGCGGAGAAAGCTAACAAGCAATTTTATTCCTGAGTCAGCATCTGTCACTTGTAACACAACTACAAGTAGGAATTACTCTGAAAAAATATTCAGTTTTTAACTGTAGCAAACTATCAGTTCTTACAAGTGCCATAAAAATAGATGATTCATAGTCATCTTTTTCTGAGATTATATATTATTAAGATCTTTTTAGTCTTTCTTTTTAAAGATTTGATAATGAGATTACTAGAATAAAATAATTCCATTTTTTTGTAATTTTACATTTGTATTCTGTGTGTTCTTTTTTCCTTAAAATTTGAAGAAGCTTAAATAGAATAAATGTATAGTAATAAAGAATGGTAGATTGGAATTTTGAAGCAATCTGTGAGAAATTGCATATGAAAGGCTTTAGAGGATCTTACTTAGCCATTTTAGAAGAAATTAGAATTGATAGTTATTTTTTCAGATATATGGCATATCCAAATTATTGTAAATAGTGGAAAAGAGATTCTTACAGTTATACAGTTCTCCGCTAATTATGTCTGCCTTTGTTGCATGAGAAATACAAAGTACAATTTTGGTCCACACAGTATTCTGATAAGAAACTATAAAATTGATATGAAAGTACAAAATGAGAGTATCAGTACATTATTGCTTCTGGCCCTCAATTACCTGGTAGGTTAACTAGTCTTTAAGAGTTTTATTTATATTAGTAGTTATTTTGCCAAACTAATTTGTTTCTATTAATTGTCCCCTGATAGAGCAAAATCTTTGAAAGTATCAGTAAAAGTCTGTTGGCTGTGAGCATTCTCAGATGACCTGTGTCAGGTGAAGCTAAGAATGTCTCTCCCAAATTTTGTTCTAGATATTCCTGGATTACCTGTGTGTCACCTAAATTCTCCTGGCATAAATACTGAAGATCCTGAACTTACTGACTGGCTGAGAGAAAATGGAGCTGACGAAGACACTATAAGCCGGGTAAAGAAAATATCTGTGGGATAAATATTCTTTCATAATGCTGAGTGCCCATCATGTGGCACGCACCAGGCTAGGCACAAGGGATACACTCAAGAGTAAATCCTACCCCACCCTGCCTCCCTGAGGCTTACAGACTAGGATGGATGGATGGATGGACGGACAGATAGGTAGCTCCTGTAAAGTCAGCTCTATGCATGGTGACCTTATGTACAACAGAACAAGCATTGCCTGGCGCCACATCATCCTCACAATCACCAGCATGTTTGGAGTCTATCATTGCGGTTGTTGCACCAGTCCATCTCACCAAGGGTCTCCCTTGCCCTCGCTGGCCCTGTACTTCACCAGACAATGATGTCTTCTTTCAGCAATTGATCTCTTGATGACACGTCCGAAGCAAGCAAGTCAGACAGTGCTTGGTTGTGATGCATAAGGTTTTCACTGACTAATTTCTGGAAGTAGATCACCAGGCATTTCTTCCTAGTCCGTCTTAGTCTGGAAGCCTCACTGAATCCTGTCCACCATGGGTGACTCTGCTGGTATTAGAAATACCAGTGGCATAGCTTCCAGCATCACAGCAACACGCAAGCCACCACAGTACGACAAACTGACGGGTGGTGGACAGTGAGAGTAGTCAGACAATAATCAGATAATTCCACAGATAAAAGTATTGTTATAAATGGATAAGTTCTAACCAGGAAAGGGAGAAACTTAGGAGACAAGGAAAGTTGGGGAAGGTTCTTTGAGAAGATGATGAATGAGCTGAGGTCTAAAGGAATATGTAGGAATAAACCAGCCCACTGGTGTGTATGCTTTGGAGATGCAGACACGGAGGGAAAGAGCAGGGGGCGGTGAGAGTGCGAACACGAGGCAGGCAAGAGCTTTGTGTTTTAGAACCCCTAAGGGCTTTTGTGTTTTTGAATTGAAAATAGAAGAGTGAGGAAAAAAAATCAAGACGGAACTAAAACAAAAGTTCTTTTGTTTCTAATTCTGTTTTGTTTGTTAACTTTTTAATTCTCTTGCAACATTATTAGACTCCACTGGACAGTGGCTGTTTTTGCTTCTTAATAAAACAGATCTAGTTCGTGAACTTACGTCAGAAGGTAGCACTTTCTATTTGTTGTTGTTGAGTGCCATTGAGTCAATTCCGAGTCATAGTGACTCTGTGACAGAGTAGAACTGCTCCATGGGGCTTCCTAGGCTGTAATTTTTACAGGAGCAGATCATCAGGTCTTTTCTCCTGTGGAGCTGCAACTGCTGGTGGCTGTGAACTGCCTACCTTTCAGTTAGCAGCCGAGTGCTTAACCATTGTACCACTAGGGCTCCCTTAAACCAAAACCAAACCTGTTGCCATCAGGTCAATTCCCACCCATAGTGACCCTACAGGACAGGGTAGAACTGCCCCATAGGGTTTCCAAGGGGCGCAGCGGTTAAGAGCTTGGCTGCTAACCAAACGGTCAGCAGTTTGAATCTACCAGCTGCTCCTTGGAAACCCTATGGGGCAGTTCTACTCTATGAGTACTACTCTATGAGTAGAACTCATATGAGTCGGAATTGACTCGACAGCAACGGCTTGGTTTTTGGTTTTTACTTTCTATATAAAATGTATTATAGCTATAGTAACCTAAATTCCTCTCTGCTCCTTATAGACTTGAGTAATCAGCATGAATAACAATTATGTTTTAGATTACATATATGTTATACACAAATGCACACATTAAGAAGTTTTATTACTTAATATTTTATGAAGCAAATCGGACCTGGCCCTGCCTCCTCTATATTTTATTGATTTCTGTCATATATTTAAGTTAAAAAAAAACTTAGAATAAAGATGCTTTTCCCTTGACTTGATAATTATTGAACCACTAAATAAAATTTAGGTTTTCCTTAGAAATCTACATTTAACAAGTTACTGCTTCATAAATTTAAACAATTCTCTTACCTATGAAAAATGATGCATCTAATGAAGTTCTCCAAAATGTTCATGCCTCTAACTTAGACCCGATTCACAATTAAGGAGCAGTAATTGGGAATCCACTAAAATCATTGCCCTTTGTATTAGCTTTTAAATTAAAAGCTCTATTTTAAATGGTCAGGACTCTGATTATTATCTATTAAAAATATGTTTAGAAATTAAGTGTAAGCAACACCTTTCCAGGAACATATTTTACCCATTTGAGTAAGACAAAGCTATATAGCACCAAACTTGTTAAATATAAACATTTGCTATGAGCAGCAAATGTAATTACAAGTAAGTGCTAGCTATTCATTAGAAAAACATTTAGAAATTCTGAGTTGCTTGTAGTCTTTAGTACTTTATGCATTTGGAAATATAGGTACATTTTTTTGTGATTATTTTGTAATAGAGGGGCCTTTCCCCTAATAATTCCGGAAGATTGTTTTTAGCAGATTTTCTTTTAGATTCATTTTTTATGATTGCCATTATTTACATTTTAGATAGAGTTTGCTGTTTATTAAAGGGCTATAAAACATCTTACTTTTGTGCATATTTCCTTTCTCCACAGTTTCTGGCTGAGGATTATACACTAGTGGATGTTCTCTACTATGTTACACGTGATGATTTAAAATGCCTGAGACTAAGGTACCACTTTTCTTTCTGTTGTCATGATGGAAATAGCACTGGGCTGAGATCAAAAAGACTGGGTTCCTGCCCTGGTTGGGTCCCTAACTAGCTGTGCCATCCTGGACAAGTCAGCTCTCTGGGCTTCAGCTGCTTCTATTAAACTGAGGTAGTTGAACCAGGCTCTTATTGGTGTTTTAATAGCCAATATTTCTGTATTAGTAAGTGCAATTACCTGGAAGAATTTTCTTGAATAATAAGTTAGACTAAGACCATGCAGATATTCTAAAGATGCCTTAAATAAGTGCTGTAATTTAGCTCATGATTGTGCCATACTTATTAGAAATATTAGGATGAGGTACTGATTTGCTACCCAAAAACCTGATGTAATTTCTTCTAGTAAATAGGTCAAGCATATCCAGAACTATTATTCATACTCACTCTATAAAGACACATTTCGAAAGTGCTGAAAATCTAAAATGATGCTTTGTGGGAGTCAGAAGGAAAGGAAGGGAAGGATGATGAAAAAATATACAAAAATAATACATTATGACTGATAAGACTTTGGGATCTTCATGTTCTGATCAAAGCAACTGAGAGCTAAGAAGTCACTTTGATATTTCAAGAGCAGAGTTTCAACTGAATTATTCTCTTCACCACGGTCTTGTGTCTTTCAACAGAGGCGGGATGCTATGCACACTGTGGAAGGCCATCGCTGACTTTCGAGACAAACAGCCTTGACTGTCGCTCAGTTTGTGTCCAATCTTCGGTGGAGATGCTAAAAATTAATACAGAACCAATCTTCTTGGAGGGGGCGGAAATCGAAGGGAGAGGAGAAAGAAGCTGCACTTTAAATCCAGTATTTGTTTACTAATGATTAAAAAAAAAAAAAAAAGAAATAGACAAAACACACTGAAATTTCCTAACTGCTTTTATTTCTATAATTCAGAAGGACTCTCTTCAAAGAATGTTAAGGATTATTTTCATCTAAACCTTTTTTACATGGAAATCTTTTTAACTCTGCAGCTATTGCACTTCAGCCAAATGTTTATTTCACACAAAATGGATGGAACATTTCATGTGACTGCGCATCACTGCAACACCACCAAAATGTGACCGTAACATTTTTAGGCTTATGTATGTTTGTAATATGTCCTAATCATCTGAGTAGGGATGCAGAACATCAATTATTGTATAAAGCTTTTTCTTTAAGTGTGCAGAATCCGAGAGCAATGGTTTTTACTTATCTGTATTAATTGTAATATTGACTATATTTTGTAACTTAAGTTTCTGGCCTACAGTACATTCGTTTGAGTCGTTTGTTACTACTGAACTGTACCAGTTGCACATGCCTGAATCATAGTAATGTTAGCTTGTTCTAAAGCTATCCATTGTGTCATATATACTCTAAAAAGTAAAAAGACTCTCAACATATTGTTTTAATACATTCTAAAGGATTCTTATTTTGTTTTGTCAAATTAGATGAACTGGGTTGTCAAATTCCTAATCATTTCTTCAGAACGTTAAGTAGAATCTTTCATCTATTCAGGTAATCAAAGAACAACAGATATCCAAGTTGTTCCTTAGGGCAACAGAGGGGTAAGAGAGAAGATGAAGAAAACAGAATAAAAGAAAGTCAGTGTATTTTCCTCAAGGTTCCAAGTTACCTTGACTGACTACTGTGTATCTTAAAGGATTTGCAAATAGCATCCTAATGGAAAACACGGCATTTTCTATCTCATTAATTTTTGTTCTCATAACTGGGGGAGATTTTTTAAGAAGAATATTACATTTTTATGAGCCTGCCCATGTGAATTGGATGAAGTCTGAAGCTCCTAGATGGATGAATAAAATTAGTAAATTTCTTGAATACAGGGGAACTTGCTTATTATACAGGAGAGAAATAATGTGGAGCTTGCTCATGTATCTTGACTTGACCCATATATAACAGTATTCGATGAAACAGGAATTATCTTTATTTCTTTGTGAAAATCAAGGTACAATATTACCTTATATTGCTTATGAAACATTCTCACTAATATTTTCTCATTTGTTATTTGCAATAACATAGCTGCGTTATTTGTACATTCTTATCCCGAGGACAGATAGTTGCTTTTTGCATCCTGTGTGAAAATTTTGAAGGGGGTGAAATTTAACTTAAATGATTTGACTTAGACTGAAATTAAGGATAACTTCTTTATGAAGCCACAGTTCATCTCACCAACTCTAATGGTTAAGTGCTTTTTTTAAGACTGTAAATAGGGTTGGGTTACCCATCTTCAAAGGAGCCCTGGTGGCTCAATGGTTAAGAACTCTGATGCTAACGGAAAGGTTGGCAGTTTGAACCCACCAGCAGCTCTGCTGGAGAAAGACCTGGTGATCAGCCTAGAAAACCCCATGGGGCAGTTTATAGGGTCGTTATGAGTCAAAATCAACTCAGTGGCACCTAACGACAACAGCCCATCTTGAACCAACTCTTCAATGACACAGTCCTTCCTTGGGAAGGCCCTATCTTTGCAAGCAGATGTTGCTCTACCCCCTATTTGGTTCATATAATACATTCCCAGGACAGCATCACTAGGCTTTTGGCAGAATTTTGAGTCTCAATCACAGAAGAAGGCAGCTCTGTTATGGCTCAAGGTTCATGAAGGCTTTGCAGTAGAGAGGACTTTAGCATCAACCTGGGCCAGTGGTTCTCAACCCAACTTCACATTAAAATGACGTGGGTGCTTTTTAACAATGATTCATGCCAGGACCCCACCTCAGAGAAACTGTGCTTATTGGTTTGGGGGTGGAGCTGAGGAATCCTTTTTTTTAAAAGCTCCACGAGGGATTTAACATGATCTAGTCCCACTTCCTTATTTCAGATGACACCTGTAGAGGGAAACAGAGTCCTTTCCCATACAGGTGGTGGTGAGATGGTTACTATTCAGAGTTTCCATTTAGTGTAGCCAGAGGCTAAGCACACAGGCCTGGAGCAAAACTATCACTTGTGACCTTGGGCAAATTAATTACTCTCTCCAAGTCTCAGTTTCCTCATCTGTGAAATGGGGAAAATAATGTCCTTTCCTCATAGGGTTGTTATAAGATTTAACTAAAATAATGCAGGTGAGGTGCTTAGTACAATGCTTAGCGTATAGTAAGCACTCAGATGCTGCCCGCTATTGTTTTCATTCATTCAAAAGCGTTTATTAAATACCTACAGGGTACTATACTACATGTGGTGCATGAACAAGACACAGTTCTTGTCCCTGAAGTTCACTGTCAGAGGAGGAATCGAGACAACGCAGAAACTGTGTAGTAAATGCTGTGGTTATTCCTAATTGCCAGAAGGGGTCAAGCAGAGCTTTCCGGAGAAGTGAAGGTTCAGAGCTGAGCATAGAAAGATGGTTTGGAACAGAACAGTTATGCAGGGTATTGGCTGCATTCTTGAATGAGAAACAAAACAGGCATTTGCTGGGAGGAGTACATAGATCCAATGTTTCCTTTTAACCTCATTTTGATCTCTTTCTCCAAATACTGTCATTGCATACTTTGTTCCATTCATTCCTCCGACTCCACATAAAACAGTTGGCAATGAGGAATCATTGTTAACCCACTGGAGTGCCTACTATGTGTGAGACACTGTAGCAGCACTAGAGATATACACAATGCCCATCAAGTCTGGAATGCAGGCAATACATACGATGTCACCAAGGCCATCTGCAACCTGTAAACAAATACAATAATTAATTTTTCCAGATTTCATGGAAAATTAAAGACAAAGCTCCGGCCACCAAATAATTTATATCAGATTGAAAAGATAAATTTGCAATAATAAGTCATGCCTAGTATACATTAAGATCTGGGTGAGTGGCAAGCCCAACCCCTGGAAAGGTTCAGAGGACAGGCTTGCTGGGAGGCAGGGCAGGAAACGGACCTTCACCTGGGCCTGGAAGGGAAAGTATTGTTTAAATAAGTCAGGAGAGGAGAAATCACTTTGGGCAGAGAGCTCCAGGAACGAAGGCTAGAAACCAGGGATTTGCAAGGTGTTCTGGAGAAAAAGAACAATGCCATTGGCTGAAAATATGTTATTTGATTTGACTTAAACTGAAATGAAGTTGATACTTCTTTATGAAGCCACAGTTCATCTCATCAACTCTAATGGTTAAGTGCTTCTTTTCAACTGTAAACAGGGTTGGATTTCCAGGGGTTGGGTGTGCCACTCAGCGACCCTACCGAAGGTACAAAAGAACAAAACACTGCCCAGTAGTGCGCCATCCTCACAATCATTGTTATGCTTAAACCTATTGTTGCAGCCACTGTGTCAATCAATTAATGGATGTTTGCTGCAGTTTCTTCTCATTCTGAGTCGTGCCGCATTGGCAAATGAAGGTCCGGAAAGCTTGACTCCATCCACGTCATTGAGGTCAACTCTACTCTGAGGAGGCAGCTATTCCTCCATTGAATTTTGAGTGCCTTCCAACTTGAGGGGCTCATCTTCTGGCAATATATCAGACAATAATCTGCTGCTATTCATAAGGTTTTCACTGGCCAGTTTTTTCAGAAGTAGGCTGCAAGTTCCTTCTTCCTAATGTAGAACAGGCATGAGTTACTGCAAATTTATCTCTTCAATCTGATATAAATTATTTGGTGTCTTTTAATTTTCCATGAAATCTGGAAACATTAATTATTGTATTTGTTTATAGGTTGCAGTTACAGAGGTGAAAAGTAGAAAACGGGTTAGGAGAGACCTTAGGATCCACTGGGGAATTAAGGGGATCAGGAAGGGAAGTGGATTAGGATGTAATTATATAGAAATTGAGAATACGTTACAGGCTTTTGGGCAAAGGAAGGGTGTACATAAAGCGACTGTGTTTTAGAATATTAATTTGGTAAAACTGTATAGGGTAAGTTAGAGGGAACAGAAATTAGAGCAGTTCAGAGGTTGTTTAAGATGTGAATGAGGGTCTAGTAGGACATACAGCAATAAGAATGGAGAGAATGGATTTAAAACAATGAATTGACAAGATCTGGGGATTATGGGCAGTGATGTCAAGGGAGAGGAAAAGATAAATGCTGAGCCTATGTGAGGGAGAGAAGTCAGATACAGGACAATTTGGAAGGGAAGCTGGTTTGAGACATGTTGACTTTGTATTAATAGCGAAGTATCATGGTAGAAATGTGCAGAGCCCATTTAGAATGCATTGGTGCAAGTCAGAACTGAGGTGGGCATATATTTTGGATTGGGGAGTCACTTGGATGGAGTCAATAGTAAATGAAGGCTGTGAAAAGGGTGGGGGGGGGTAGTAGAGAATACAGATAGAAAGGCTGAGGCCTAAAATTTTGGAAGGGAGGCTTATGGGGGGTAGTAGGGAGGAAGGAGGAATCTAAGTCAGCAAAAGAGACAAGAGGACTCACCACAAAAGAATGAGAAAACCCAGGCTAGCAGTGGAAACCAGTGGAGACAGAGGATGGAGAGCAGCAGGAAGTCTCAGGTATTAATGGATTACAAAAATGATGAGGTAATTTGATTTTGTGACCTCAAACAGAGGCTTTTGATAGACAGGCAAGAAGGATAATAATGGCATCAAGCGTCCACACTTTATTACCTTTATTACTTTTGATGAACAAAAAGTATGACAAAAGATTTGGGAGGGTGAGAAGTCAAGGGAAGACATTTTCAGAATCAAAGAGACCTCATGTGTTTGTTGGGGTAGAGTTCCTGGATGGGGAAGCATTTAGGGAGTAGGGAGAAGAAAGGGGTGAGGTTGTGAAGGAGGCATGAAGGGGAAAAGATGGTGTCAGGACCTTCAGCTCCTCCCGTGGAAAGGGGAGCTATGAAAATTTGGAAAGATTTTGAAATGGATGTGGGGGCTCACGACAGGTGGTCTCATGTTCTAAGTAAAGGACAACAAGTACAATGTGATGGCATTAGACATTTAACAGATGCCATCCATTCTCCGCATATTCGCGCAGCAGCCCACCCTGTTACAGACACCACATTAAGTTTGGAATGCATAGTCTGTAGAGGGCCTATGTGCAGGATTTGGGTGTGTTTCTTATTATATTAGTTTTGTTTAACTGGTGGCAGTCTGAAACATAAGTTATCAAAAAGATGGGGGAAGAGATAAGAACACAATACACACACAAAATGCAGATATGAATAGCAATGTCTTAGTTATCCAGTGCTGCTATAACAAATACCACAAGTGGGTGGCTTTCAGAAACTTATTTTCTCATAGTTTAGGAGGCTAGAAGTTGGAATACAGAGTGCCGGCTCTAGGGAAAGATTCTCTCTTTTTTGGGTCTGGAGGAAGGTCCTTGTCTCTTTTGAGCTTCTGTTTCTTGGTGATCTTCATGTGGCTTGGCATCTATCTTCCCCCAAGTCTGCTTGCTTGCTTAATCTGCTCTTTTATATCTCAAAAGAAATTGACTTAAAACACACTCTACACTAATACTGCCTCATTAACATAACAAAGAAAACCCATTCCCAAATGGGATCATAACCCCAGGTATAGGGGGTCAGGATTTACAACACACATCTTTGGGGGACACAGTTCAATCCATAACAGCCAACAAGTCTTGACTTTCTTTGTTGTAGAAAGAATTCTCTAGTTAGTCAGTAAATAAGAAGGTTGAAAAGGAATCACCTTTCTTTTCCAGGGTTCTTCCAGAGAGGACAACTCTTTAAATTCAGCGAAGAGAATCTTTCTGATGTGCATAGAAAAAACCAAAAAAAAAACCATTGCCATTAAGTCGATTCTAACTCATAAAGACCCTATACATCTTAAACGCTGATGATTTAATGTAGGTTAACAAAAAAAATCTTTGCTGAGACCCAAGGTGAGATCTAAAACTACCTCCATCACCTGGTCCTTTATTTTTATTAATTAGAAGTCTGGTAAGAATGATTTGAACGTGAGTTTGGAAATCTGCTAAAAGATCAGTTTGGCTATTCCTTTGTAGAGGTGGTACTAAGGGAAAATCCATGATCACAACCCATAGCAGAAGTGTTGCTTCGTCAAAACCTCAACCCAGTCAGCCAGTGAACCAGGAAACCAAATAAAAACAGGTCCACTCCTGGGCTCAGTGGACAGGTTTTGCGTACAAGGATGGTGAGAATTGTCACTGTAGCAAGAAATCCATCACTGTTCTCAGACACTCTTGGGTGCCCAACAGGTTTTGCTGACGTCCTTGAGAAAGCTGAAACTGTTGAGAGCATGCTGGTTGTGTTCAGCCAACCAAGGCTGTGGGAGCACATTTCTGAGTGACCAGGCGGAACTGGTCACTGTGCACTTCTGTTCCTTATGTTTCTATTTATGTAGGCTACCTTTTCCCCCCAACATTTTGTTACTTATCATTTATTTATTTGCTTGCTAGAGCAGAAATTGGATTCTCCTCAGTAAATAATGTTTCTGTAAAAAAAAAAAAAAAAATTGTTGCCTATTGCTTTTGTCCCGGTCTTCCTGAGCAAGCCAGAAGTCACAAAACAAAAAACAAACAAACAAAAAACCCAAAAAACCCCAAACCCCTTGCTGTCAAGTCGATTCCAACTCATAGTGACCCTAAAGGAGAGGGTAGAACTGCCCCATAGGGTTTCCAAGGAAAGCCTGGTGGATTGGAATTGCCGACCTTTTGGTTAGCAGCCGTAACTCTTAACCACTATGCCACCGGGGTTTCCAAAGGTACTTACTAATTGGACACTAAGAATAATAAAAGCCACAGCAGTTCGCACAAGTTTCACTAACTGGTGTGCCCTGGGGCTCATCAGGTAAGAAAGCCTAGTGAAAAGACAAGGTCATCAGCAATGGCTTCCTAAAACGCAGATGGAGATCGGGTCCCGGGGGAACACCGCCAGTGTACTTCGGCTTTCCACGTGGCAGCGGACTCTTGGGGCTGTCACCATGAACTCCAGCCCCGGCGCAGCCAAAACTGACGTGGCTGCTTGAGAGTTCAGAGACGAATAGAGCGTCTCAATGTCCTCGCATCGTCCGGGCTGATATTCGGACGGTCCCTCGTCCCAGGTTCTACCGCCACCAAGCCTTGCCGAACCCCCTCCAGACCTTGAGGAGCGGGCAGCGGGTCTGCAGGGGCGACCAGCAAGCTCCAGGCCGAAGTTCCTGGCTCCGCTGGTTCCTCTTCCAGTCAAGCCCCTGCCGCGTCCGTCGAGCGGCTGCCACGCCGCACCTGCCCGCGAGGGGGCGCGCCGGGCCCAGGCAGCTCCCGGTCCCCCGCGCGCCCGACCTCCTCCTCGTCCCTCCTCCCTCCCCTGACGGCGCTCACCTGTCTGGGCCGCGGGCCCGGTAGGCGGGGAGCCGGCGGGAGCGAAGCCGAGGAAGAGGGCGGAGCGGCTCTCCGGGCGCGTCATCGGAGCACCATGGCGGAGCTGGGAGCAGGCAGCTACAGCCACAGGGGCGGCGACGACGCGGTGCAGAGCGAAACAGGTGACTGCGCGGCAGGGCGGGCGGGGGTCCCGCGGGCGCGGCGGGGGTCGGTGAGCGAGGGGGTTGTTGGTCGTGCGGACCCCGCGCCTCCCCTCCCCCGCCGGCCGTGCGGCCCAGAATTCCCGACGGACTCCCCCGGCTCCGCGCACCTCCCTCCGCCCGGGGCTGCCTCGCCTGGCTGCCTGGCCATTCCGCCGAAGGCCTGCGGCCCCGGCACGGCCGCCTCTCGTGCGCGCCACCGCGACTTTCCCACAATAGGTGGAAACTCGCCAGTGCGCGCGGGGGGCAGGAGGAAATGGAGAGACGCTGACTGCGCCTTCCTACCTGCGGGGCTGGTTCTGACTAGGCTGATTAGGGAAATCGTATCCCCCAAACCAAACAGCCAGTCAGGAAATCCTCGGCCAGGTGCGCCTGGCGCAAGGAGCTGTTTCGGGGCCCCCCTTTCGCCTTCCCTGGCCTCAGCCTGGGGTCACGGAGCTTCTCAGCTGGGTCGTCCGACGGCGTTGGCGCTGTGAGCGGCGCCCGGCCCCAGGGTGCGCAGTTCCTATCCGCCCTCGAGGAGATGGGGCTCGGGAGCTCGGGAGGGCCTAGGGCTGGTTGCGGGATGGCTGGGCTGCGACTGCTGGCTTGACGCTGGTGCCGAGTTTTGTGGACTTAGAAGGTCCTCAGAGTTTATGTATTTTCGTCCGTGCATCAACCCAGGGTAGGAACGTCAGCTCCCAGACCCGGATTTGGTGGACAGGTCTCTGTGTGGACGATGAACACTCCCACCACCCCTAAGCAAGACCACAGACTCACTCTAGGACAGGGGTCGCTTCTTCATAACAAGCAGCAAGTCCTGCCACCCACCCACCCCCAGTCTCGTCTCGAATTGTTAGAGAGGTATTTCTAATATTCCAGCCTTTGGTTTACTTGTCTCCCTCAGGAGACAGACTCTATATGTGAACCACTTTTCTCCTCCTGATAGTTTTTTCGTGAGGGTATTGCAAATCCGCCCCTCCCTTCTAATCCCCTCTTTTCTTCTATTCTTGGCTGGTAAACTGTTTCTGTACTTTCCTACGCTTGGGATGGGGGTGGTGAGGCAGTTTCTTATGTTAAGAAAGAAACGCAAATTGCAGACTTTCCAATTGCAATCTGCTTTTTTGCTTGCATACACAACATCAGAAACGTTGTTTTCTAAATGTAAGAATCACTCCCCTCCAAAAAAAGAATAAAGGTGTATTGATTTAGATGGTATGCTTTTTACCTGTGAGAAGTCCAAAAAATCCATAACAGTATTTGCAAATTATGTATCTGTTAAATAAACTTTGAGCATCTAAACTCTAATGTCTTAACCTTGTCAACCAAAATACCTGAGGTTAAGACTGACAGGGTGTCTTGAACTTATTTTGAAGTCATGCTACTTCCTGAAGGGTGGTTTGTTTGTCTTGGGGTGGGGAAGTCGGTGGCTAACAGGAGATGCTTTTGTAATTGCTTTAGGGAATTTGATGAGGTGAGTGCCTGGACTGGACTCCCCCGAAGTGAGGTCAGGAGGAGGGGAGCCTCCTCTGATGTAAATGTAAATAGTTTGGTGCCTAACCCTCACAAACTGCTTCTAAAATATCTGTTTCAGAAAGTTAATACGCATCAATTTATCCCTCCCCTAAAATAAATACTTTCTAGAATCTGCACGTGAACAACTTGTTCAGATATGTGAAGTACAAACTGTAGTATATTCGGTGCCTGAACCTGTTAATCAATAACCTAGTCATGCTTCTAACAGTGAATATACAAAATCAACCATGTCGCTGTCAGCGAAATGTTTTCTTCTGTTAAGAATGGAACTAAACTGGTTTCCCTCTCTTTCATAGAAAACAATTTTTCCACTCCTTTGCCTAGAAACTTCGATTTCCAAGGGATACATTTTGTATACGGTCTTTTGAGAAATTGTACTTCATAATTTAACTAAAAACTTTTCACTGATCCCACATCTTTTCCCTGTTTTTCTGGTTCTGGATTACTATTAATATTTTTAGCACTCAGAAGCACCTCTGTCAGTGGGTGCCAAAGAATAAAGGAAAGTGTAAATATATATATTTCTAATCTAGATAATATTTTGAGAGAAAGCAGGTCTTCTATATCATGGTTCATAATCTTTAAATAAGTGAGAATTACTTAAATTTTAACAATTTAAGCAGTTCTCCCATATATTTAAAACATGTAATGTATATCTGAATATGTGACTTCAACTTAGTACTTTATTTTTATGGACACATCCAAATGCTGCAAGCCTTTATTTTTTCAATCATCACAGGTTTGTATGGAGGTGTTTTGTAGGGGTGGGATGAGGGAGGACCTCTGTCCTTTATTACCATCAAGAGGGGAAAATTGCCACCTCAAATGGCAACACTTATTGAGAGATGCATTTTATTCCCTTTTTAGATCTGGTTATTATGAGGTAGAGCCTATTCTTAAATGTCTCTTGTGGTTTTTGTGTCCTTGTGCAAAGACCAGTCTAATTTTACGGCAATTTAGATTAGAATCTCAGGTTATTATAAAAATAATACTTATAGTGTGTTCATAATTATATACATATATATGTGTGTGTATCATAGATTGATTGAACATTGGTGGTATACCAAAAAAAACAAACCATTGCTGTCGAGTTGATTCCAACTCATACCAATCCTATAGGACAGAGTAGAACTGCCCCATGGGATTTCCAAGGAGCGGCAAAGTTTGAGCTGCTGACCTTTTGGTTAGCAGCCAAGCTCTTCACCACTACACCACCAGGGCTCTAATTGTGTACATATATATGTGTGTAGACGTGTGTATCATAGATTGGACATTGGCGGTATACTGCCTATAAAATGAGACATCTGCAAAGAATATTGAAAGGTACTACATGAATCTAGAAGCCCTGGTGGCGCAGTGGTTAAAGTGCTCGCCTGCAAACCAGAAAGATCGGTGGTTCGAACCCACCAGCAGCTCCACGGGAGAAAGATGTGGCATCTGCTTCCATGACAGTCTTAGAAACTCTATGGGACAGTTCTGCTCTGTCCTGTAGGGTCACTATGAGCCAGAATTGACTCTACGGCAGTGGGTTTGGTTGGTTTATATAAATCTAACATTTAAAAGCCTCTTATTTCTGTCAGTATGTATTTATCTTCTACTCAAGGTAGTCAAAGCACATGCTGGTGGTGAAAATTTTATTTTTCTTGCAGATGAACAGTTCTTTCAATATAATGCTTTTCAGTGGCCAAACATAAGCATGAATTGAGAAAAACAATGGACTTGTAACTATTGTTTGATTCTGCCACTAGAGGACGTCAAGTCCTTTTCAGGCTATTATTTGGAGTGGCCACATAGATGGGTGATTTCACGAAACTGCCTGTGCCCCAGCTTGTGTATTTCACCTTATGTTCAGGCTCAAGAGCTGTGGAGAGTGAGTGTGAAGAGCCAGTTTCCCAATTTGCTAACCTTTTTTTAAAAAGCCTATGAATTAAAAGCAAATTTAAAGCTGCTTTTGGTTAATTCGTGAGACCACATTTTCATACACAAAGGAATAAGTGAATACACGTACTTGTAATCTCTGAATTGAATTCTGCTGATACTCTTTTTGAGGGGAGTAACTTAGGATGTGGAATTGGGCTTTTTCTCTAGTTAGCAGCCTGTGTAGTGGAAGAGCATGTTGTTGTGGGTCGCCACCGAGTCGATTCCAACTCATGGCGACCTGAAGTGTGCAGAGTAGAACTGCTCCATAGGGTTTTCAAGGCTGTGACCTTTCAGAAGCAGATCACCAGGTCTCTCTTCCAAGGTGCCTCTGGGTGGGTTCAAACTGCCAACCTTTCATCCAGTAGTTGACCCACTTAACTGCTCGCACCACCCAGGGACTCAGTGGAAGAGCTCGAGCTCAGAATCCTGGCTCCCTTTGTAATGTTGGTCACGTCCCTTCACTGCGTTATTTTCCAAATTAAAAATGATCTTTAAGGTTGCACCTAGCTTTGAGGGTCTACAAATTATCTGCAAGTAAACATTATAAGATAGGGGCTCAGACTGCAGTTTGGTTTTAAGCCTGCCCCTTTTGAAATTCAGGACCTGAAAGGTAGTGATGTGCCATTCAGGGGTGCTGAGCCCTGGTGGCACAGCGGTTAAGTGCTCAAATGCTAGCCAAAAGGTCGGCTGTTTGAACCTATCAGCTGCTCTGCAGGAGAAGGATGTGGCAGTCTGCTTCCATAAAGATTTACAGCCTTGAAAAGTGGAAACACTATGGGGCAGTTCTACTCTGTCCTATAGGGTCACCATGAGTCAGAATGGACTTGATGGCAATGGGTTTGGGTTTTTTGGTTTTACTGTGGCTAGCTGTTACTTTTACACCTTGCTAAGTAGGAGGATGTATTATTAGTAGACTAGACATTCATGCTCAGGAGCATGCATATATTTGATGTCATTAGGCAAGTTTGTGAAACATTAATTTACATTGGCACATTCTCTAAAAAAAAAAAATTCTAACATCTTTGTGTCCTGATGAGTGAAAAACAATAAAGGTTATTTTTTAAAAACTCAAGCCTCATTATATTGATGTAAGCAATGAAAATATGGAGGCCTAGAATAATTTGACCAAGAAATGTTTTCTTTCTATATATTAAACATTATGGTGACTAGAAGGTTGACAATACTTGACTTTTGGATTTAGGAAGGAAGACAAAACCCACAAACAAATAATTGCAGATTATGAGTTCAGTGAATTAAGATAATTTTTTCCGGTTGTGATCATCAGGGAGGTCATATTGGGTATAGCACTTAAATTAAACTATAAAAAATAGGTAAATATATAAAGTTGGATGGCAGAGAGGGAGGAAAATAAACAAAGGTGTAGATGTGTAAAAAAGCAAAATTTTGGTCATATTGACTAAATATGTAAGGCTTGACATGAACGAGTCCTAGAAGATCAAGTAGGAATGGCACAGTGAGGCCAAATTTTGGAGGGGCTGAAGACCAAGCTAAGAGGTTCGTGCATTCTTCTGGGGGCAGTGGGGAACTGTTGATGATTCTTGAGAATAACACATCTTGATTAAAGCATGACTGATCAGGTAATTCTGTGCCCATGAGCCTAGAAAGCTTGATTGCAGGTTCTAGCAGAAGAGCTCAGCTATGCCTTTAACTAATCAGTGTGTAGTCCCTCCGTCTGGAAAAGTCAGTCTCTTCAATTGATTCGTGTTGCTTTGGGAAGGACACACATGCGGTGGTGAGAGTGCACGAGGAACATCTACCTAGCCAGACAGATCAGCCAAATCTCCTTGAAGGTTGATGAAGCAATAGGTCTTCTATCCAGCTTGTCCTCACTTCGGACTAGCAGTGTAGACTACAGGGTGGATTGAAGAAGGAGGAGTTTAGCAACATAGAGACCAGTCTTGTGGTTACTGCAGAAATCCAGGTAGGTAATGGGGCTGAACTATGGCATGGCAGTGCAAGTGGGAAGAAAATGATTAATGCAAGATTCTGCAGAGGCATGTGTCAGATGACTGCAGCTACAAAGGCAACATCCAACATTATATTCCAAGTTTGAGTTTGGCTCATTGGTAGGTGTCATGGACTGAATTATGTCCTCCAAAAAATGTGTGTATCAATTTGGCTGGGCCATGATTCCCAGTATTGTGTGGTTGTCCTCCATTTTGTGATTGTAATTTTATGTTAAAGAGGATTAGAGGGGGATTGTATAACACCCTTATGAAGGTCATATCCCTGATCCAATGCAAAGGGAGTTTCCCTAGTGTGTGGCCTACACCATCTTTTATCTTACAAGAGATAGAAGGAAAGGGAAGCAAGCAGAGAATTGGGGACCTCATACCACCAAGAAAGCAGTTCCGGGAGCAGAGTACGTCCTTTGGACCTGAGGTTCCTGCGCAGAGAAGGTCCTGATCTGGGGGAAAATTAATGACAACGAGGACTTTCCTCCAGAGCTGACAGAGATAGAAAGCCTTCCCCTGGAGTTGACGCCCTGAATTTGGACTTCTAGCCTACTATACAGAGAGAAAGTAAATTTCTTTGTTAAACCCCTCCACTTGTGGTATTTCTGTTAGAGCAGCACTAGATGACCAAGACAGTAGGTTTGAAGGTGGCATGAAAATATTTATAAGGAGGATCTGGTTTTGGTGGGAGAAATACAAAAGAAGAAAAACACCCCAAAAAACTCTGCTTTAGACATGGAGATTTGAGGTACCGGAGAGACACCTAGGTGGAAATGCCTAATAGGCAGCTGGAAGTATGGGACCGAAGGAGAAAAATAGAGGTCAGGCCTTTGGGATTCATTTTATAAGGGAATAATGATTAAAGCTATGAGAGTAATGAGAGCCTAGAAGGAAAAACTGAGGGGTGAGACAGCATTTAAAGCATTGGAGGAGGAAGATCTAGCAAAGGGGACGAATGGAGAAGCCAGAAAGGTGGGAAAAGCATAAATGAGCAATGCCATACCTGCCAAGGGAGAGGTACACAGAGATCAAAGACTAAAAAGTCATTGGTCTGGTTACCAGGTAGTCACTGATCACCTTCACAACAGAAATTTCTGTTGTTGGTTGAAGGGGAAGGGGGGCACCCAGATTGTAAGTGATTACTAACGAGCAGTTGGTAGCTAATTTAAAAGACTCTTGACAAAATTTGCTGGTGAAAAAAATTACAAATCCTATAAGGATTTTTATCTTTTTAAGATTTACTTTCATAATTTAGGTATTACTGTTCTTTTTGTTGTACAGTTCTTGAGTTTTGTCGAATGTTTAGAGTCCTGTAACCACCGCTGCAATCATGATCCAGAAGAGTTCCCTCACCCCCCAAATCCTTATGCCGCCCTCTTTTGTAGTCCAACTCTCGCGTACCCGTTACCCCTGGCAACCACTGATCTGTTCACCATCCTAGTTTTGCCTTTTCCAGAATGTCATAAAAATGAAGTATAGAGTGTGTAACCTTTTGAGTCTGGATTCTTTCACTTAGTAGAACGCATTTGAGATTCATCCATGTTGTTTTATATCAATAGTTCTTTCCATTTTTATTGAGTAGTTTGCCATTGGTATGGATGCACCAGAGATTGTTTATCCATCCACCCATTGAAGGACATTTGTTATTTCCAGTTTTTGGCAGTTATGATTAATGCTGCTGTAAACATTTACATGCAAGTATTTGTGTGAACACAGTTTTTATTTCTCGAGAGTAAATACAAGGAGCCCTGGTGGCACAGTGGTTAAAGTGCCTGGTTGCTAACTGAAAGATTGGCAGTTCAAACCTGCCAGCTTCTCCGTGGGAGAAAGATATAGCAGTCAGCTTCTGTAAAGATTTACAGCCTTGGAAACCCTATGGGGCAGTGCTGCTGTGTCCGATAGGGTCACTATGAGTTGGAATCGACTTGATGGGCAGTGGGCAGGGTAAATACCTAGGAGTGTGGTTACTGACTCATATGTTAAGTGTATGTTTAACTTCATAAGAAACTGCCAAACTGTTTTCCAGAGTGGCTGTGCAAGTTTGTGTTCCTACACACAGTGTATGTGAATTCTAGTTACTGTGCGTCCTCGCCAACACTTGGTATTGTCAGTTTTGCTTTTCTTTTTAAATTTTAGCCATTCCACCAAGTTCTTTGAGTAGGATATTGTAATTGCCTCAAAGTAAAATAATGACTTTTTATATGCTAAACAAGCTTTCTTGAATTAGTATAACCTCTGGAGGTGGTGTTGATCCTAGAGCCCAGGTATAATTGGAGTTTTTATTTGACTCTAATGTCTGCTTCTTAATTCTGTCTCATTCTATTGTTTATTTCCTGTGGTGTCTGCATTCTGAAGTTGATTATAAACAGAAGTGCCAATATACAGTATATTCCATGCCAATCCAAGTTCTGTTTTCCTTCTTAATGTCTGTTTTCTTTTCCCTTGAGATACGGCTTTCTAAGATTTGGAAATAACATTTTTCATTTAGGAAGCTAGAAATATTTCCTATAACTGGTTTTATGGTCCTGATTATTAATTCATTGTCTAAAATTACAGTTGTCAAACTGAATACTTAATACTTGTTCTCAGTTATTAAATGTACTTACAGTGCTTGATAATCTGTCATTGGACATTTAATCACTAATCATGGGCAAAGGTTCTTATGTTAAAAGGTATGGTATTTAGGCTTATTCTTAAAGTTCATCTAGATCTCCAGTGGGTCGGTGCTTTCTGCCTCTTTAATATCTCAGCTCTTGCAATGCTCTGAATTATAATTGTTTACAAATTTAGATGGCACTTGGTTTTTCTCTATCCTTTAAATATTATACTCCTTAGTATCTTTTTCATTTGAGAAATAGTTAAGAATCTGTAAGATTTTCTTTTATTAGGTACCTGTTTCAATTTTCACTTGAAGAGTGATATATTTCTGACACCAAGAATTAACTGGTTGCATTCAGCAATTCCTCATCCTTTAGGCTTCTACAGAAATAGTTGTGAAAGAAAGAATTGTGTGAAAAAGCCAAGGAGGATTGACACACTTGGCCAGATAACACAGATGAACATTGGGATGCCAAACAAAGCAGAAAGAAAGAGAAGTACTTTGGAGTACACGAGCAGAATTTGCATGTGTTGTTAGTAAAATCATGTGTATATTTAAATTTAGTGTATTGAGATTTGAAGTCACTTAAATTTCTTCTGTGTTTTTTTTCCTTTTTTTAATTCTACACAAGTCCCTTTTTTGGAATTGGGTTTCTGGTAGAAGAGAACCACCCTTTACCACGGCATAACCTCCCAAGTATCCCCAGTCTTATGTTGAAAGTAGAAAGGAAACTGTATTCTAGGAGAGGTTTAAATTCCAAGATAAAATTCTAGAAAGGACCCCTTCTTTTAGTACTCCTACTCCCTGATACAAGGCTCGCTTAAAGAAAAAAAAAAAAAAAACCCGTTGCCATCGAGTCAATTCTGACTCATAGCGACCCTATAAGACAGAGTAGAGCTGCCTGAAAGGGTTTCTAAGGAACAGTGGTGGATTTGAACTGCCAACCTTCTGGTTAGCAGCCGAGCTCTTAACCACTGTGCCACCAGGGCTCCAAGGCTTGCTTAGGTGGCAATAATATATATATATAGTGAAACAGAACTCGACGGGACTGCCTTGTTTTTCTGGGTCTCACAAGTTTTCTGCCTTTGACAAGGTATAGTCACCACTTTTCTGTTGCTCTCTATTTAGTGGAAAATATTTGAATTTTCCTTCTCTGACAGGTTTCTGCCTTGCACAGGTTCCAGCTTTCACAGGTCTTACTGTATAATAATTGGTTGGAAAACTTGTTCCCGTAGCAAAAAGCTTGGCTGCTTGTCAAGATTTTAATCTGAGCTTCTGGATCTCAGAAGTTCTTGACCTGACTGCTCACCGTGGAACTGTGGCGGACACACCAAACACAACCTGGCTTACCTGCTTCCTGCATCTCCGGCTCGTTTGGTTTCTGTTCCTGGTAGATGGCGCAAAATTAGTATAGTTGAAATCCTTAGCCACAGCCTCGGTGGGTTCATTTAAATATAGTTCACTTCTTGGGCATAAGGTATGTTGTCAAAACTATTATTAATTTCATGTGCTGGAGTATCACTTGTTAGGATCATCGGTTCTCAAGCTTGGCAGCATGTTAAGAACACGTGGGGGGATCTTTTACATATCTTGATGCCCAGGCTGCACCACACCCTGGATAATTATCTAAGAATCTCTAGGAGTAGGAACCAGATGACAGTATTTTTAAAACTCCCCAGGTGGTTCCAATGTGCAGTCAAGGCTGAGAACTGGTTTAGATCAATTTCCTATTTAGTGTAGATTCAATTTGAAGGTGTCAAATGAACCTTGTTTACAGGACCCACATGGAAAGTCTTAACAGCTGTTATTCTGGATCTAATAAGTTGCTTATTTTGCTCCAGTAAGTTTTAGAAGGAAAAGTAGAATACAGTTATGGGTACACTTAATATGTACTCAGGTACATATGTAAGCACTTCTATGTATGAATATGTGCAGTTAGACAAAATATTAGTTTCTTTTTTTTCTTCTTTGCTTAGCTGCCACACTGCACTCCTTTCCCCTCTCCCCCTCAAAGCAAGGAACAGATAATAAAGTTTTTCTTGGAAAACTGTATTCTTTTCCCAGAGATCTTCCTAGTGACCTGTAGCATCTAATCATCAGATCCCTGGCTTTGGAGACCAGCCCTTGTTTCTTTCGGTCGGTCTGTAAATATTTGACACAAGTATGACCTTCTCCTTGGTGCTCTTCCCTTCTGTCATAACTGCATGACCTGATGCTGATACCCTTTAGGCTGATCTTTCTTCCTTTCACCTCTCTTTTTTTTCTCCTCAGTAGATGTTACTATACCTAGGGCCTCTGCTCTTTCGCTTTGCATTTTTACCCAGCCGTACTATTCACACTTACGGCTTTGAATAGCACCTCAATATCTCTTGCCCTACATGTCAGAACTTCTAAAGGCACTTCTGAGGGGCACATGCGTGTGTGTGTGTGTGTGTGAGGGTGTGTGTGTGTGAGGTTGTATGGCACCATCACCATCCATTGTGATCTGAAGCTTTTTCAGTGAGGGCTTACCTTTGGCAGAACTGATTTCCTGTTTTCTCCTCCTTGTGGCTGGTATCTGCATAACCGTAAAACACAGGACCCAAATGAGAAGTGCGATAGAAGATATGGGATGAGACTGATCCCTAAGGAAGAGAATGTGTATCTTTGATTTTTCTTCAAGATTATACTGAAACTGAGCATGTGAACTGAAGCTGTATGGTCTTGCTTTCAAAATTAAGACTATCCAATTATTTAGGGATAATACTAAACTATTATTTTGTGCAAGGATTCTGGGGTCTGGCTGCCTGAGTTCTAGTCTCAGTTCCACCACTAACACCTGTGGGACTTTGGGCATGTCATCTAAGCATTCTCTTGATTTCTTTCCTTTTGGAAATGGGGTTAGTGATAATACCTCCATCAGGCTGTTGTGAGGATTAAATGAATTAATACATATGAGGTACTTAGAAGAGTTGCCTGGCACAGCTTAAGCACTAAGTGTTTGTTATAATTATTTGATTATTAATGATTGGTACTGCATCACTGTGAAAATATGGACATACCCTGGCATGCTAAATTTCTTCTTTAAGCAAATTTTTATTTAAATTATAAGCTCTCTGTAATGAGGTAATTAGAATGTAATGCTGATTCATACCTAATTGTACCTGTGTGATCACACTGTCATAGACTTGGCTCAGGTGTAAGAAGCATCATCAGAGACCCTAGATGATTGCTTTTCACCTATCAAAATGTTGCACAGAATGTTCTAGTAGAAGGTTGTTATACACTGGCCGGCGAGATGCTTGGATGGTGTTATATAATTGAGTTAAAGACCTGTATAAGTCCTTCTTGGCTTATTCTTATTTCATTTTTATGGTATTCAAAAGCATTCAGAAATAACTTTTTATCTTAATTCTACATTTTAATTTCCCTCCTAAAATATTACTACAGCACAGAAGTTATTGCACTTTAAACAATAAAGATGGACTTCTGTTGCCAAATGCTGACTCATTTTAACTTTAAACAAGTCACAATCGTCTCATTGAATATGTTTCTCTACCAAGAAAATAGAGGAAGCACGTGCAATTTGCCTTCCACAAGGCTTTGGTGAGAACAGGAGGCAGACTGGTTTTCTTCAGAGTACGTACATGAAATAGAAAATATCAGTAAGCTGTCTTTTTTATCTATTGAAGTTATAAATTTTAGAAGAAATTTTCTTAAATTGCAGAAGTCCATTTACAAGGCCTATCCTTAAATTATGCCACTTCCTCAGGTAGGTCTTGAGTTTTGATTTCTCTGAGTAATGCCCTCAGATTGTCTTCATGTGCATAGTAGACACTGATAATTGGTTACGCAAGTATATTTTATGCTACCCTTAAAATATTAAAATTTATATCATTCTTCAGTGAAAGATAACTAAATTACTATTGCAAATAGAATGGTAGCATTATTATGTACTAATAAACACCTAACACTAGAATGAACCGAGAAATTTCTTTTGCAGCATCGCCTTCCTATCTCCACCGTCCCTGTAAAGACGCCCTCGTTAAGTGTATAAGAAGATAACATCCATCTGCTTTTGAATGTGACTTCGCATAGGAGTCTAGGAGACCTATGAGAGGGCAGATGACCTTTGGATAGAAAAATCCCATCTTAAGATCCATGGAAGCCTCACAGGGAAGAACATTACTTTGGCGTTTCAATGCATCATTTCGTGTCAGCTGCACCTAAGGTTGTCAGCTTTGAGAATCTCATTTCATATAGTTACAAATTGTCAGGTTCAAAATTTATCTGATACTCACTGAGAAGAGCGTGGAGAAAAAATGGTCCCAACCACCAACCAACTTACTCTACTAAACCATGATTAGAGCCACATATCATTGTGAAGATATTGCAGGGTTCACTCGTGACACCCACAATAGGATGTAGTCTTCAAGAAGGTTTTGGAAGAGGGAAGGGGAATGGAGTGTCAGAAGGAAGTGGAAAAAGGCAATTCTAAATCTGGCGACTGGCTCAGAAATAAGACTAGGCATGTGGAATTTAGGCACCTGTGCGCTCAGCGTGTAGAACCAGTTGTAAAGTGTACAAAGATGACTTTTTGCTTTACAAAGCACTGTTTTTTTATTACAGATATACCTACGTAGAAACATGTTCATGAAACAATTTGCAGTGTTGCAATTGTTTTAAAAACAAACAGCTTTAGTTATATAAACCTCCAACTTTTTGTTTGTTAACAGAGAGCAAGCGCTATCCACTGAGCTGGATAGAGCCTGGCTCGGCTCTAAAGGGACATGGATGCGTCTTGTTTCCGGGCTTTGGGGACAAGTCCTTTTCTCTATGCCTGTGTGGAAACAGGAACAACATGATACTATCTCCAGCAAAAAATTTGAGAGAGGAAGATTTTTATTACGATTTCGGTCCCTTCACTGCAACATTGCATGTGTCTTGAACAACTTATTTTAAAGCACATAAAAGATTTTAGTATATTTAACAATAAAATTGTAGCCATTTTGTCTTATGGTAAAAGATAAAGTGATTCTTTTTGGTTTGGGGTATTTTGGGAAGTTTTCCAAAAGTCTCCTTTGTCATTATAATCCCTCCTTAATTGCCTACCTAAAATTTCCAGGAGTTTCTAAAGCATGGATTTAGAACATGGATGTGAAAGGTGCAAAGGCTTTAGAGATGAGGTAGGCACTCTTAGTGTGCTTATCAACCTATTCATCCTTCTGAGATGTTATTTCTTTCTGTAGAGAGCCCCCTAAAAGCTCGTTGCCCTCCGTTAGGCAAGACTAAGAGAAGATGTATTTTTAAAAAAAAAACTTATTGGGTTGCTATTAATATCTACTTGTTGGAAACTAGTGCTCCGTATCCGCATTTTTTAAAGCAATTGTTGATGCATTAGGAATCTTTTTTGTTTGGCAGATGCAAATTTTAAAAGCTTCTGGGCTTGCTATTCAATCCTAAATATACTTGTCTCTTATCCGTATAAGTTAGCTTAAGGTTTTGATATTCTGGTTGGTTACTCATAGTTACCATGGATGTGCTATCCTAATCCTTTTCAGTGTGGGCTTTAATTGAATGAAAATGACCAGACCTCAAACTTACCTGCCACGACTGTATAATTTGGACTTCTATTAGGCACTTCCTTCCCTAATTCCTCTAATTGATTTCAGAATTATGCTAAAAAATTAATTTTTGTTCTTTTTTTTCCCAGAGTTCTAGTTAACAAATGAACTAATATATAATATTATATTATTAACAAATAATATATAAACACCGTTTATCTTCTCATGAAAAACATATCTTATCTCCCTCCCACCCCCCATGCACATATCTACATACTTTAGTTTCTTCTAATTGAGACATTGGGGTTCATGAAAACAGGGGTGGATATTTAAAAAAAAAAAACTACTACTCTGTGTTCTTTCTAAACCATTTAAAGTTGAGACAACCAGACTACTTAGTTCTCATAATGGTAGAAAGGATCTATTTAATAATGCTTTTAAGCTGACCATTATTGGATTCTCAATGGAAGATTATTAGTGAAAATAAAGGGAGATTTAATAGGTCTAGTCTGAGATGTCCTGACCTCAACTGTATGAGCATTATTTTAAAAGAATATAGCAGTATTAGAAAATTATTTGAGTAAGTAGTATCCAGCCTACACAGTGAAGATTATAGTCATTGATATGTGTACCTTGGAGTTTTGAACAGCATGCTTTCATTTGCAGTATTTTGACTTGAACATGGGATTGGAGTATCTTTATCTCTTTGGGGTCACTGACCCTCAGAAAGAAAATCAAGGGTCTTCCCCCAGAATCGTGCAAATCATTTTAATTGTTTTTTAAGAGATAAAATTTAAAAATTAGTTTTAGCTGCTTTTTAGGAAAAAAACAAAGGATATTAAACCTTATTCAATCTAAAAAATCTTAATTGATGTCAGTTTTAAGTTTCAGGAGTTACAGGAGAGAGAGAAATCCCTGTAGTACAAATGGTTAGTGCACTTGGCTGCTAACTAAAAGGTTGGAGTTTTGAATCCACCCGGAGGCTTCTCAGAAGAAAGGCCTGGAGATCTGCTTCCAAAAAATCAGCCATTGAAAACCCTATGGAGCACAGTTCTACCCTCACACACATGGGGTTGCCATGAATCAGAGTTGATTAAATGACAACTGGTGTAGGAGAGAGAATTGGGAAGAGCAGCAAAGTAGTGAAGGAAGGAATAGAGGGAAGGTCTCAATACATTCTGCAATGAATATTGAATACGTTGTTCCTGACTTGTCCAATTCTTTACTGGTCTAAAGACTTTGGGCCATCATTATCCTTAAAATGCGTATAAAGTAGTAAACTAAATTGTTTTACTGTTCTTTGGCTTTGCTCTTTACTCACAAACCTTTAGATATCACCTCTCAAGTCACATAGCCACAGCTATCCACCCCTAATGAATTGTCTCCTTCAGAGGAAAGCTGGATATCTTATTCACCTTTATCCCCTGTTTCCTAGAGTATTTCACATCCTGTAGTTGGTTTTCATTAAGTTGGAGGTAGGGGGGTGGGGGTGGGAGAATGAGGGAACTCTCCAAGCTACAGAGTAGTGGAGTCCTCCCTAACCAGAACACCAAGTGGAAGCTTCTATGGTTTCTATTATTTAGCTTAAATCTAAAACCTCTGGGGGGGCATCAGTGGAATGAGAAAACGATACAACTGTAGAGTTGCCTACAAAATGAAGCCATGGGAGCCTTAAGTGCAGAGATAACAGTGACAGCAAAAGGAAGGGCTGTCTGAGTCTTGCTTCCTGTTTCTCTGCCTGAGAGTTTTCCCCGGGTGTGTAAGTTGAGAGAGGCCCTGGTGGCGCAGTGGTTAAAGCACTTGGCTGCTAACCAAAAGTCGGCAGTTCAAACCTACCAGCCAGCTGCTCCGTGGGAGACAGATGTGGCAGCCTGCTCCCATAAAGATTACAGCCTTGGAAACCTTATGGGGCAGTTCTACTCTGTCCTATAGGGTCACTATGAGTTGGAATTAACTCGATGGCAGTCGGCTTTTTGTTTTTTTTTGATATAACTCTAGTTTCCACTTTCATCAAAGTTATGGCATCTCAGGATCAGAAGAGACTCTAAAGATCTAAAAATCCCTCCTGTGCACAGTGCATTGATCCCAACATTATCCCCAACCAGTGTTTGTGTGCTGCTGTCTTCAATGATGGTCATTCAGTACTGACTCCATCTATTTCACTAATGAACCCATTATTTTGATCTGTTGTGATTATTTTGGACCTGATGCTATCCATCTCTCGGCTGTTTTATCTACAGATATGAAGGCTTTGTGTGCATATAAATCCTTAATAAAAATGTTAACCAGGGTGAGGCATCCACCTGAGACCTTTCCTTTCCATTACCCTCTTCTCCAGCTGTCATCTAGATTATTGCAGGAACTTGATATCCACACTCACTCGCTAGCCTTCCGGAATAAATCTTCCACACTTCTAGAGTGGTGCGTGTGAAAAAAGCAGACATGACTGATTCTCCTATTCCTGTTTTTGCCATCTATCCTCATGGCCACTGCCTTAGATCCCTTTCTCTACTTGGATGAAGTAGATAAGTAACTGATTTAACTGTCTCAAGTCTCACTCCTTCTCCCTTCCAATCCATTCTCTACCAGCTGCCAGACGGATCTGTATGAAACACTGACACCGTCAGTGTCTCCCCCATTGCCTTTGTTTGGTGGAAGAACATTGTGAGATTTGGCTTCTGCCTCTGCTCTGAAGTCATCCCCTAAAGCCCCCCATCTTTTACCCTTGACATGAATTTACCACATTCAAAAGCAAGACAAGGAGCCACGGTTTCTTAGTTTTCTTATCTTTCTGATTGTGTTGCTCAAAAATAAATCTAAATTAACACCTAACTGCTCATGGGGATGCAGCACTGGAAGTGTTCACTCATCTATGCCAAGAAATTTTGAAGACAGCTACCTGGCCAACCAACTGGAAGAGATCCATATTTGTGCTCATTCTAAGGAACTGTGATCCAACAGAATGTGGTAATTATCAAACAGTATCATTAATATTCCACACAAGTAAAATTTTGCTGAAGGTAATTAAAAAATGGTTGCAGCAGTACATCTACAGGGAACTGCCAGAAATTTAAGCCGGATTCAGAAGAGGACGTGGAACCAGGGATATCGTTGCTAATGTCACATGGGTCTTGGCTGAAAGTAGAGAATACCAGGAAGATGCTTACCTGTGTTTTATTGACTATGCAGAGGCATTCGACTGTGTGGATCATGACAAATTATAGATAACATTGCAAAGAATGGGAATTGCAGAACACTTAATTGTGCTCCTGAGGAACCTGTACATAGATCAAGAGACGGCCATTGGAACAGAGCAAGGGGATACTGCACAGTTTAAAATCAAGAAAGGTGTGTGTCAAGGTTGCATCCTTTCACCATACTTATTCAGTCTGTATACTGAGCAGATAATCTGACAAGCCGACCTGTATGAAGAAGAGTGTGGCATCAAGATTGGTGGAAGACTCATTAACAACCTGTGATACGCAGATGACACAACCTTGTTTCCTGAAAGTGAAGAGGACTTGAAGCACTTACTGATGAAGAACAAAGACAACAGCCTTCAGTCTGGATTACACCTCAACATAAAAATCCTCACAACTGGACCAATAAGTAACATCGTGATAAATGGAGAAAAGATTGACATGATCAAGGATTTCGTGTTACTTGGATCCACTGTCAACACCAATGGAAGCAGCAGTCAGGAAATCAAATGACATTTTGGGCAAATCTGCAAAAGACCTCTTTAAAGTGTTAAATAGGATTAAGATGTGCCTGACCCAAGCCATGATATTTTCAGTCGCCTTATATGTATGTGAAAGCTGGACAATGAAGAAGGAAGACTGAAGATGAATTGATGTCTTTGAATTATGGTACTGGTGAAGAATATTGAATATACCATGGACTGACAGAAGAACGAACAAGTCTGTCTTGGAAGAAATACAGCCATAGTGCTCCTGGGAAGTGAGGATGGCGAGACTTGGTCTCATGTACTTTGGACATGTTATCGGGAGAGACCAGTCCCTGGAGAAGGACATTGTGCTTGGTAAAGTAGAGGGTCATTGAAAAAGAGGAAGACCCTCAACGAGATGGATTGACACAGTGGCTGCAACAGTGGGGTCTTGTGAGGATGGTGCAGGGCCAGGCAGTGTTTCCTTCTGTTGTACATAGGGGTCACTATGAGTCGGAACTCACTTGATGGCACCTAACAACAACAAGCTTAATAAGGGTTTCACTGTTAAAAGAGAGGACCTTTTATACATATTTTAACTTTTATGAAAGAATTCAGAAGTTCATGTAGTATATACTAATAAAGTATTATCCATGAGAATAATGAACAAGAGGGCCTAAAGACACTCTAACATATATTATGAGGTTAAAGTTTAATGTGGCATTTAATAATATTTGCAGCTTACTTTTGTGTTACTGTGTGCTGTGAAGTCAATTTCAACTCAACCCTAATGTTTAAGATTTTAAGGCAAGTTTAGTACCTGCACATTACAGGTGCAGACATGGGAAAGTGGACTCTGTTGGCACAGTGAAGTATTCAGCATGCAGCAAAGATTTATAGAAATGTTATAAAAGGCACGGCAGGGACCTTGTACTTCTTTGCTGATGGCATCGTCACTACTGGAGTAGTATTTACTGTTTTTCTTATATGCCTGTTGACAAAAGGTGGTAAAATAAAGAAGATCAAAGCAAACCTGCTTTTTTATTTTACTTTCAAAGAGTCATTTGGTCTTCGTGCTACAGCCTGTTGGAAGCTATGCATAATGCTGCAGGCAGGCAGAATATTGTGCCTTTATCGCCACAGAAGCCATCAGTAAGTGGCATCGTTCTAGAAAACTCTGAGGGCAGCCTTTAGCTTCAAGAATGGGAACAGCAAAAAACCAGCTGGGTCTCTTTGTTCCTCAGGGATTGTTTTAGTCCATGTCAACCTGTGCTGCTTTTGTCATTTTCAAACCATATGAGGTTTTTAAGTTGCATTAACATGTGGATTTCTGTAACTCCTACTAGAAGCAAATTACAGTTCACCTTGGGGAATGCATTAAATATTTAAAAGATTACTGAATTCTAGTACTTTTGAAGAATTAATCATTTCCACTAATGTAGAAATGAGTGTAAGGATTTTGGTACTCCTGAGCCCTACTGAAAAGTAAATAACTTAGACGTAAATAGAACTCGTAATTTACCAGTGAGTGGCCATTCAATCCGGCAGTAATAATTTCTGTTTTCAACTACAGTCCTCAAGTAGTACAAGTCAGACTCTTTCCCATTTCAGTAATGTTTCTGTAAAGCTCACTGGGCTTTTAGAAAGGGAAATTTTAGGTATGCTTCTTGTTGGTTAAGCAGACTTCTCTCTGTAAGAGGATATTCTTGGATCCACTCATGGGCTATACTGTTTTCCGATATTAAGTTCATAAAATAAAAGCCTGGGAAGCATAAAATGCACATAGAAGCCTGAAGGTAGAGGTCTGAATGGGTGGGGGTGGGCGTGGGCAGGCTGCCTGCATTTAATCTTCTTTATAACACTGTGACAGCTAGTCATGAGCTCACTTCCCTTAGAAATCAGTGAGTTTGACTCTTTTCACATTCACTCATCTCATAGATTGTAGCTAGGTAGGCCAGAAGTACCTGTCAGCAGGGATGGGAAACAGCCATTGCTCAAGAGCCTCTTGGCCTGTTTTGTTCACAGTGGATGAGTGGTACCATTTTGATTGTGAACACCTATGATTGTTAATGTATTTTATGACTATACTGCAAACATTTTTTTTCTGACTATAAAGCCAATCCAGTTGAAAAATCTACCCTTTTACTCTGAGCAGTGTCTTATTTCAAGTTTGTATAGTCTCATTAATACATCATTTATTATTTTAACAGTTGAAACAAAACAGTTGCAAAACCTTATTTACTATTAGAAATTGTCTTAAATTCCTAGTGCTGCTGTGACAGTAATACCACAAGTGGGTGGCTTTAAAAAAACTTATTTTCTCACAGTTCTGGAGGTAGAAGTTCAAATGGACGTCTCGACCATGTTGAGTTCTTCCTTGTTGGTAGCCCCCAGGGTTCCTTGATCCCTTGGCTGTCCTCACATAGCATCTGTCCCCCCCACCCCCCCTCGCATATGTGAATATGTGTGTCTGCATCAAATCTGCTAGTTTTATAACTCAGAAGTGATTAGATTTAGAACCCACCCTACTCAGGTATGATCTAATTACACAACAGAGAAAACCCTATTTTCCAAACAGGATTACGTCCACAGGTATAGGGGTTACAATTCCAATACATATTTTGGGGGGACACAGTTTAATCCATAACATTGGTCTACATGCCCAAATTCTCATGGGGACTGAATGAAGATTCAATATCTGCAGGTGACTTACATGGACAAATGTGCCTTATCTAATTGAAAATCTTATCAGTCTTGGGGAGAGTTCAGGAGTTTAGAGTAGTACTCATTTTCCTTTTGGTGATATTTAAAAAGATCTCCCCATCCCCCTTTCCATATTTGACTTTGTTTTGGATTAAAGGGTAAAAGGAAAAGGAGAGTGGGAGAAGACTGTAGCCTCATGCCTCTATAGAGGTCAAGCCACAGTATTTCTAGAATTATGTAAGAGCTAACCTCTATATCCATTAAAGACTGAGTTTGAGCATTTAGGAAATGAATCTCAAATGTATGTATATGCTTTAAATAAGATGAAAGATGTATACTTCATGGGTAGAAAAAAAAATCCTTTATTATGATTATTTGCTCTTGGGATGTTTGCTTCCCTGTGATTGAATCACAGCTCTGACTAGGACACAGCTGGTTGGTGTCAGAGTAAGGATTTACACAGCAGCAGGACGAAAGCAGCTTGGCTTTGGAGCAGATGGATCTGGGTTTAATCCTGACTATGACTTTGAGCAAATCTCTTAACCGCTCTGAGCCTCAGTTTCCTTATGTGTCAGATGACAATATGGCCTCTCGGAGCTGTTGTGACTAACAAAGGTAACATCTAAAGTGCCTAGTACAGTGTCCGACATGAAGTTGAACATGTTCTAAAACGATAACTATTAACTTTTTTTTGTTTATTTTACCACACTGCCTCATGTGTTGTATGATGGTAATGACTTTTGGCCTCCTTTGGTTAGGATCTCATTTCTGCCAGTAAATGGTTTTAAGCATAGTATGTACTCTTTAAGAAAAAACAGCCATTTTGGTGATTTTCACACTTTGATGCAAATTGAAATTCTCCACAAGACCCTTCAGGCTAGAGAGTAAAGAATCCTGTCTTTGTCATGGGGAATATTCCAGTGATGTTAACAGAAAAGGAATACTATTAATTAGCTGGGCTTGGTGGAAGAGGACTGACTTAGCTCCAGTCTTCCATGGTATCCTCTGTGTCCCAGAGGTGCTGCCTAAAATATAATAAAAGCATATTAAGCACACTCATCCTCACCGCAATCCTATAAGGTACATGATACCATCACCCCAGTTTTACAGAGAAAACTGAGGCACTGAGAGGAGTTAAGTGAATTATCCACTGTTTGCTATTTACTCAGTGTACTCGGAGTTCCTGTTCCACCAAAGGTTTTAGAGAGGACGTTTGACTTGTCTGAGAGCATCTGGGGTCCCCTTTGGAATAAGTAGGTTTGAGAAAAAGTAAGGGAGTGTTCTGGAGGTGGGAGAATTGCATTTTGACGTTTCAAGCAGACTTGATTTTGATGAAAAGGTAAAAACAAAACAAAAAACTTTTTTTTTAACTTGTCAGTTGGCATTTTTAAATGCCATTTAATCTAAATTTGAATTTTAAGCAGGCTAGAAAGGGGGATCTTAAAGTAGGAAAGCTGATTTCATGAGAAAACAATTAATAATCACATGACTGTGTTCTTTGGAGAAAACAGTCTGAAAAAGAAGTAAAATTGGGTCAAGTGTTGAGAATTGCTCGGCCTGGCTGGTCATGACTTGCCAGGTCAGTGGGAGCTGACGGCAGTTTCCTGGATATAATGGAGGCAGATTTTCCCCCTTAATGGATTCTAGTTACTCATTTCTGTCCTTTCAACTTGGCTTGCAGAGGGGATGTTCCAAATTGTGATCTCTGTGGGAACAGGCACAGCCCTCCCCTTGCCTGTCTTCACTGGAGGGTCTCTGGTACATGGCAGATGTGCTCCTCATGACAGGTGCTGCCAAAGCTGTGTGCATACAGGCTCTGGGGTTATAGGAATGTCGGGAAAGCTGGGAATGTGTTCCTGTGTGCAAAGTGAGCCGTGGGGCACCAGCCATGCCTCCATTCATCCAGGCACTCACAAACATTGTTATGATAGAAAACTTGGCCAAAAAAACAGAAAGCCTGCTTGCCTTGAGCCCTTTCCCCCTACTGAGGAGTTTGCTGCTGCTTGTGCAAGCAAAACTCCATTTCTCCTCCCATCCTGCTGCTCCTGCCACCAAGAGGAAGAGGGAGCTGCCCAGCGGACTTACTTCTGGCTGCTGCACGTTGTAGCCTTTGGTGGGTGAATTCCCAGGACCCGCATCCCGGCAGGCTGCCGCCTTTCAGCCTGGGAGACAAGCGGCTCCCAGCCCTTCTTGATTAGGAGATGTCAGCGTTGTCAGGGCAACTGGTAACGAAGGCAGCGTATCATATTTGCCCCTCTTGTGTTGTGTGCTGAATATTTTACTGTGTGGTCACAGGAAGAAGATTCGGAAAAGGTGCTGCAGCAGGAAGGAGAAGCTGGGATCTGATTGAACAGGTTAGACAGTGGAGGGAGGCATTGGAACCTGTGTGCCTTTAATCAGAGCTTTTCTGGAAGGAGTGTGTGAGTGAGTGTGTGCGTGCGTGCATGTGCCTGTGGGGAGTAAGTGGGAGGGGGCTTGTTGGGAAGGTTGAGGGGTTGCTGCTAGGTGAGGGGAAACTGCAGGGCCTCAGTTGCCAAGTGGCTGGTAGTATCTGTCAGCTGTTTGCACACTGTTTACCCGTAGGGGATCTATTACAAGTGCTCAGATGAACCGGCAGCTTAGGAACTAGCAGCTTCCTGGGAGCTGCAATTCATAAGCATATATTTTTAATATAATAATAATTAAAAAAAAAAAAGCAAGTAGCAGCGGTATGCCGGGATCAGCTACAGCTATTCGACAAGAGAGACTGAAGAAGACCCATGCAAGGCCAATTCCCCTTGGTTTGTTCACCATTAATGAGGAAGATGAACAGCAAAAGAATGGCAATTCCAGAAGACAGAAAGGTATGCATTAGCTCTACCCTTTGGTTGGGGCTGGACGCGGCCCCACTTTCCCACACTGCCTATAGCACATTTTACAAACTGTACTTATATAGTGCATGCTGTGTGAAGTGCTAGTGACCCCCTAGCGCAGTTTGCCAGCGGGTGTTTACACACTCCGTAGAGTTGTGTGTGCATGAAATGAGGAACAGTTTTTGCAGATTTGGTAGATTTCCGATCAGCTGCCTTTTTGACCCAAGCTCCCTTGTTGGCCTAGAGATCTTTAATGTTCATGCTGACTTTTAACAGTTAATGCTGACTCAGTGCTCATCAGGAGGAAGAAATAGGAGTGAGCAAGGTTTAAATAAACATCTCCCTACCTGCTTTACGTGTACCAGATGATTTTTGTTTCTTTTAATGAGGTGAATTTTCTCCAAAGGAATGATTTAGACAAAGTGACAGAGTGCAGCCTTTCCGTGGGCAGAGGGTAAGGATGTTAGTTCCTTTTCTGTACTGAAATGCTTAAGAGCATGAAGAGGAGGAAAACAAACATTGAGGGTGACAGTTGAGGGCAAAGCTAGGGAACAAGGGAGGTATCTGTGAGGCTTTATAACTTCTGATGATAGCTCTGCCGCTGAATGCGCATACAGAAGTTGAAATATGCTGGGTATAGAAAAGGAGGTCTGATTCTTGTGCTGTACCTCACAGTGATGAGATGCAGCAGCAGCTGGCTCGGTTTCCTGAGTCTGTTTACTGCATCATCTTTAGCATTGTCTCACAGCCAGCCCTGCCAGGGCTTTAATTATCAGTCAGAGATGGCAGCATCGTGCATTTTTTGAAGAAGGGCTTTAACACTTGCAGTTTAAGTTTTCCAAAATAGATAAGCTTTTCTCCTCTTAAGCAGATAGGTTATAAGTTTTGTGGTTCTCATGTGCTGATTAAATTTGAGCTTGCATTCAAATTCTTCTGTCGCTGAGATATCAAATTTTCCTTAGCGTGGTACAGAGAGGTAAGATGGCAAAGTAGCAAGCAAATATTTAAGCAATCATAGAATGAGTGTTTACATAGACCCAGTGTCTGAACACTACTGGTTTTCTTTTTCCTGGTTCTTGGGTGAATTTCAGTTTGGTTTTATAAGGTATAATTGAAACTGTCTACTTTAAATCCAAAAGTGTATTTTAACTTCATTTTTAAAAGACTATACAGGGAAGTTCTAACAAGTAGGATCGTATTACTGTAATTGATTTTTATTTACTATTAGACATGGCCTCTATCTAAGTACCAGATGACCTCAGGAATCTAATAACAATGGTATGAATGGAAGGTGACTTATATGGTTCTTTTATTTGCCCGTGAGTTAGGTAGTTGAACCAGAGAGCGTGGCTCTTATTGAAAACGCAATACTTTAAATTGTTAATAGCAAATCATTTGGCCCTCTAGGGGTTGGTAACTTTGAAAATCAATGTGGTTTTGTTGAATTGTGCCCACAGTGTTATTTTTGGAAGTATTCTTCTTGATTTGTGGCACTTTTTCCTTGGGTGTCCTGGAACAGTAATTTAGAATAACCATCCATTTTGTTCTTAGTAATTTTCTTGAATAATTCTTCTGTCCTTCTCTCTCTCTCTCTCTTTTTTTTTTCTTTCAATTACCTTTCAGTAGTTTATTTGTGAAGGCAAGAAGAATGGGGGTGGGGAGGAAAGTAGGTACTTCTAAAACCTGTTTGTTTTTGCTGAGTACAGCTCTATGGATAAGAGAGACTAAATCAGAGAGTTCCTGATCCCCTACTGTTTTCCTTTTTCTACCCCTCCCACAAAAGAGAGAGAGACTGGAGGTGGGGGTGGGGATCCTGCGCTGATAAAGATGTCCAGAATTTTGTATATCCCCAAATGTCTCTTAATTTATAGACACGTTCAATAAAATAAGCAGATAAATTACCCTTGGCCTCCCTGTTTATGCTTCATGAAACTATTGGCTTTGATTCTAAATTCCTCATCAGGTCTATTTGAACAATAGGAATGTTCACTTTCTAGTCCAGTGCTGTCCAATAGAACTTTCTGTGATAATGAAAATTTTCTATATCTACTCTGTCCAATACAGTAGCCACTAGCCCCGTGTGGCTACAGAGCACTTGAAATATGGCAAGTATGACTAAGAAACTGGTTTTTAAATTATAGTTAATTTTACTTAATTTAAATTTAAATAGCCACAAGTGGCCAATGGTTACCTGGTTGGACAACACAGTCCTAGTCTATAGAACTATGACCTTCTGAATTTGTGTCCTTTCTGCTTTGTTCATCCTCATTGCTTTCTGCTGCCAGATGTGGTCGGGTCCTGAAATAAATGTAGTTATTAAGAAGGGCATCATGGAGCAGACAGTCTCTTCATTGCAAGAGAGCATGGTAACCTGGATTTACTGACAATTTCATCTTTCCTTTCCACTTAACTGTTGTTGCCTGCTCTGAATATAATTCTTACCAGTCATCAGTTGCCTGTACAATTTTTTGCAGCTTTTAATGGACTCTATTTTCCAAATTATTTCCAAAGCAACATAGCAAGATGAAATACAGGCTGTCTTTTATGTGTGACTATTAAGATAAGCAATCAGAAAATTTGTTCTCTTTTTGAACCACTCCCTGGTCTAATCAGCCAACCACGTCCAAACCTGATTTTTATGCTTAGTATTTTTTTTCTTTCATTAACAGGAATAAAGAGGCTTGCTATCTAAATTCAATAAGCTAAAAGCATCTGTCCAGGATTGCCCTGGGTTACATAGGGGGTTTTTAATGGTGAGTAGCATCCATCTATCCAGTTACTCGGGCTGTTGAATAACCATTATAATGAACTCAACAGGAATGAACGCATCAGTTACCTTCTAGACTCCCAAATGGTGACTTCGGAGTTATCTGGTGGAGTGAGACAGTAGTTTTGCTAGCTGGTAGACTAGGTAAATTCTTGAAGGAGTGATTGCTCTTCCATGCAATCAATAGGAATGTAAATGTTTTACATTGCCTTCTTATTAACATATAACATTTAAATAGTCATTTGGAGTGAGCTGGCCTTAGGCTGTTGCTGTTATATCTCAGAAACCTAAACCTCAGTTAATGCTGACTTCAGGACCCGCTTAGAAGAGATTGTTTAGGTACTACAGTAACTAAATGCCCTTGTGTAGGTTTCAAGGCGAACCTGCCTTATGGTAAATTTTGCTGAGCACAATGTGATTATTAAGTAATGAGACATTTTCTCCCTAAACCAGCATTTGCTAAACGCTCACTCGGTGCAAATTACTCTGCTGGGGCACTGTGGAAGGGATGCGAAGATAATTGACATGGTTTCTGCTCTCAAAAGTGTTTTCTGTCTTCTGGAAGAAGACAGATGTATACAAATAATGCAGGAGTATAAACTGAAATCAGGAGATGAGGAAGACAGGATGGAGTTGCAGAAATGTTAAATACGTGCTAAGTGTGGAACTATTAGCCTCAAGTTTTCAAACTGTAGCATGGGGGTTAAGTAATATAGGCTCCCATCCTGTCCCACGCCAAATGCATGGCTGAGCTTGGCAGCTCACATAAGCCTCAAGGCAGGAGCACAGAATGATGGGTGGAGAGGCCACTTTTAAATTTAGTTGTAGAACTTGGACATCCATACAATGTTTTCCTATAAGTAGTCATTTCTTGAGGCTCCCATGTTCATGTGAAAGTACAACCATTATACAATACATTTCATAACATCTCTTATGTAATAGTCTCCTGACCCATTTTGAGAACCAGCTAAAGAAATCATCTCATTGACTTTATACCTGTCTTGTTTTTCATATAAAATCTGATTGGTATCCAGCTTCAGTACTAAATTTACTCATGTGCCTTGACTCTGAGTGACTTTGGACTGATTTTGTAAAAATTACCATCACCCTTAAAAGATGAAAGACTAATTAATCACTCACTAGACTGATTATGGTCTCCCTGCTTTCAGTCTTGCTTTTTTCCATAACATGCCAATAATGTAATCCTTCTAATGTGAAAATCAGCCCATATCACTTGTATTTTAAAACTTCTCAGTGGTGCTGCTTCACCTAAAATAGAGGTCTCAACTGGCATCCTTGAGCTTTGTTTGGTCTACAGGTATGTTTATTTGGCCCCTGAACTTTTTTTTTTTTTAAAAAAAACTGAGTCAGCATTTAGGAACTGAGAGATTTTACATAACAATCTGAATTTCAGCTTCCCTTGAAAAACTAGAAGATGTGGCCATACTTGGTGAATGTTTTTTCATGGCAGCAATCAGCTGAAGCTAAGCAGCAGCTGCCACCTTAGATGGGTCATGCATGCATGCTCCTGTTTGCCACAATCCCCACCCATCTTCCAGACTGTGCATTACCTGGCCTGCCTCAGTTATTTACATTACATTAGTCGTTCGTATTTGTAACCCCTGACCTAAGGAATAAGTCCAAGCTCCTTAGGTTGGCACATGGACTGCCTATCGCCTGGCCCCTGGCTCCCTCTCCATCTCTTTCCTACCACTCTTTTGTTGAAACTTATGCTCCAGCAGCATCAAAGTGCTTGCATATTCCTGTTCTATCCTGCTATTGCAGGCCTGTGTGTCCTCATGGTCTTCCCTCTGCTTTCTTCACCTTTCTTCCTCATCTGGATAACTCTAACTCATCCTTTAGACTGAGATCAGGTGTCATCTCCTCCAGAGCTAGCTTGGTGTCATCTCCTCTAGAAAACCTCCTGTCTCCCTCCCAATCTCCCCTTTCCTGGGGACAGTTCCCCAGTTGCAACCCCTCATTGTGCTCCTGTGGCACCCTCAGTTCCATACTTAGTTCTGTCCTGACGCTTGTCTTAAAGGAAACATTGCCGTCAAGTCAATTCTGACTCATAGTGACCCTATAGGACAGAGTAGAACAGCCCCATAGGGTTTCCTAGGATCAGCTGGTGGATTCGAACTGCTGACCTTTTGGTTAGAAGCCTGAGCTCTTAACCACCATGCCACCAGGGCTCTGACCTTGTCTTAATGTAATGAAATTATCTATGTACGCATCCCAGTCCTTCCCTAGACTGCTTTTTTAAGGGCTGAGACTACTCCTCTTTGTACCCTGCACCTTTATGAGTGTGTGGAACATTCTTGAACAAAGGTAAACTTAACATTCAAGAGTAACTTTCACAGGCTCTGAAGGTCTTTCTACCAAAGTAACTACTTTGGATATGTAAGTTATGACATGTCAGTCACATTACATTCAGCCACAGTGCATTTATCTAAGTGTATCAGGAATTCGACTCTTTCGTTTTCACTTTCCATCATGCTATTGAGCATTTTCTTTGGTGGAAAAATGAAGTTACAAGGTGGTATTAGTTAACTATTTTGTAAATATCAAGATTACTAATGTCTTCAGCCCCTTTTGTTAGCTAATTACAGGTTAGAGTGTTAAGAAATACAATTTTTCTTTGAAATTTTGACTCAGTAGTTTGGAGAAACTGTGCTACTGCCTCCTCCTCCCCCTCACCCCCCATTTTGTTAAAAATGTGTATTCATGGAGACTGCAGTGGCGTCTCTTCTTTTGACCTGTCCACTGTAAAGGTAGAATTTCTGCCTGTTAAGGTTTCCAAATGAAATATAATCTGGCATTTACTATTTTATTCCCATTGGATAGGTGATGATCTAGCAAGCGTAATGTCCTCTTTGTAAGTCATGAGTCTTTTTGTTTTCAAAGGGAAGTCTTATGTCAAGATGTAGGAATGTGACTCTAGAATCATTCTCACACATTTCTTGTTTCTTTTCTTTATGCTTTAGGATTTGGACCGTTGTTTATTCCCGGTGTTCTTATTTGTGGCATTTCACGACTAGGCAAATGGTTTAACAGCTAATGAGACAAAGGTATATTTTATAAGAGCAAAATATCAAAGAGCCCTATATGATAATCTTGAAGTTAAACCTACTGGGAAAACTTTCATTTGCTGAAGAGATCTAAATGTTTTTTTCAAAGTATTTACATAAAGATGAAAAGAATAGGGAATGGCAGGAACAAAGATCAGAGCATCTAATGTATGTCTCCACTCATTGGAATCTCTATAAATATTTGTTGAGTAAGTGAATATATCTGTCCCTCAAGCATTCTTTATTATAGAAGTAGATGTTACCATGCATATCACTGTGTACAAGGGGAACATAATTTAACTTGTACATAACCAAATTCTTTGTATAGTGAGGTATGATATATAGTGGAATTTCCTTGCTATATAAAACTAAAAGGCTTAAAAATTGTGTGCCTGTTTCAAGAACTATAATTGATGGGACTAGAATTGCTGACTGTGCCAACCATAGGAACCCAATGCCAAGTATTGTCTTAGACTCTCTTCAGGTGATAAATCTTAAAACATTATTTATTGGAAAGCTAGAGTCTGAGCTTGTATTGAGTATCCATTTCCACTAACATCAGCATATCTCAAGGAGCAAATTTAAATTTAATCCCTTGCTACCAAAGAATTTCTAGGTGACTTGCAGGCATCTTGCTATGTTTTTCGTTTAGTAGAAACTAATACTTTAACAGTAACAAACATGATTCCTTCTTAATTCTCAGATCTTTTAGAAATTTGTTGTTGTTGTTAGCAGCCCTCGAGTTGTCCCCTGACTCATGGCAACCCTATACACAATATGTTAAGTTTATGATCTAGACTAGCCAATCTCAAAAGGCAAATCATACCCCATCATATGCTAGAGCAAGATGCAAAGGCCCAAATTGTATCACAAATGGACATCAGAAATTGTGTTTGAAATGCCTCTTTACCAGATCTGTTAACCAGAGCACCGTTCAATATTTATGCCAGCTATAAAATGCAAGTTTTATTTTTGAGGCTATCTGCCCATCTATGGTTAGTTGGTGAGAAATTCTAATAGATTCTGCCCAAGTCCAAAGAATTTGCAATTCTTGATCCAGTGTGGAGTGTGGATGCAGGTGGAATGGCAACAGAGATTAGAAGTATGCTGTTGTTATTAGGTGCTGTTGGAGTTGGTTCTGATTCATAGCAACTCTACATGTAACAGAATGAAACACAGACCAGTCCTCTGCCACCCTCACAGTTGTTGCTCTATTTTTGCGCATTATTGTAGCCACTGTGCCACTCCAGCTCATTGAGGGTCATCCTCTTTTTTGCTGACCCTCTACCTTACTAGGCATGATGTCTTTCTCCAGGGACTGGTCCCTCCTGATAACATGTCCAAAGTACCTGAGATGAAGTCTTTCCATCCTCGCTTCTAATGAGCATTCTGACTGTACTTCTTCCAAGACAGACTTTTTTGTTCTTCTGGCAGTCCATGGTATATTCAGTATCCTTCGCCAATACCATAATTTGAAGGCATCAGTTCTTCTTTGGTTTTCCTTATTCGTTGTCCAGCTTTTGCGTGTATATGAGCCGACTGAAAATATCGTGGCTTGGGTCAGGCACACCTGAGTCCTGAAAGTGACATCTTTGCTTTTTAACACTTTAAAGTGGTCTTTTGCAGCAGATTTGCTCAATGCAATACGTTGTTTGATTTCTTGACTACTGCTACCACGGACATTGATTGTGGACCCAAGTAAAATGAAATCTTTGACAACTTCAGTCTTTTTCCCGTTTACCATGATGTTGCTTATTGGTCCAGTTGTGAGGATTTTTGTTTTCTTGATGTTGAGGTGTAATCCATACTGAAGGCTATTGTCTTTGATCTTCATCAGTAAGTGCTTCAAGTCCTCTTCACTTTCAGCAAGTAAGGTTATTCATCTCCGTGTTACAGGTTGCTAATGAGTCTTCTTCCAATCCTGATGCCGCATTCTTCTTCATATAGTCCAGCTTCTAAAATTATTTGCTCAGCATACTCAGATTTGCTTAGATTCAATAAATATGGTGAAAGGATACAACCCTGATGCACACCTTTCCTTTTAAACCACGCAGAATCCCCTTGTTCTTTTTGAACGACTGCCTCTTGGTCTAAGTACAGGGTCCTGATGAGCATAATTAAGTGTTCTGGAATTCCCATTCCCATTCTTCACAGTGTTATCCATAATTTGTTATGATCCAGGCAGTTGAATGCCTTTGCTTGGTCAATACAAAACAGGTAGACATCTTTCTGGTATTCCCTGCGTTCAGCCAAGATCCATCTGACATCAGCAATGACGTCCCTCGTTCCACGTCCTCTTCTGAATCTGGCTTGAATTTCTGGCATTTCCCTGTCTATGTACTGCTGCAATCACTTTTGAATTATCTTCAGCAAAATTTTACTTGTGTGTGATATTGATGACATTGTTTGATAATTTCCACTTTCTGTTTGATCACCTTTCTTTGGAATGGGCGCAAATATAGATCTCTTCCGGTCAGTTGGCCAGGTAGCTGTCTTCCAAATTTCTTGGCATAGATGAGTGAGTGCTCCCAGTGCTGCATCTATTTGTTGAAACATCTCAGTTTGGTATTCCATCAATTCCTGGAGACTTGTTTTTCACCAGTGCCTTCGGTGCAGCTTGGGCCTCTTCTTCAGTATCATCGGTTCCTGATCATATGCTGCTTCCTGAAATGGTTGAACGTCAACCAATTTTTTTGTTACAGTGACCCATTGTATTCCTTCAATCTTCTTTTGATGCTTCCTGCATAGGCCCACTACAGTAGAAGCAAGATACTAAATTCACACAGGATTCGGTGGACTGTGTCACTCTAAAACAATCATTGGAAACAGAAGTATCGAGGCTGGCACTACCTCTGTATTCCTAATAGGATTACTTTCAGGGTCAGGAATTAAATGCATCGTTAAGGGATGGCTTGGAGTGAGGATGGAGGGTTGGAATCTTTGCCAGTGTCTCTTAAAACCTTCCCAAATAAACAATCTAGTAGTAAATTTAAGTAGAAACAAAGCTTCAATAGAAGATTCCCCCTTAAAATACATTGTTGCCTCTGAGCCTCTATAAGTTGTTGGTTGCTGTAAAGTGGGTTCAACTCATGGCGATCCCATGTGTGTTAGAGAAGAACTGTGCTCCTTAGGGTTTTCAACAGCTGATTTTTCAGACATAGATCACCAGGCTTTTCTTCAGAGGCACCTCTGAATGGACTCAAACCTCCAACCTTTTGGTTAGCAGCCAAATGTGTTAACTGTAGCACTATCCAGGGACTCCTGAGCCTTTATGTTAGAACTGCTGAAATTTAGGACCAGTCACTATCAGGGTTATCAGTGTGTATGATGGGAGAATGGGATACTAGGAAACGTTTAACCAGGTTGACTAGTAGTTGAAGCTAACCTAGATTATTAGAAATTCAGACTAATTTTGTGTGAAAGACTGTGATGTGATAGAAAGAGCAGTGCTTGTGGAAATAGGCTAGTTACTGTGATTTAATCCTGGCAAGCCTCAGTTTTCTCATCTGTAAAATGAGATTAATAAAATCATGCTCACCCTGCTGGCATAGTGGTTAAGTGCTACAGCTGCTAACCAAAAGGCCAGCAGTTCTAATCCACCAGGCGCTTCTTGGAATATGAGTATGAGTTGCAGTCGACTCAATGGCAATGGGTTTGGGTTTTTTTTTTGGTTCACAGGTGGTGGCAAGGATTAGAGGTTATATTAGCACTTAGCCTACCTTCTGGAAAATATTTGGGACTCATTAAATGATAGTTGTAATAATGGTAATTTATAACCAAATATCGCACATTTTCTGATAACTTCTACTGACAAGTGCCGTTGGGGGAGTGGGCTAGTGGAAAGACCATCATGCTGTCTGTTCCAGCACCTTAATTAATCAGTCTCTTTATTATGGAGATGTTTTCCCTGGTCTAGTTTCCTACTTTTTATCTTAAATTACTTTTGAATGAAAATTTCCATGAGGCTCCTCACTTTAAGGTCTTTTACTCACTTCCCCAAAATAGGTATATGTGACTGGATCCTTGTCCTGGGTTCATTCCTACAGGTGAAATGTGCTAGATGTCAGGGAGATTACTCATCGCAGTACCCTGTAGTTTTGTTGTATTAAATGAAGGAGATAAATTGCCATTATGTCAGATCACCTCACTTGTTATTTCAAATATGATTAAGGAGTGTACCTTTTATTCTTTGGGATTAATGGAAATTTCTGGTCTGCCTTAGTCTGGGAATAATATCTTGAAAATCAGTCAAAAGGAAATTTCTTTTGCGGTTTTATTTTTCTTTCCTCCTGATGTGAGAGGTATCTTTATAAAAGCTGCTTGCTGGAAATGCCCTAGGATTGTGGGCAGCTCTCTACCAGTGATTTAGTTACAGTTGCTCACATTAGGGGCTGCCAGTTTTACGCAGATTGTTTTTTTCTTTTCATATGCTTATTTTCAGCACTAAGACTTCTTGTTCTGAGTATGGTTAGTCTCTTTTATTTCAATGTTTTTTTAATTTCTCTTTGGTAGTCTTGTTTCTTTCACTCATCAATTAGCAGTAAGTACTATAGTACTGGTATTGAAAGTCCCCTGTTAGATGTTATATACTGCTATTGTTAAACGTATATGCTAGGTGGAGCTTTGTTTCTTGATGCAGTAGCTATTGTCCTACTCAAAGCTGTTCCCTCTACCTGGTGTGTACTTTGACTTCTTATTTATTTACCTCTCTTTACCTGCTCAATTCCTACTTGCCCTTCAGTTTAAATGTCATTTCCTTAAGGATGTCCCTAGACTAGGTGGTCCCAGGTTCTAGGCTCTCATTGAATTGTGTACTTGTCCTTTGTTGCTCCAAATAAATTGTAGAGTTGATCTGACATAATGGCAATTTATCTCCTTCATTTAATACAACAAAACTACAGGGTACTGCGATGAGTAATCTCCCGGACATCTACAAAAAAGGTTTTTTTTTTTTGCCGAGTAGTTGTTTGATGTCTGGCTCCCCAACTGGACTTTGCTCTGAGAGGCCAGTGAGCAAATGTTATATTTCCACTGTGTCACCGACACCTAATATAAACAACAACAAAAAAACCTATTTCCGTCGAGTCGATTCCGACTCATAGCAACCCCATAGGACAGAGTAGAACTGCCCTGTAGCGTTTCCAAGGAGCGGCTGGTAGATTCGAACTGCCAGCATTTTGGTTAGCAGCTGAGCTCTTAACCACTTCGCCACTAGGGCTGCTAGTATATAGTTGTTGATAGCTGCCATTGAGTTGACCACTGACTCACGGTGACCTCATTCACAGTAGAATGAAATCCTGCTGGATCCTGCACCATCCCCATGATTGGTTATGGATGGGACTGTTGTGATTCATAGGGTTTTTATTGGCTGATTTTCAGAAGTAGATCACCAGGCCTTTCTTCCTAGTTCATCTTAGTCTGGAAGCTCCACTGAAAATTGTTTATTTTTAGCATCATAGCAACACGTGAGCCACCAGTGACTGACAGGTAGAAACCCAACCCAACCCACTACCATTGAGTCAATTCCGACTCACAGTGACCCTACAGGACAGAGTAGAATTGCCCCTTTGGGTTTCCAAGGCTGTAAGTCTTTATGGAAGCAGACTGCCACATCTTTCTCCCATGGAGCACCTGGTGGGTTTGAACTGCCAACTTTTAGGTTAGCAGCCCAGCCCTTTAACCATTGTGCCACCAAGGCTCCTAGTTGGGTACCCAAAACCAAACCCATTGCCGTCGATCGATTCCAACTCATAGAGACCCTATAGGTAGAAGGCCCCTAAATATTTGTGACATGAATAAGTGTGACAACTTAGATAAAAAGTAGGCAGGAATATATCCAATAATTTTTCACATTGAAAATTAGATGTCCTAGAAACTTTGGTCTTTTTTCAGTTGAAACCTTTCTCTTTTTCCATTGAGGGGTTCGGTAGAACTTGAAGGAAATAATATTGAGGTGTTGACTCAAGACCTCATAGTCCACAGGTGCTAAGCCAGACACAGAAGCACAAGTCTGGCTTCCAGTGGGATGAATGATTGGAGACCATATACTGGCACTAGCCAAAGAGAAGGAGCATAGCTGTACACAGCTGTTTGTCCAAGCCTTTTAATGTTCCAGGGTCCAGGGCTTCATTCTGAATCTGGCAAAGCCCTGAAGATATCAGATTGATCATCTCCCAGCCAGATGACGTGACAGTGATTTTTGTGTTAAAGACCTTTGCCGGCTAGTCTTCCTGCAGAGATGACTCATTAGTTGGCTTTCAGCTAGGACATCATGGCTGAGAGAGTCTGCAGACTCTGTAGTGACTTATTTGGATCATAATCTAGTGCCAGGCCATTCCAGAAGCATCTTTTACCATCATCTTTCCTTGAACTGCTTAAGCTCATTATAAAGTAATTCATTTTGGGTCTATGGTGTATAGTCATTAAGGCCACGTTTGAAGTATTATAAGTACTTGCCTTCCTTTTGAACAATTGAAATTCACTGTCATGACTATAAGGCATAAGTTGTAAATCGGGGAAATTAGATAAGAAACAGATCCTTAGTGATTTAAACTGTCTGTGATGGTTGAGGTTGTATGTCAGCTTGGCTGGGCCATGATTCTTGGTGGTTTCGCTGTGGTTTGGCAGTCGTATGATGTTGTGATCATACGAAGGGATTTGATATAATGTGATCACCTCCATGATGGGATCTGCTGTGAGTAGCCAGTCAGTTGAAAGGGAGTTTCCTTGGGCATGTGGCCTGCATCGAATTTAAGCGGACATTCTGGCAAGGCTCATGGGCTCTTGCTTGCTCTGGATCCTGCAGCTGGCTCCTGTTTGTCTAACTTCCGGTTCTTGGGATTTGAGCTAGCAGCTTACCTGTGGTCTTGCCTGCCAATATTGGGATACATGGGTCTTTGCAGCCTGTGTGCAAGAGGCCTGCTCTCTGACCTGCTGATCTTGGGTTCGCCAGCCCCTGCAACTACGTAAATCACGAGAAGCCTCTATCCTGACCCACGAACTTGGGATGTTCCAGCCTCTACAACTGTGTGAGCCATTGCCTTGATATAAATCTCTCTATGTATGTGTTGATACATTTTACTGGTTTTGCTTCTCTAGAGAACCCAGCCTAAGACACTGACGCCTGAGCTATTTGACTAGTAACGTCCCCTACTCCCGCCTGCACCTTCTTGGTTTAGGAAACATCTTGGAGAGAAAACCAGAGCTGCTGCTAATTTAGCAAAGTTCAATGTATACATAGTAATGTTCCTTCCAGTCCCCCACCCATTCCAGTGCCTCTCATTAAGCCACCCTTAGAATTTCCTTTTATGCTCCTCTTCTATAATACCATCTCTGCATCAGCTTTTTTCCTCAGGCCCAGAAAAACAGGTTCTTTGTGAGTAGATGGTTCCCAGTGCAGACCTTTCAGTCAGCAGTGGAAAGATGCAAAGTAGCAACTGAGACTTAGGGATTGAAAACCTCAGCACTCTGGGTTTTCACCCTGAGCTTGCTTGGGGAAATCATGTTTTCCTTTTACCTCTTTGTTACCTCTGATTCTTCCGGTACACTACAGTAGTAAATCTTGTTTCTAATTCTTCCATGATTTTGTTCATTATCCTATAGTTTCTCCTTACTTGTCTAGTAGTTTAGAATACTATTACATTAGCATTAGTATGAATTATGAGTAGAACTCCAGACCGTCCACTTCTGTCAAACACTTCCAATCATCAACCAACTTTATGACATTTTCTCATGATCCAAGTGATTTGAAAATCATCTTCACTCATTGCCACAAGTTGCTGTGATGCTGACATCTGCTTTGACCGTGCGTGGCCTTTTCTTCAACTCACTTTAGTCAGCCAGCTGTGTTGGGGCTTGTTATCACTCTGCCTACACCATCATGAACTCGAAATTTCCCTAGGCAGCCACAGACTTCAGATTCAGCAAACATTGATTTTGTGCTTACCCCACGCTAGACCATGTGCTGGATATTTCCATAAATGTGAGATCACCCTCCTACCTACACCATGGACTCACATCTTCTGAACTCTTCATCCTCTGCACAACCCCCAGGCTCCTGAACCCTCTGTGTTCTCACACCTAGTAGTCCTGTTCCAGCTTTCTTGTCTTTTTACAAGCCTACAACTCATGGGTAACCATTTCAACAATGTACTCACAAAGATGACCAGGCCTTCCTGGCAGACTCCAAGAATCCCCTGGTAGCTTCTTATTTCTTTTTTAGAGCTGCTGACTATTATTGTGAAGAGTCCTAAAAACAAGGTGCTTGAGTCTGCTCCACTCTCATGTTCTCTCACCATCAGCTGAGCCCTTACACTGCCGCTAGCCAGTTCTTACAGACAACTCATATTGCAGTTGGGTCTCACCCACTCTCCCTCACTCTTAACATCTAACATTTCCAGTTCCTGGATGGTGCAAATGGTTAAGTGTGCAACTGCTAGCCGAAAGGTCGGTGGTTTGAACCCACTTAGAGGCACCTCAGAAGACAGGCCTGGCAATCGGCTTCCAGAAGGTCACAGCCGTGAAAACCCTATGGAACTGTTCAACTCTGCACATTTCGGGTCGAGATGAGTCAGGATTAACTCGGTGGCCACTAACAACAACAACAGTCAGTTAGGGTTCTCATCTGCATTGCTAACATTTCCTGCCACTTTGCTGTGAATATTGAGGATGTATTAAACTAGCTTCTATGTCATAATTTACAATCTTGAATACAGAGAGAAAATAAGTGGGAAGATATATAGCTTGTATGAGTGTAATTAAAACTCAACAACAGGGAAGAGAAGAATGGGTAATTTATTGATTTTATCTGATATGATTTTGAAGAAGAAGAGCGTGAGATTTAAAAGGACTTTTGGCCACTGACATTAGAGTTAACTAAACCATGAGTGTCTTTCTCCCAAAAGATAATTGCAGCTATGTGGCCAGCGACATGATTTTTTGGTGAAGATAAAAGCAAATTGAATGCTTGAGACCCCATCAGAAGAACAGATCCTCAGTGATTTAAACTATACCCTAGACCTGGTTTCTTCTGAGATTAGATAAACTTTAGTGACTCTGTTACCTTGTTGTTTGGTGCCATCGAGTCAATTCCAACTCATAGTGACCCCATGTGACAGAGTAGAACTGCTCCGTGGTTTTTTTTGTTTTGGCTATCATCTTTATGGAAGCAGATTGCCAGATCTTTCCCCACAGAGCCACTGGGTGGGTTCGAACTGCCGACCTTTTGGTTAGCAGCTGAGTGCTTAACCATTGTGTCACCAGGACTCCTTTTAGTGACTCTAGGTAATAGAGAATTTCTTGACTGATTATTTGGCTATTTCAGTTTTCTTCGAACATACATATATTTTTTACATCTTTATTTAAAATGGATGTTTTAATATGAAAGTAAAACAGAAAATAAATAAAATCATCCTGGGTTGTGATGGATGGTTTATCCCAAATGAGCCTGTGGCATTAAGTGTTAATCTGTTTTCCCTCGTGTGGTCCTGGTCCTGAGTATATTTTTCTAAGATGTCAATTGAAGAAGACCAGGCATAACAGGTCTCTAGTGGATCAATACAAAGCTTTGGACGATTAGGGTGGCCAAATGTGTTGGAGCTAAAATTCAGGGTGTTTGATCTCTGATAAATTAACAGATTTGAGATAAATTATTTTCCTTATCTTGATGCTGATGAAGATATTCTTAGAATCACAGTGATGCTTCAGGAACTTTCAGTGATATGATAGATCTTTGATAGTGTGGTCTCTGGTGAAAAACAAATTTTCTTACTGGTAAAATGAGCAAGTTCAGCTTTAATGTCCTAGGAATCTATGAAATTTAACATTGGGGATGGATGTCTAAGTAGATGTTGAACTGAGGCTGTTCACATCTGACCAGTGTCATCATGGTCTCTTGGAGGCTATTGTGATTAATAACTTGGACTCTGGCACCAGGTTACCTGGCTGCGAACCCCACCTGCTTCTACTACCTCCTAGCTGTACGCTTCAGGCAAAGGACTTAGTATTTCTGTGCTGCACTTGCCTCATGTGTAAACTAGGGATATCTCATACGGTTGTTGAAGATTAAGTGGAACAATATACAGAAGGTGCCTATAACCATGCCTGGCATTAGTAAACTAACGTATAAAACCCGTTGCCTTTGAGTCGATTCCAACCCATAGTGACCCTAGAGAACAGAGTGGAACTGCCCCATAGGGTTTCCAAGGAGCAGCTGGTGGATTTGAACTGCCAGCCTTTTGGTTCGCAGCCGTATCGCTTAGCCACTGCACCCCCAGGGCTCAAACTAACATGTAAGTGGTAGCTAACATTATTTGGAAAGTTTTCTTTGTTAGATGGCTTTATCTTAGTAGTTCTAAGAAAACAGCATTTCTACTAAGACTTTCTAAATTTTGGAGACTCGAAACAAATTAAAAGAAAGCTGTACCTAGTTTATGAGAAAATTTTAAAAAGTAATGCTGGCCTTGGACAAATTACTATCCCCCGTTCTGTCCTTCCTTGTCTCCTGTATAAAGGGACCAGAGCTGAACTCTGGCTATACAAACACTTAATAAGGCCTTCCATCTAGATTAACTCCAAATGGTATTTAAGCTCAGAATACTGCCTTTTAAATGCCCCTTTTTAAATCCACTCCTCTCTTTGCCCTATCAAGCCCCATTGCTTTTCTGAAGTGAAAGCAGATTTATTCCAATATTCTTCTTGCCCCTTAGTAAAGGAGACACTTCTAATAAAACGGAGGCTGTTGAGCTGCCTAGATTCGATGCTGTGTGCACCTAACTCCATTCTAGTAGCTATCTGGGCCTGCTCTCAACACTGGGGCTGGGAAGGGCAGACATCTCCTTCTAAAGAATCTTTTATTGATTTCATAAAAAAAATGCAGGAAATTTCCCAAGATTTGTAGACAATCATTAGAACATTCTAGGCCCTCACAGTTTGATCCAGAAGTTCTCTAAGAACTCACACCGATGCTCTTCTCTCGCCACATTTCTTTTCCCTCCCTACAGGTGGCCCTCAAATGCAATTTGTGTGAAGAATTATTAATTCCAGTAATTTAGTGAACTCTTCTTCATTGATGCCGAACACTGTCCACAGTAATGATTATGCATATGCTTAGATAACTTATTACAAGTTTTCTTTTTTAATTACAATAATATTTTTAAGTTGAAAGTTTACACAGCAAATTAGAATCCTATTTAACAATTTCTACACAAATTATTCAGTAATATTGGTTACATTTTTCACAATGTGTCATCATCCTCATTTCATTCCATTCTGGTGATACCATTTCCAGGACTCTAGTTTTCCCTGCCGCCTTACCTTCTCCTCTTCGCTTTAGAGTAATTTTTGACCATTTGGTCTCCTACAGATGATTTTATGAAGGAACTCATTATTCACAGGTGATGCTCTTTATTTTATGAACCAATCTGTTACTTAGCTAAAAGGTGACCACAAGGGATAATTTTGGTTTAAGGTTTAAAGTGTATATCAGGGTGATAGTCTCGGGGAGTCTTCTAGTCTCAACCAGTACAGTAAGTCTGGACTTTTTAAGAATTTGGGTTCTGTTCCACATTGTTCTCCTGTTCTATAAGGATCCGTCAATTGTGACCCTAATCAGAATGGTCAGTAGTGGTAGCCGAGCACCCTCCAGATTTTCTTTGATTACCACAGTAGCTTCAGATATATTCAGTTCTCCCAGTTTGATGTCTAGGTATATTTGCCTGTGACATGTTATATTAGTGGCAAGATTTATTGAACTGAGGTTTTCTGTTAAAGGGGGGCAATTTCTGGAAAAACATTAAATTGACAATTTCCCCTAAGAATTTTTTTTAAACATTAAATAACTAGACAAAGATGTTCTGTCGTTTCATTTTATTGGTTACACAAAGAACACAGAAATTTTTCAAGGCTTAGATACATTATTAAAATAGTATTTCATTAAAATATTTATTAAAATCACCTTAGTTTTATTGTATCAGCATATTCATAAAAAGTTTTCTGAAGGAAAAAAAAAATTAAGCTAACTTGTAGTTCACAGGCCATATCCTAACGAGTGTTTCCAACAGTAGAAATAATGTGGTGGGGACATGTATTACTTTTAAAAACTGCTTTTTTTAAAACCTGCATACCAGTTATAAATCATATCTGTGAATTATCACATTTAATTTTAAAGCGTAATTAAAGATTTTTTCTAATTTTTGACTTTTTATAACTTGAAAATAATCTCAGATTCCTAATGACTAGATAACTATAAAAAATAACCCATTGCCTTCAAGTTGATTCCAACTCATAGCAACCCCACAGGACAGAGTAGAACTGTCCCATAGGGTTTCCAGGGAGCGGCTGGTGGATTATAACTGCCAACCTTTTGGTTAGCAGCTGTAGTTTGCCGTAGTTCTTAACCACTGTGCCACCAGGGCTCCAGATAACTATAACAAATATTTTTATTGGGACTCAGTATCCTTCACAGTTATGTTTATAGCAGCATTGTGAGCCAAACAGCACTTTTACATCAGTCACACAATATGACACTAAAGTGTGTTTGAAATTGTATAATTGTATTCTTAGAACAGTATTGAGTAAGATACTACTTTATGCCTTGCTGTGGTTTTTAGTTGCCATTAAGTCAGTTCTGACTTACGGCGACCCCATGTGTACAGAGTAGAACTGCTCCATAGAGTTTCCAAGGCTGTGACCTTTTGGAAGCAGATCGCCAGGACTGTCTTCCAAGGTGCCTCTGTGTGGATTTGAACCACCAAGCTTTTAACTAGTAGTCTAACGCAACTCATTTTCACCTTATACATTGTTGTAAGAGTATATAACTTTCTCAGTCTACTATTTTATCATTTATTTTGACCTTAAAAAGAGGGTTATAATTTATAATGTTTTGAAAAATACTAGTTTAAGAAAATACATAGAAAACAAGAGCATCACCATATACCCAGAACCTGCCATTTGAAAATATTTATTTCATCTTAAGATAATATTTATGGAAAATATAATATAAATAAAACATTATGGCTGATGTCATATTTCCTCTATATTTCACCATCTCGTCTCTTTCCATCCCTCTCTTCCTTACCCATTCCCCTTTCCAGGAACAACTACTGTCACGAGATAGTGTGTACCCTTCCAGTCTGCACTTTTACTACATGTATATAGTCATGCTTCGCTTAACATCCACAATACGTTCTGTGAAATAGGACATTATGTGATTTGGATGTTGTGTGAACATACCTCGATCACCAACAGCAGCATTCACTGATCTTCTACCTTTGTGTGTGTTGTTTAATAACCTTTTGTTTCACTTCCAAATTGATACTTCTCCTTTGCCTCTTGCTGCTGCTATCAGTAGCACTGGTTTTGCTGCATTTGGGAGCAATGATGCACTTCGTGGTACTATTTTTGGAAGAAAATTAAACAGAGAGATAAACACTACAACGTTCAAGAGACTTGCAATACGTGAGATTGGATGCCGCTGCCTACGAGTTGAAGCATACACTGTTATGTGGTAAACTTTTTATTTGTGAGTAGGGAAAGTTCACATTAAAATAACAATAGAAAGCACAGTACAGTACATCCATAAGCCAGTAACGTAGGTGTTTATTATGACTATCAAGATATGTATTATAATATGTATGTATTATATACCATTATACACCTGGCAGCACAACCACTTTGTAAACAAGAGAAATGAAATACACATGTTGCGTGCAGGAAACTGTTGTGTTCGCTATGTCTGCGTATGTCTACTACATCTCCATTGGGATCTCTGAACTCTGTTATAACCTTATGTGACCACGGGTGTACATGCAGTCGGATGTTGCCTGAACAGACATTGTGGGGCGCATGACTGTATATCTTTAATATCATTTGTGTTTAAAATTTATTTAAATTATGTCATATTAATGTATCAGTTTGCAACTTTGTTTTGTATTTTCCCTCCCTCCACACTTAATTTTAAAATACCTATCCAAGGTGTTATCACCTTGGATGATGATAATAAGATATAGGTACTTATTTTAACTACCACCTAGAGTTCTGTAAAGTGACTTTAGCACAATTTATTTACCATCCCCCAACTGATGAATGGAAACCCTGCTGTTGTAGTGGTTAAGAGCTACAGCTGCTAACCAAAAGGTTGGCAGTTCAGATCCACCATGCGCTCTTTGGAAAGCTTATGAGGCAGTTCTACCGTGTCCTATGGTGTTGCTATGAGTTGGAATTAACTCGACGGCAACGGATTTGGTTTTGGGTTGAATTGATGAATGAAGAAGTTGATCACAGTTTTGTTTGTTTTTTGCCATGTTACTGCTACAAATTTTGCTGTAATAACCTTTTATAGGATATTCCTTTGGTACATATACAAGAAGTGGTATGTGCATTTCACGTGCCAAATTGCTCTCCAAGATAATTGTATCAGCATACTCCCACCTGCAGTCTATGAGGGTCCCCATTTTCCCATATCCTCACTTACACTTGGTATACTAAGCTGTTTTGATTTTTGCCAGTTGGATGAGTGTGAATTGCTAGTTGGTTGTAATTAGTAAAATTGGACACTGGCTAATATAGGTTTTTTGTTTTATTTTTAAATAGTAGAAAAAACAGCATTGTTTAGGTGGTGTTTTCCTCGAGGAGGACAAGGAAAACTGCTGCATCAATAATCTGGCTTAAAGCTCGTTGTTTTTGGCAGATATGCTGAGTCACTGGGGGGAAAAAAACAGACGGCCCCACCACAGTGCAGCTCCAAAGGGAGTGCGGTTATCATCTCCACTGACACACTGTCTTGGCATTGGAGCCAGGCTTCAGAGTCCCCTTTTCCAACAGTGCATCCAGTTTATGGGCCTGAACCTTTTGCTTTTTCTTTCTTACTGTGTCTTCCTTTTGGTCATTCAGCATCCCAGCTATTATGTTGGTAGAGAAAACAGAAAGTATATGAAAGTTAAGTTTGTCTTCTTGATAAAGTAATTACACTGAAGTTTTTTTCAGGATAGAGGATGTACATGGAGGGAGGGGGGAAAAGCAGCATTTGGGGAAGATTTCTGGGGCGAGCATGTGTTGAAAGCATTGCTTAAAATCAGATTTGGTAATTATTTGTGGGTTTCCATTATTCATGTAATCCTTTAGCCTGATTAGCATTCATAAAGTATAAACTCTACAAATGCAGGGCATTAACATGAATAATTAAAAGGTAGGGAGTTAGCACTACATGACTGGGTTTTCTTTTATTATTGCGGAGGCTATTTTAGTAACAAGAGGAAGCTTAGACTTGTAGACTGCTGATCTGGAGACCTCAATTAGGCTTTCAGCTGAGCCACATATCATGGTACATTGTATGTTGTCGTTGTTAGGCACCACTGAGTCAATTGCAACTTATAGCGACCCCACGTACAGTAGAATGAAACACTGCCCATTCCTGCGCCATCCTCACAATCATTGCTATGTTTGAGTCCATTGTTGCAGCCACTGTGTCAATCCATCTCATTAAGGATCTTTCTCTTTTTCACTGACCCTCTACTTTACCAAACATGATGTCCTTCTCCAGTGACTGGTCTCTTCTGATAACATGTCCAAAGTACATGAGACAATGTATCACTGTCCTTGCTTCTAAGGAGCATTCTGGCTGTATTTCTTCTGAGACAGATTTGTTCGTTCTTCTGGTGTCCATAGTATATTCAATATTCTTTGCCAATACCATAAGTAAAAGGTGTCAATTCTTCAGTCGTCCTTATTCATTGTCTAGCTTTCACATGGCTATGAGGCGATCGAAAATACCATGGCTTGGGTCAGGCGAACCTTAGTCCTCAAAGTGACATCTTTGCTTTTCAACACTTTAAAGAGGTCTTTTGCAGCAGATTTGCCCAAGGCAATAACGTTACTTGATTTCTTGACTGCTGCTTCCGTGAGTATTGATTGTGGATCCAAATAAAATGAAATCCTTGACAACTTCAATGTTTATCATGATGTTGCTTATTGATCCAGTTGTGAGAATTTTTGTTTTCTTTACATTGAGGTGTAATCCATACTTAAGGCTGTAGTCTTTGATCCTTCAGTATTGCAACTCGAGGCTTGAATTTTCTCTTCAGTTCTTTGAGTTTGAGAAATTCCGAGTGTGTTCTTTCCTTTTGGTTTTCTAACTCCAGGTCTTTGCACATTTCATTATGATACTTTGTCTTTTCAAGCTGCCCTTTGAAAATTTGTTCAGCTCTTTTACTTCATCATTACTTGTGTTCGCTTTAGCTACTCTACATTCAAGAACAAGTTTCAGAGTCTCTTCTGATATCCATTTTGGTCTTTTCTTTCTTTCTGTTTTTTTAAAGACGGTTGCCTTCTTCATGTATAATATCTTTGATGTCACCCACAACTCATCTGGTCTTCGGTCATTTGTGTTTAATACATCAAATCTATTCTTGAGGTGATCTCTAAATTAAGGTGGGATATACTCAAGGTCATGCTTTGACGCTTGTGTTTTAAATTTTCTTCAACTTCAATTTGAACTTGCATATGAGCGATTGATGGTCTGTTCTGTAGTCACGTCCCCTGGCCTTGTCCTGACTGATGATATTGAGCTTTTCTATCGTCTCTTTACGTGGATGTAGTCAATTTGATTCCTGTGTATTCCACTGGGTGAGGTCCACGTGTATTGTCACCGTTTATGTTGTTGAATAAAGGTGTTTGCGATGAAGAAGTTGGTCTTGCAAAATTCTATCATATGATCTCCGGTGTCATTTCTATCACCAAGGCCAGCTTTTTTCAACTACCAATCCTTCGTTTCCAACTTTCATGTTCCAATCACCAGTAATTTTCAATGCATCTTGATTGCATGTTTGATCAATTTAAGAGCGCAGACGTTGGTAAAAATCTTCAATTTCCTCATCTTTGGCATTAGTGGTTGGTGCATAAATTTGAGTAACAGTATTAACTGGTCTTCCCTGTAGGCATATGGCTATTATCCTATTACAGTGTTGTACTTCAGGATAGATCTTGAAATGCTCTTTTTGACTATGAATGTGACACCATTCCTTTTCAATTTTTCATTCCTGGCATGGTAGACCTGTGATTGTCTGATTCAAAATGACCAATACCAATCCATTTCAGTTCACTAATGCCTAGGATATCTATCTTGAAGTCTTCCATTTCATTATTGACAACTTCCAATTTTCCTAGATTCATACTTTGTATATTCCACATTCTGATTATTAATCAATGTTTGCAGATGTTTCTTCTCATTTTGAGTTTTGCCACATCAGCAGATGGAGGTCCCGAAAGCTTGACTATATCCACGTCATTAAGGTCGACTGCTTTGAGGAGGCAGCTGTTCCTCAGTCGTCTTTTGAGTGCCGTCCAACCTGAGGGGCTCATCTTCTGATGCTGTGTCAATGTTCTGCTATTCATAAGGGAGTTCACTGGCCAGTTTTTTAGAAGTGGATCACCAGGTCCTTTTTTATAGTCTATCTTAGTCTGGAAGCTTTGCTGAAACCTGTCCACCATGGGTGACCCTACTGATATTTGAAACATCAGTGGCATAGCTTGCAGCATCACAGCAACATGCAAGCCACCACAGTATGACAAACCGACAGACTAGTGGTGGATACCTTGTATGGTTGCATTACTTTCCTGGAAAAAGGAAGTTACTTTCCTGAAAAAAAATAATGTTCTTTGCTCCGTCTATATCAATTATAAAGGTATATACTGAATTCTTGAGAAGAGAGCTCTACTTAGCATAATCATATCAAAATAAATATAATTATTACTATACTTATAATTTAAAATTACCTTGATCGTTACCCTAACCCACTGATTCAGGAACCTCCAGTGTCCTTCCTACAATTTGAGACTTTTCTCTGGGGGTGTCTGATGGCCCCACAAACAAGTTCTCTCGCACTGGTGCCTTCCGTGCTGCTGTGCTGCCATGCACTGCTCCCCAACTTATGCTGTAAAGTCCTGTTTCTCAAACTGGCGTTCTACAGATCACTCCTTCTACAGGATGTTAATGGATATGCAACAAAAGAGTGTCTTCTAATTCAGATCACTTTGGGAGACACCAGGTAAAACAGACATTTCTTTATTACCAAACTGGTAAGGGCATTTAATATACCATTATGAATCACCAACAAAAGAAGGTAGTATACTTATTTGACCAGAGAATAATTTTGTGTCACCTGTATGTGTGTACTGCACACAGAACACCGTTTTAAGAAATTCTACAGTGTATGTGTGTCTGTGTGTGTACACATGCGTGTGTGTGTATGCCTGCAAAGCACTATGTAGGAAAATTTTCATTTGCCACCAAATGGTACCAAAGCTGTGAGCTGTTCTGTTACAAATGGATGTGTTACATTTAAAACAATGGCTTCTGGTAGATTCTCTGACCACCCCCGATATAGCTGAATTTCTCTTTAACTCACACTTGGACCCTGAACATAACAATGTATAAACCTAACTTGGCTGCTGGTTAGAAATGTGCAAAACGGCTTCTCAGCATTTTCTAGTTCCTGCTCTAAAGCTGAAGACAGGTATTATTCAATGTATGCCAGACTGGTATGTGAAGACATGGCTGCCTCTGGCCTCTGAATTCACATGGGGGATCTTTCCTTCTTCTGCAGCCTCATTCCCAGACTCTGGTCCTTCCCTCATTCTGATGTTCCAGTGATCAGAGGAGAAAGGAGAACCTGCAGTGGGAACTTAACTGTTCCTACTGTATCCATATCTGAGAGCTGCATGTGAACCAGTCATGGTGGATCTATTAATTTTCTGTATTCTGGATGTATAAATGCAATGGAAGTTAAGTCATGCTGTGGTCTGATTGTTCTGCAACTTGTTTCACATGTATATAACAAAAGACTTGACATAGAAGTTGGATAAATAACTGGGGTAAAATAAATGATAAGATTAAAGAGACAGGAATGGAAAGGAGGATCTGAAAACTTTGCCGTTTCTAGCTTTATAATACTAGGTTAAAAAGAACCACTGCCATGAATGGAGCATTTGCCGTGTGAGAAGCCCTGAGGGACACTTTTCTTTTTGTTCTCCTTTAATTCTCACAACCACCTTTTAAAGGAGAGATTTAACCCCATTTTGCACATTAGAATTGTTCACCATGAGTTGAAGTTAACTAGCCAAAAATAGCCCAGCTGGTAAATGGTGGACCAGCATTCAGAACCTACCTGCTTGTTCTCCTCCCTGTGACAGAATATAAGAACTGGAAGGGAAAGGAGCTCGTCTAATTCATATCCTTCATGTTTTACAGTGAGGAAACTGAGACTTAGAGGGCATTAACCAGAAACTAAGCCCATTGCTATAGAGTTGATTCTGACTCCTAGCAACCCTATAGGACAAAGTAGAACTGCCCCATAGGGTTTCCAAGGCTGTAATCTTTATGGAAGCATACTGCTGTATCTTTCTCCAGCAAGCAGCTGGTGGGTTCCAACTGCCTACCTTTTGGTTGGCAGCCACACGCTTAACTGCTGCACCACCAGGACTTCTTAGAGGGGATTAGATTTCTCAAAATCTCACAGTGACTGGTCACCGTTCTGCTCCTCTGGCACTAACTTAGTGTAACTTAAAAATAAATAAAATGTCAGACATAGTAAACCATTTCAACATACAAAAGAATAAGGAAAGTTTTTTTTTAGTTTATCAGTACCACTCTGGAAATATTTTATTTTTCTTTTGTCAGTATAAAAGTAGCATGTGATTATTTTTAGAAAGTTTATAATATACAAAATATTTATTAAAAATAAAAATTATAATAATCACATCATTCTGAGAAAACTGCTTTTGACATTTGGATGTCTTTTATTCCAGTTTTTTTTTCCTGTGCATCGTCCCAATAATTCGGAAGGTAGACATTCTGCTACTATTTAAAATCTGCCAGTGGTTATGCTCCTAAGATTTTCACAAAATATTCTTAAGTTTATGTTTATCTCGGAGTGCCAGAAAACATTTCATTCTGCTTTTTAAAAAATAATTTATTTTTTTTGTTGTTGTTGAGAATATACATAGCAAAAATATACACCAAGTCAAGTTTCTACATGTACAAATCAAGTGACACTGATTACTTTTTTCAAGTTGTGCAGCCATTCTCACCCTTCATTTCTGAGTTGTTCTCCTGCATTACCATAAACTCACTGCCCCCTAAAGTTCCTATCTAATCTTTCCAGTTGCTGTTGTCAATTTGATACCCTATAGATAGATCTTAAAAGAGCATAATACTCAAGGTAGATATTCTTTAGTAGTCAAGCTGAACTATTGTTTAGTTTTAAGAAGACTTCAGGGTATATTTTTGATTTAAGATTTAAAAATTATCTTAGGGCAATAGTTCATCCAGCCTCCGTGGCTCCATGAAATCTGGATTCCGTGAATATTTGAAATTCTTTTCTGTATTTTCCTCCTCCTTTTGATAAACTTATACTTAAAAATTTAGAGAAGTATTTAAGACTGGAGTGTATAATTGATTACTAATAAATAAAAGCAGATATTAAAAAATTTGCTTTTCAAAAATCTTAATTAAAAGTTTGCTTCTTCCCTTTCAAGTATTTCTGAAAGGTCAATGCACTTAATAATATAACCATTAGTACAGCACTTTGCAACTTTAGCATTCTTATTTTTAAAGGAGGGTGGTATCGCAGACACTACTATAAAAACTGGAAATAATTTATTTAGAATTAGTTCCAAAGTAATTCAAGATCAATAAAAGAATTTTTACTAAATCTTGAGGCAACTCTAGGCAACAGCTAGACAGATCTTTCCTTTCGTGTACAAAGGCACTTAAATGTTAAGGGTTAATTTTAATAAGTCAAATGTTAGCAATACGATCCATAAAGAAAGAATTGAGAAGGAAAATCCCATTCAGAGAAACAATGTAGGTGGTTGTGAACAACAGTTTTCTCTCCTGGAATGCTAATAAAACCTGTGAAACTTGGAACTTTTATCAAAATAATTGTTTAATAATAATTGCTAAACTGTATTCAGCACTTGCTATGTGCCAGGCACTTTGTATACATCATTTTTATCTTAATCCTCTCAATAAGCCTATGATGGATAGTGAACTGGATAGTGTAAAAATCCCCTTTACAGATGACTAAATTGAGACTCAGAGAGGTTAAGTAGCTCATCCAGGATCACACAGCTCAGAAGTGGTAGAGTCTGGACTAGTATCCAGGTCTGCCCACATTCTTAAACATTACTCTTGATCATTTTGTAGGTTTTTATAGGTTTCCATGTTTTGTTTCACTTTTCCTTTTCATTATTTCCAGTACTTGTGTCTTTAAGCTGCATCTATGCTCTTCCTTCTACTGAGCTCCCCGCTAACAAGATCCTGGTCAGAGTTCTTGGGAAAAAAGACTGTTAACGTAGTCATCCTATGCCTCCAGACTCATAGTTTGGCTTTAGGATACAAGAAAATCTGAGCCTCTCTTTGGAAGATTCTTTAGTCTTTGAATATCTTTTTTTTAAATTGTACTTCAGGTGAAGGCTTACAGAACAAATAGTTTCTCATGAAACAGTAGTACACATATTGTTTTATGACACTGGTTAACAACCCCACAACATGTCAACCCTCTAACTTCTCATAGTCCTTGAATATCTTGTCTTATCTTTTGAGCTCCAACCTCACGTGTTTAATCATTTGCTAGACCTGGTTGTCCTGCAGGCCCTGAAAACTCAGTTCAGCACAAATGAAGCTATCCTTTTTCTGCCACTCCCATCCCTCCATTAAAAAAAAAAAAAACACAAAATGTCCCTGAAGGTGGATGTGTTTTTAAATTCTGTAGCATAACAGAATGACATCAAGGTTATTTTACACTTTACTACTCTGAACAATCCTTGTAGGTAAACACTTTCACACATTTTTTCCCCTGAAGATAGAAGAGCAAGTTCTCTTCCCCAAAACTGGAGGAACCCATAGGGGTTGGTAGGCCTGAGCTGCCCTGACCTTGCTCCCCTCACCATTTGTCTCTCTCTCTAAATCTTAATGGCAGCCCTTGATTCTGTTTTACCATAAAGATCGTAGAGTTTATTTGCTGAATCAAAAGAAACTTGTGGCTGCTCTGAGTTCTTCAAAGAAGAAATCTCAGTGATCCATCAGAAGTTAGCCAGCGACAACCTGCAGCCAAATCTAACCTTTGACCTAGTTTTATACTGCCAAGAGCTAAGAATTTTCTTTTACATTTTAAAAGGGCTGAAGCAAAAACAAACAAACAAAATGCCACAGAGAGTCCTGTGGTCCGAAAAGCCTAAAATATATACTATCTGGTCCTTTCCAGAAAAGGTTTGTGGACCCTGCCTTTGATCCTTCTCTATATTAAAAACTAGGTGTTGAGTGTAATGATTAAGGGTATCAGCTGTAAAATGAGAGAACTGGATTCACTTCTGGAGCTATTACTGTAAGACTATAAAACTTTAGCTAAGTTACATAACCTCTGAGGTTCGTGGACTGGCTTTTTTCTTGGAGATAAAGGACATATGGAGCCTTAGGGTCACTGGCCAACCTGAAGCCTGCCATAAGAAAGGCCAGCCTACAGCTCGAACCTACCCAGAGGCACCTTGGAAGACAGGCTTGATGATCTGCTTCTGAGAGGTCAGAGCCTTGAAAACTCTATGCAGCAGTTCTGCTCTGCACACATGGGGTCACCATGAGTCAGAATAGACTCACCGGCAACAATGAAAAAAAAAAAAAAGGGCCAGCCTAAGGACAAAGCTGGCCCAAGGAGGAATCCAGAGCACGAAAACCACAGAAAAATGGAGCCTGATGTCTTGCCAAATTTCCATAACAAACTGAAGCCTTTTTTACTTTTGGGCCTGTTGGTTATGAATGCCTATCTTGTTATCAGTTGCTGTCGAGTCAGTTGCAACTCATGGAGACCCCATGTGTGCAGAGTAGAACTGCTCCATAGAGTTTTCAAGGCTGTGACCTTTCGGAAGCAAATCTCCAGGCCAGTCTTCCAAGGCATCTCTGGGTAGGTTCCAATCCCCAACCTTTTGCCTAGTAGTAGTCCATCAGTAACCATTTATGCCGGTCAGCTAGGTTGTGTTTTCTGATATTTAGACGTGGGAGTGTTGTTATCGATTTTTACAGTACTCTTATGTGCATTGTTGTTTACTGTGGAGTTGATTTCGACTCACAGTGATCCCATGTGATGAAGCAGAACTGCCCCATAGTGTTTTCTAGGCTATAATCTTTACGGCTACAGATTGCCAGGTCTTTCTCCTGCAGAGCCTCTGGGTAGGTTCGAAATGCCAACCTTTTGGTTAGCAGCTAAGCACTTAACCGTTGTGCCACCAGGGCTCCTTCTACATGCATTAACTGCACCTAAAAACATTACAGTGGCAAGGAGAATGGGAGTTTTAGGCCAGACAGCCCAGACTAGGACCTAGAGAGGGATGATCACATCACAACTCTAGGGTGCTATACATCTGGGGGAAGGGGGTGCTAAAATGGATGTTGGGGAGATAAATACGATGTCCACTACAAGTTTTAACACAGTTCCTTCACACAGCAAGCATTTATTATCTGTTAGCTGCAGTTATTATTCTCTAAAAGTGCAAGCCTATTTTAGGAGATAGCTTTGGATCCCTTAGTAACTAGCAATATATTTTGTAGAAGTATTCCAGGAGAGCAAAAGCAAAAGTCTCTTGAGGCCTGGCCTGGAAGTTCCACAAAGTCACTTCTGCCATATTCTGTTGGTCAAATCATGTCACAAGGCCAACTCAGATTGAAGGGGTAGGGAAATAGACCCCACCTCCTAGCGTGAGTAGTGGCAAAGTCAGATTGCCAAGGGGCCTGGACATGGCAGCGTGATTCATCAAGGCAGTATTGTAACATTCTCCCACAACTGCTGATGTCCACTGACCGAGGTGCATCACTGTGATTGTAAGGCACGTGGAATACTGGTGGGAAGGTATTTCAGGTTTATAAGCAAGTGTGCATTATATATTTTTTTTCTCAATGTATTTATGAGTGTGTTTACGTATGTTATGTTTTAAAACATGTACTTATTGGCAGGTTTGTATTTTACGTTTCTCACCCAGGAGAAGGTAATCCAGAAATTCCATCCTACTTTATTACGCCGACTTAGTGAGGTTCTTTAGCTGGCTGTGTAAATAAATGACTGGAAAGAGTAACATGTACACTTGAGAAGCTGCAAAATAAATCTTTTCTAAACTGATTAAAATGCTGCCTTTAATATTCTGGAGTACCTGGATGGTATAAAAAGTTGCCATGCCTGCTGCTAGCTAAAAAGTTGGTGATTCAGTCTGCCCACAGGTGCGTTGAAAGAAAGTCCTGGTGATCTACTTCTGAAGAATCAGCCATTGAAAACTCGGTAGAGCACAGTTCTACTCTGATACACATGGGATTGTCATGAGTCAGAATTGACTCAACGGCAACTGGTTTGGTTTATTTGTTTTTTAATTCTAGATGGTTTCAAGCATCCCTTCTCTTTCTTTATTTGGATTTTTTTTTGTTAATATTTAGAATAAACTGGAGTCTGTGGTCAAAATAGAGGTTAAATTCTAGCACATACATATACTCAGATGCAATGCACACACATGCATATTTGTATGTAAACAGCTCAGGATTTCAAAAGGCCTTCTGTTTCTATACTCTTTATATATACGTTACCCCATAGATGCGTCCCCCCACCAAGCCAGGTGACCAGATGGCTCATGAGATCTCTCTGCTTACACAATTTTGCATCTCCTCCATCACTAATCTGTTCCTGCTTAGCTGATGTCTGGGATTCTGCCTTTCTTTCCTCCCCACCCTCCAAACATCCTCAGTCCATTACCTCTGCACAGATCAGCATGTTCATCTAGATACAGATACATGTGAACACCCTGGGACATGTGGAGTCTTCTGGTTTTCATCTCATTCTAGAGCCAATGCCTGTAATAATATTGACCAAAGTCAGTGGGAAAGAAGAGTACATAAATTCTGTTCCTCCTTCCCTTCTCCCTGCTTTACAGCAGGGTGGTCCCCTGTTCCCAGGGTCCTCAGTTGCATTTGCTGCCCTGTGTGCAGGCCCTGTTCTCCCCATCCCTAAACCCCATCCTTTCGCCATACTGGTGATGCATCCCCCAGGATAGCTTGGGTGTGCCTCTAAAAGGTGGATAGATTTATCTTTAGAGTAAAAGAATCTAAATATACCCTTCTTCTTTGTGATACAGTGACTTAAGATGAATTCCCTAAAACTGTTGGGGTCCACAAGGTCCATGGATATGTGGAATTATATACAAAGTATGAGTATATGTCCCTAAGTGCATTTTTCTGGGGAGAAAGTCCATAGCTTTCATCAGATTCTCAAAAGGACATGTAATCCAAGAAAAGGATAAAATCTCCCATCCTAGAGGGTCTTGGTGAAAAGGAAAAAAAAAAAAAAAAAAAGGCAATGAAAGGATATAGGAGAAAATATTTTTGTAACCTATTTCACTGTGTTAACTAGCAGAGGGAAAATCACTTAGAAAAACTAAAAGGTTCAAGTACATCAGGGCATGAGGGTAGTGAAGAGTCCAGGAAGAGTCCAGAAAGAGAAGAAGCTTTTGTTGGGAAGAAACCACTGGTACCCGCAGAGCGTGAATCAAGCCCCACAATCCCCAAGAGAAGAAAACAAAGGGAAACATTCACTGAGTAGCTTTCATATGCTAGAATTTGAGCTACATATGCCAGAATTTGGGCTATACACTATAATTGTGTTTTATTTAATCCTTTCAATTATTTATTGATTTGATGGGAAACACTCAGGCTTTGGAACTAGTCAGAAATATCTAGATTCAGATTTGAATTTTTGCTCATCACTTAACTAAGTAACATGAGGCATACCCTCTAACACTCTGAAACTCAGTTTTTTTTTTTTAATTGTGCTTTAGGTAAAAGCTTACAACTCAAGTTAATTTCTCACACACAAATTTATACCCATATTGTTATGTGACCCTAGTTGCAATCCCTATAATGTGATAGCACACTCTTCCTTTCTACCTCTGATTTCCCATGTCCAGTCAACCAGCTCCTATCCGTTTATACCTTCACATCCCGCCTCCGGACAGGAGCTGCCCATTTAGTATTGTTTATCTACTTGAACTAAGAAGCACACCCTTCACAAGTATTATTCTATGTTTTATATCCAGTCTAATCGTTGTCTAAAGAGTTGGCTTTGGAAATGGTTTTAGTTCTGGGTTAACAGAGAGTCTGGGGACCATGTCTTCTGTCCTCTAGTCTCAGTCAGACCATTAAGTCTGGTCTTTTTACGTGAAACTGAGTTCTGCCCCCACATTTCACCTGCTGCATCAGGGACTCTGTTGTGTTCCCTGTCAGGGCAGTCATTGGTGGTAGCCAGGCACCATCTAGTTCTGTTCTCAGGCTGGTGGAGTCTCTGGTTTATGTGGCCCTTTTGTCTCTTGGGGTAATACTTTCCTTGTGTCTTTGGTGTTCTTCCTTCTCCTGTGTTCAGGTAGGTTGGGACCAGTTGATGCATCTTAGATGGCCACTCGCTAGCTTTTAAGACCCCAGACACCACTCACCAAAGTGGGATGCAGAACATTTTCTTAATAAGCTTTGTTATGCCAGTTGACCTAGATGTCCCCTGAAAGCATGGTCCCCAGACCCTCGCCCCTGCTATTCTGTTCCCTCAAAGTGTTTGGTTGTGTTCAGGAAACTTAGCTTTTGGTGAAACCCAGTTTTCTTAATTGCAGAATGAGGTCAAGAGCACTCCCAAAATTTATGTAAAGAGTAGGGATTATATAATTTTAGGTGCTCAGTAAATACTATTATCACATTTTAGACGTGATAAGGTTGATAGTTAGAGGTTGGTTGGAAAGTGGGGCTGGCCCTGAGATGGGGTTCCCACTGACTGCCTAGCTATGAAGTTCAGCCCCTGTAGTTCCACAGTCCCTTCATTCCCAGGCCTTACTACTGCCTTACCCCCTAGGTTTTAACAGACATTACTGTTGCTTTGGAATTAGGGAAGACTCTGTCCGCATGTCCAGTTGTGTTCCTGGTGGTTCAAGTTGAAACTGGCTGATGAAAATACTGCTACATGGTGGTACTGAAGGCATTGTTTGGTTTTATTTAGATTATAGGCTTCAGTGAGTTAGCCTAGGAATTAACATATATCACATTGCTTCTGCAGTGAAAAATATTTTCTAAAATTCAAACAAATAACCTATTCATATGTTGGAGACTACTAGTAGATATAAAATTGTAAGGTCTTGAAGAATAGCTTCTCATGAAAAAGAGACCCAAGGAAATATGATATTGACAAATATTTATACTTTACCCATTGTTGATTGAGGGTTAACGCCATGTCATTTTGACATGAAACTTGTTCTACCCACTTATTAGTTGTATGACATAATGAAATAAGGGACACACAGAGGATGCTTATTGTTTATCCTTTTTGTGACAACTCAAGCTTCTATTCTATTCCAACCATAGGTAATTAGGAGTTGCTACTATGATTGAGCTTACTGTGATGCCAAGGCTTGAGTCATGAAACCCAGTGTGGACATCTTTCCTTCCCTTGAGGAGAAAAAGGCCAGCTTTCTCAAGAACCATTCATTTCCTCTTGCTCCCATGCCCCAGGGGTGGGGAGAGATGTCACATAAATTTATGTGACAAAACAAGTATATATATCAACAATGTATGGTCATTTGGATGTCCTTTATAATTCATAGCATAAGAAACAATTAAGCTGTTATAACTTACTGAATATTTTAATTATTCCTCAGACTTAATCATTCCTTATAAATTCAACCCTCCATGAGCCAAGAGTTTTAAACTGCCTTTATTTTGAGGGGATTTTCAGTAATTTATTGCAGGTTTTTTTTGGTCAGTATTTTCTTTTCTTGGTAATTCCTCCTTGTTTCGAGGTACTGTCTGAATAAAATAGAGTGGAAAAATTCAAGATCTGTGATCCCGAAAGATAGTCATAATGTAAACCTGAAAATGTCATTTTCCTAGAAAATACATTTTGTAGATATCTATAGATTATATCCAAATTATATTCTTGTTCTCACTGTGGACATGTGTTGTTAGTTGTGGTCGAGTCAGTTCCAACTCATAGTGACCTTACGTGTAACAACAGAATGAAATGTTGCCCAGTACTGCATCATCCTCACAATTGTTCATGTGTTTAAGCCCATTGTTGCAGCCACTGTGTCAATTCTGTCTCATTGAGGGTCTCCCTCTTTTTTGTTGACCTTTTACTTTACCAAGCATGATGGTCTTCTCCAGCAATTGGTCCCTCCTGATGACATGTCGAAACTAAGCAAGATAAAGTCTCACCATCTTCACTTCTAAGGAGCATTCTGGCTGTACTTCCTCCAAACTGATTTGTTCATTCTCTGGCAGTCCATAATACATTCAATATGCTTAGTCAACACCACAGTTCGAATGCATCAATTCTTCTGTCTTCCTTTTTCATTGTCCAGCTTTCTCATGCATATGAGGCTATTGAAAATGCCATGACTTTGGTTAGGCTCACCTTCTTTGCTTTGTAACACTTTAAAGAGGTCTTTTGCAGCTGATTTTCCCAATGCAGTATGTCATTTAATTTCTTGATTCAGGGACAGATTACCCAATAAGCAAGGTACACTCTGGCTTACTTGTGTTTACTTACTAATCTGTAGTGCACAGTTTCACCTGTTTTTCAAAGATGTGGTGAAACCCATGTGAAATGGTTCACTACAGATTAGTAAGTAAATACAATTAAGCCTGTGCATACTTTGCTTACTGGTTAATCCACCCCAGTCTTGACTGCTGCTTCCATATACATGATTGTAGAATGGAATCCTTGACAACTTCAATTTCTTCACCATTTATCATGATGTTGTTTACTGGTCCAGTTGTGAGGATTTTCATTTTCTTTATGTTCAGGTGTAATCCATATTGAAGACTATAGTCTTTAACCTTCATTATTAAGTGCTTCAATTCATCTTCACTTTTGGCATCTGCATATCTCAGGCTGTTAATGAATCTTCCTCCACTCCTGATGCCGCGTTCTTCTTCATATAGTCCAGCTTCTCGAATTATTTGTTCAGCATACAGATTGAATAAGTAAGGTAAAGGATACAATCCTGCTGCATACCTCGTCTGATTTTAAACCAGGCAGTCTTCCCTTCTCCTGTTTGAACAACTGCCTCTTGATCCCATATACAGGTTTTGCATGAGTGCAATGAAGGGTTCTAGAATTTCTGTTCTTCATGATGTTTTCCATAATTTGTTATGATCCACACCATTGAATGCCTTTGTATAGGCAATAAAATACAGGTAAACATCTTTCTGGTATTCTCTGCTTTCAGCCAAGATCCACCTGACATCAGCAGTGACATCTATTGTTCCAACTCCTCATCTGAATCTGGCTTGAACGTCTGGCAGTTCCCTGTTGATGTATAGCTGCAGCCTCAGCTTTGAATTATCTTCAAAATTCTGCTAGCATATATTAATGCTATTGTTCAATACTTTCTGCATTCCATTTGATTGCCTTTTTTTGGAATGGGTGTGAATATGAATTTCTTCCAGTCGGTTAGCCAGGTAGCTGTCTTCCAAATTTCTTGACACAGATGATTAAACCCTTCCAGCGTTGCATCTATTTGTTGAAGCATCTCAATTAATAATCCCAGTAGAGGGAACCTTTCAAAGAAAGGTCAGATATACCTACCAAAACAAAACAAAACAAAAAACAAACAAACCTCACTGCCATCTAGTTAATTCCAACTCATAGCGACCCTATAGGACAGAATAGAACTGCCCCATAGAGTTTCCAAGGCTGTAAACTTTTACGGAAGCAGACTGTCACATCTTTATCCTTGGGAGCAGCTAGTGAGTTCGAACTGTCAACCTTTTGGTTAGCAGTCGAGTGCTTTAACCACTGTGCCACGAGAGCTCCTGGGATACCTACCAGAAATACATTAAAACACACACACACACACAGCTTTATATGTCCACACACACTTCTCACTGGTTGTGAAAATAAGCCGGTGTATTTAAACCTAGTTTATGGAGGACAGAGGTTCAAGAATGAATTTAGGTGGGCTATGACCAAGTTGAAATGGTCCGTGCACAATCATTTGGGTCTGCATTTTTCTAAGAGGGTTCAGAGCTCATAGATTTCTTTTGGAGAAAACTGTGACATAAACAATTTAGAAAGCACTTTTCAGCAGTAAGTTAGGTAGTAGATGTAAGTAATGTCTTTCTCCTCTTCTTGGGAGAACTTCGAATTTAATTTTCTGTATGTTCAAGGCTTTGTGGTCTTAGAAATTCAGGGAGGATGGAAGGAGCTGGGTGTGGTAAAGGATAAGTGACAGTGATAAATATGAATAGGACCAATGGGAGTTTGAAGGCCAAACAGAGATTTTGCTAGCCTAATGGTATTCATTTTTTGAGCAGGCTGGTGCTCCTATATATGAAGCTTTAGTGATGGCCTTAGCTTTATGAAATGAGATGTCATGCTTTCTGTCACTTTGCTCTGTCTGTGTGTGTGTGTGTGTGTGTGTTTGTGTGTAAGATAACCTTGTATCCATGGTCTCTATGGACACAAGGAGCAATTCTAATTTAGAGATGCTTGTGCTCCATATTACTGGATCCACAGGCTCTCAGGGAAATATTCTCTGTCCGTTGATGTGATAGAAAGGACTCATGGCAGTGTGAAGTTGTTAGCCATCTCAAGCTTTGTTTCATAGGCCTTTTCTTTAGGATGGAGACCATTGTTTTTCTAGTTGTCTGCTGTTGATAGAATTTTCATCGCATATAAACATGACTCAACATTGAAGGGACTCTGAATTAGTTGTAGCCTCAGTGTCCATGAAAACTGAAAGAGGATTGTGACAAAGGATTTTTTAACAATGGATTTTTCTGGATAGATATTTGTACCTGCTGAGTCAGAGATTTCTCCCCCGAAAAGTGTGTATCTTAACCCAGGGACAATATAAGTAAAGTAATGTCTGCTAATATAACTTTTAACCAAGCACATCAATTTCGTTTTTACAATTAAAAGACTCAATATTACAACTGCCACCAAATCTTTTACTAAATATGTTAGGATTCTAATTTAGCGAGACTGCATATCACATTCTATGAATGCAGCCTTTGTTGTGGCAAATCATCTTATTTCCCTTTTCTGTATCCTAAGTAACAACTGTTTCTAGGTTGGCTGCAAGATTAAAGGAGCCTCATCTCAGCATGCTTGGTTCTGTTAATTCAGCCCAACTAAATTGGTGGTTTAGTGGTAGAACTCTCATCTCCATGTGGGAGACCCAGGTTCAATTCCTAGCCAATGAACCTCATGCACAGCTACCACCCATCTGTCAGTGGTGGCTTACATGTTGCTGTGATGCTGAACAGGTTAACAGAAGCTTCCCAAGTAGGAAGAAAGGCCTGGCTATCTACTTTGGAAAATCAGTCCATGAAAACCCCATGGATCCTATGGATCACAGCAGTGTAATACACAACTGATTGTGGGGATGACACAGGACCGGGCAGCATTTCGTTATGTTTGCACGGGGTTGCCATGAGTTGGAGGCTGAATCGATGGCAGCTAATAACAATACCAATTACCAATTATGCTAAGGTAGACTTTCTCCAGTCATCTTCAATGTTATGGAATTCATCCTCTTGACAAAGTGGTTTTATATCATACAAATAAAAAGTGGCATGGTATTAAGAACTAAAGATTTTAACTAGTTATAACCTGAGAGATAGGCAGGTTGTACCATCCCCATTTTATAGACATAGAATCTGAAACTCTAAGCCTCATGGTAAAGTAGTAGAGTTGGGTTTGAACTTTTGTTGTCTCCCTGTAAAATACTGTAGGACGTTATCTGGAATCTAATGGTGTTTTTAGGCTTATGGGGAGAATGGAGGCCAGCATATCTCTGCAGCAAAGCCCTTACCTCAAATGTGTCAGGCTTTTGAAAAATACTTGATACTTGAATCTCAATGAGAATGAGATGATGTTGTTGGCATGGGTTCTGTTTATGTTAAATTGGAGAAACTTTGCAAAAGAAACTTGAAGATAATTCCTATAGAATTGTGACTTTTAAAGGTGAGGGTTTTACTGCCAGATGATCTTAGGTCTCCCTTATTCAAATGTTTATTTTAGAAAAGTTGAAGATAAAGATTGCATTCAGGTCACTTCTTAGCACTGTTAAGTATTATTGTGTTAAGTTTTGTATGATTTTATTCAGAAGTTTTTTTCAATCTTTAACAGAACTTCTGGGTCTAGAGGATAGTATGATCCATAAGTTTTACATAGCAAAATTATGTAAATTGACATAGACTACATTTTATCTAGTGGTATTTTTTTTTTCTTCCAGGCAGACAGACATTAATTGATATACTTGATAGTGCTATAACTGGTTTAAAAAAGTCTCTCGGTGGCGCAAACAGTTAAGTGCTTGACTGCTAGCTGGAAGATTGGCAGTGCATACCCACCCAGAGGCACCCCAGAAGACAGTCCTGGTGATCTGCTGCTGAAAGATCATAGCCTTGAAAACCCTCTGACATACATGTGGTCACCATGAGTCTAAATTGACTTGATGGCAACTAACAACAACATACTGGCTTGGGTGTAAGCCTGTTCTTTCTGAGGACATTTTGAATGAAAATATCATTTGCCATTTCTTCTGTATCTCTTTTGGCTTTCAAGAAATTTTTTTGGGTTCATCTATCAAGGCTAAGATGTGTAATTTTCATTACTTTTGCTGTGTTATATAATTCTTATATGGATATATTGCCTTTTATACTGTAATTCCCAAATGGGTTAAATCCATTATTCATCTTACGATTCCCCTCATAAACTACTGATGTAGCTAAGTAACGGGAATGAATCCTCTGTTTTTCAAATGAACAAACTCAGACACAGAAATGTAAGTGCCTTTTCCCAAACGCGCAAATAGAGCTAGGATTACATATATAAATTTTAAAGTATATATTTTTAAAATTCTTATTTACTTATTTACAACAAATGATACTTATTTGAGAAAAAGTTTTTCTTTTTTTCTTCATTTATCAGGAGATTAGATGGAACAGTGCATGGTTCCAGGAGTTTAAAGTAAGATGAATATTAAGCTTCACGTTCAAGCATGCTTAGTAGTGTATGTGAAGACACGAGGTACAATTCCTCGCTTAGAGATAAACCAAAACCATTACCATCAAGTCAATTCTGACTCATGGTGACCCCATGTTTTATAAAGTAGAACTGCTCCATAGGGTTTTCTTGGCTGTAATCTTTATGGAAGCAGATCATCAGGGCTTTCTTCTGTGGAGCCACTGTGGGTAGGTTTAAACTGCCAATTTTTAGGTTAACAGCTCATAGCAAACCTCTTGTGCCACCCAGGCTCCTTTTGACTTAGCGATACTGTGTTTCGTGTTACTGGATCCAAAGGGTCTAAAGGAAAGGATTGGGTGTGTGTTACATTTACTGCCTGTAATATATAGATTCTACAATGTCTGGTATTATAGCTATTTGTTTATATGTCACAACATCTCCTATTGGATATAAGCTCATGGGAGGAGGGGAGAGAAAATATCTTTTTTTAAATCCTGTTAACAACTTAGTTGAATGCTGAGAATATCGACTATTAATAATGTAGAAACTCTCAGTGTGATTATTGTATACAGTAAATGCATTTATAGTGTAATTATTCTGCTGTTTTCCCATTAATGCCATTCTTTCAAATCAGAATTTGAAGCCAAACAAAACCAGCCAATCATGTGGGAGAAGATTACAGGAGCATTGTTTTAATGTATCTGCTTTTTGGTTCATTAGGGTATTTAAAACTAGGATTTCCATTCAGTATAACCCACTAAATGGATGTTAGAGTTGCCTTATAAAAATTGATTTTGAAAAGAAGAGAGCTCTACTTTTATTATTTATGTTATAAATTACATGATGAAAGCTCTGCTTTTATTCTTCAGCTTTTTTCCTTGCTTATTGGTGATGCTAACCGTGTACAAGGGATACACAGTTTGCCCACCAGGTGGTTTTTCTTATCTGTGCTATTGTGTGAGTAATGGCTGCCCACTGTCTGAAGTAGTTGTTGTGATCAACTGGGTAATGCCATTTAATAGACTGGGTTCAGGCACCTTGGGGTGTGAAATGTAGGTCACTCATCACAAACAACCCTGTCACAGGAACAGGAGACCTGCTGGTTGTCATTTGTCTTTGCATAAATGGCTCATCCTGGCACTTGAAATCACTGGCATAAATTGGGTCAGGTAGTAGGCTGAACTATAAGGAATTTCCATACTTGACAACTGGTTTGGGCTTAAAGGGGAGCCTGTAGCTGAATGAAGCCCTGATGGCGCAGTGATTAAGAACTCAACTGCTAACCAAAAGGTCAGCAGTTTGAATCCACCAGCCACTCCTTGGAAACCCTGTGGGGTAGTTCTTCTCTGTCTTATAGGGTCTCTATGAGTTGGAATCCACTCAATGGCAATAAGTTTGTTTTTTTGTTTTGTTTGTTTGTTTTTGGTTTTGTTGCTGAGCAGGGTAGGGCTTCAGGCCCTTAACAGCAGTAATGTCTCTCGCACCAAGGTCAGCTGACCTTCCAAGCAGCACAAGGAGGTGTCTGGGGACAGAGCCAGGCACGTACATAATTTCTGCTTCCCACTTGTCCAAAAGAATGAATTCAGACTCACACCCTAAAAGATTATGCTGTTTTACTGATGCCAGAAATCACTTCTCTCAGGAATTCAGTTTTCACTTTATGATTAGAGAAGTAAAACACAAATATCTGAAAGAAACAATCCATGCCATGCTTCATAACATTGAACTATAACCAAATCAATAATTAAGAGTGGGGAAAAAAGGGCTCACGTTAGATCCAAGCCCCGGTGCATGTGGGGGAATTATTGAGAAAGGAGAGTACCGAGTATCTAAAAGTAGAGTGACGAGGCATGGGAAGAAAGTGAGAGCACTATAGCTTATACTTTCCATGTAGCTTGAAACTGGCCATGTTTGCCTCTTACTATGTACCAAGATGAAGTTTCATTAATTGAGGTAATACCGTATCTTAAGGACATCGTTAGCATACTTATATCATTAAAACAAAAGTTATAAGGATAGCCAAAATAGCTTTTCTTTGGACATTTTATTTCACATGCCTAAATTACATTGTTAGAGATTTATCTGGCTACTTAAGAAAATCTCCCTGATGGCTTTTTAAGTGGGATGTTCTTGAATCTTCACAGTGATTTTCTATTCTTGGCTCTTTAGGTTCCTTGTGCCACTTCTATTTTGAAAGCAGAAGTTAATAATAACTCTACGATTAATAATTATAACATGTGATTATTGACGGTTTAATGTCTTGTGTACTTATTTACTTTTTACTAGCTTCCATATCTTTCTTGTGCCAGTTTATGACAGCAAATGTATATGGAGGTAAAACTGTATGTCTTTGATGGCTGTCTGTAGTTCAAAAGTGTCTTGTGAATCTCTGTGGCTTAATTGATGGTTCCACAATTCTCATGCTTATAAAGGGCTGTGTTGTTGCCTTGGAAACTCTGACAAGTTTTCACAACTATAATGTGGGAAATAGCTTTAAAATCTTTAGATTTAAAAAAACTATATTGGCAGAGGAAACTGAACTTTATGAAGGTTTTGATCAAGAACACGCCATTTTAGTTGAAAGTATCATGTATTTAGTTTTCAATCATGTTTTTCTAGAATACATTTAAAACTCCTGAGATTTCAGGATTGACTAAATGTTCCATTTGCTTTCGGTAGTCCCAGATCCACTTCTCTTTATCTTGATATATCCATAACTCTTTTAGCACTCTTTGAAATTCTTTATGGTCTTCTATGTCAGTGTTCTCCATTTGTCTTGTCCCTCCAGATGAATTCTCTCTTCCCTCTGCCTACCACTACCCATTTTCAGTTTTTATGATTTTAAAATCACAAGGTACTCAAAAAGTCCTGCTGGGATGCCCTCACCACTCCTAGTCTGCCTTTTGTATTCCCAGTGAGTTGGCACTTTTTAAGCTGATCACCATAACACATTTACATCCTTCCATGCTAGAACACAGGAGAAAGCCTTGAGGGTTTGTGCGCAGGATCGTCAAGGTGCTCAGTATAAGAAACCCCATGTTACAGAGCAAGTAATGACCCAAAAATTCTCTATAGAGTATACTGTTGGCACATAAAACAAATAGTATGAAGAGGTAAAATGAAATCATAGGTTTAGGTAAGAATGGGAAAGAAAGGGATTAATGTTGGGGATAAAAGGATGTTAGTCAGATATTCTCTGGTTAATATCAACTTAGAGAAACTTTTTTTTTTTCTGTTTGAAGGTTCATGAGTTGCTTTTTAGAGTATAAGAAAACTTATGAGATTCTTTAGCCATCAGTGCAGCATGCATTGACTTTTTTTTTCATGGCTGATGAGTTACATTTGGAAATTTCATAAGAAAAAATACAAATAGTCTACCCCTTCAAGGTAAGGGGCAGTGGTAGTTCAGTGGTGGAAGGAATTTTCACCTTCCGTCTGGGAGACCCAACGGAGCAATGCACCTCTGGGGCCACCTCAAGGACAGCTAACAAAAACAGCAACAACCCTTGGAAGACAGAGAAATAGCCTTAATTTGGAACCACATCCCGTATTTACTTCATGCGCAGCCTCCACCCACCTGTTAATGGAGACTTGTATGTTGCTATAATGCTGAGCAGATTTCAGCAGAGCTTCTAGACTAAGATGGACTAGGAAGGCCTGGAGATCTGCTTCCAAAAATCAGCCGTTGAAAACCCTATGGATCACAATGGTCCAATCCACGACCAATTATGGGGATGGCACAGGACCAGGCAGCAATCCATTCTCTGATGTATGGTGTCGCCATGAGTCTGCGATCGACTTCGAGGGCAGTTAGCAAAAACAACAACCCTTGGAAGATAGAGAAATGGCCTTAGTTTGGAACTTCTCCCTGTGTTTACCAGGGAGATTAGCACCTGCTAGAGTCTCTCTATGTTGCTATTACAATCAGGAACCTGAAAAAAAAAATTGCAAAAAGGGTAATAAAAGTAAGCGTAGTCTTTGTGAGGATTGGCATAGGTCATGCCCACAATTTTAAAATGTCTAGCTATATATTGCATGATCTAGAAGCTATTTAAAATTTTAAAAACTGATTTTGAAAAAGAAATCACAGTTATAGAAATTTGCCTTTTGAGAAGTAAGTTATAATTATCTTAATATGAACATAATGTGAAAGTAAATAACGTATAAGCTGCCCTTTTGCCATAATGCTTGTCTTTTTTGAGAATTTTTTGGGGGCTTTTTCCTAGAATAAGTATGCTTCTTAACATAGAACTTTACACTCTCCATATTAGCATATGAAGTGAGCATCAGCGTCAGGTCCAACTTCAAACATCTTTTCTGCTGTCACTGACAACTGGAGCACAAAAAATTGTGAACAGAAGTAGTCTCCAGGCATTCCTCACCGGTTGCTGCCTACGTATTTTAAATGCAAGCATTTTTTTTTTTTACAAGAAAGGTAATAAATATTAATTGTGAGACACTTAGAAAATATAGAAAAAAATTAAAATTGTTTTTGAATCATCTATAAGCCCACCATCTATATATAGCCACGTTAACATTTTGGTATATATATTTTTCTGGCCTTTGTAAACTGTGTGTGTGTGTGTGTGTGTGTGTGTGTGTGTGTGTGTGTGTGTGTGTGTGTGTGTGCATGCGTGCGCACGCATGGTAACTTGGCATATCATTGCATCCACGGTTTTACAACCTATCTTCTTTCCATTTAGTATCAGAAGCAGTTTTGAAATATTCTTCTAAAAAGTTTAATAGCTACACACAATATGACAGGAGTTTCAAATAAGAGGATATCCATCATAAGAAAACTAGAAACAACCTAATCTTTTGTTTCTAGTTTTTCTTATGATGGATATCCTCTTATTTGAAATTCCTGTCAACATTTTTTATATGCTTGTTAGCATTTCCCTTTCTTTTGTGAATTACACGTTCATTTCTCCTGAGGTTTTCTATCGGGATGTTTGCCTTTTTGTTATCTTTCCATCTTGCCTTTTGTTATCTTAACTACCTTTTTTTTATCACGTGGTATACTTTCCCGTTTTAACATTGGCCATTTGCTTAAATCTTTGTTGTTGTTTTGACGATGGTGATTTCAGAAGTCTCCTATTAACAAGAGTTGATATGGGGATGACCTTCCTTAGGCAGTTCAGCAGACCCACACTACAATGGTTTCAAAGGCCCTCGTGTGACTCATAAACTCCGAAGACCTGGTGAACCCTAAGGCCTGAGCACACCAGCAGCCACAAAGCTGGGACAGGATTAAGCCAGCTCAGATGCACTCAGCCTGCTGATCTAACTAGGTCAGTCTGCAGCAGCTCTGGCAGACTGGGGCTATTTTTGTCTGTGTTTTCTTCTGCCTATGAAAATTAGAATAGAGGAAAGCTACAGATGCTTCCCATATGGCTGCTATTAGTGAAATTATGTACAGAGGATTTAATTTGAAAAAAGCAGAGTAGATATACTCCAATTATTTAGAAACTTAGGGGCTTTGAAGGAGACTTCCAGCCATCACACCAGCACCTTTTCTGTTTCCAGGGAACCTTTCTCTTACAGTAAAACCTGTGAGAGCTGGAACTCTACAGGACTGCTTTGTTTTTCTGGGTCTCACAAGTTTTCACCTTTGACAGGGTACAGTCTTACCACTTTTCTGTTGCTCTGTTAGTGGGAAATATTTGAGTTTTCTTTCTCTGACAGGTCTCTGCCTTACACGGGTCCCTACTTCGCAGGTTTTACTGTATATGCGGTGGCTTCCTTCTGTTCTTGTGATCTCCAAGCAGGGACACTCCATTCTGGTGCTCATGACCTTGTCTGTCTTAAACTACTGTATCAGGGCTTTGAATGTATTGTTTTCCCTTTTCTTCTACCACCTTCCCCAACACCATTTTTTTTCCCCAAATCGATATCTCGTAGATTTTTCCATACCTACTTTGGGTGCATTGCCATTGACTTTCGTGTGCTGAGAGAGAATTTTCATTTGCAGTGAGTTGTACTTGTTCCTAGAACGGTTTGTTTAGATACAGCAGTGAGCAGGCTGTGGTGGTTTATCACTTTAATTGGTCCATTAGATGTACTTGATGTTTCACTAGGTTCTAGGAACAGGAAAAAAATGTTCATCTGCATTAGACTTGTGGAGCCCACTAATGGAGTTTAGTATCTATTTTTGACATCTTTAAAAATGCATTATGGATTTAGATTTTAAAGCATTAAAAAAAATCTACAGTGGGATTGATCATTAAGTCATCAAATTTAGTTACCTTCTACTAAGGCAATCAGGTGATCCACTAAATTTGATTTCCCCTAAATTTCTAATCAATGTGTTTATCCCAGTACATTTGAGCTACAAAAAGGAGAATTTACTGCTACCGTGTATTCATTTTATGAGAAATGTCATGCTAAAAGAATAATATGTAAGTATGTCCCTTTAAAAGAATCACCTGCAATAATATAATTTATAAACATACTGTAACATTTCCAATATTAGTGTATCCTAGAATTTTACAGATTAATAAATACTGAAGAAAAAAAAATCCTCAGTCAGGTAAGTTTGGGAGACTCTTATAAATTACTTGCTTTACTACAGGATTCCTCAGAACAATGAATATAATTACCTATTGCCGTTGAGTCAATTTTGACTCTTAGCGACCCTATAGGACAGAGTAGAACTGCCCCATAGGATTTCCAAGGACCGGCTGGTGGATGCGAACTGCTGACCTTTTGGTTAGCAGCCGAGCTCTTAACCAGTGCACCACCAGGGCTCCTTAATATAACTATATGTTGTAATTCCCCAAAGAGGAGACATGATCTATAGTATTTTCCAAAGGCATTGACTATCAGAACCCTGTTTTTAGGGAAGCTCCCATTGTGCATAGTGTTGCCATGAGTTGGGGGCCAACTTGATGGCAGTTGACAACAAAAACAATGTGGTTAAACTTCTTTATTCCCCAGTATTTATACTTACATAGGAGCCCTGGTGGCATAGTGGTTAAGTGCTATGGCTGCTAATAGCCAAAAGGTCGGCAGTTCAAATCCACCAGCCACTTCTTGGAAACCCCATGGGGCAGTTCTACTCTGACCTGTAAGGTCACTATGAATTGAAATCAACTCAATGGCAATGGGTTTTTTGTTTTATACTTACATAAATATATCTATTCACGCAACACATATACAACACATAACCTAACAGATTAAAAAAACACCTTCTAAATGTAAATAGTTTTTATATAAGATATCAGTAAAGAAATCTGAGAGATTCAGTTCATTATCTAAGAGTGTGATAATTTAGGTAACAAAGAAAGCATTAAATACATACATCCATATGTTACTGGAATGACTGTTTTGGGGAAGAGGAGAACTGGAGAGAGAGAAGCGAGATTCTTTTCTTCAGTTATGATTGTGACCATCATAACACGGTAAGTTATCCTAGAGACAACCTATAGTAGCTTTTACTCCATGATTTTAAAATAATATATTTTAGTCTTCAATAAGAGAATATTTAGTTAGCTTTTGTTGTACTTGAGGAGAAAAATTATGGAAGTTATTTCTTTTTAGTTTTGTGTTTAACAGCAGTGTAAGTTTTTATCTCGGCTTGAGCTGCTATGTCCTGGTCCTGGGAAGGGAGACTGACTTCTCTGGGGGTGGATCAGGCTTAGCTTGGGCTAAGAATCAGAATCTCAAACCAATTGATGCATGGTGTCGGAAATTGCTCCCGGAAGCTTGCCTGGGCCGTCTCCTGCTGCTCCGCACATGACAGATTCCATTTCCCTTTGCCACACAGGGCCAGCTAGTTTCACCCATAAATTGCTGTCTTTGCTCAATTTTCATATTTATTTTCAGCCAGGTAGAAATTAGGCCTCTGACAGTTTTTTCTTCCATCTGGTCAAGTCAAATTGATTTTCTTCTTCTGAAAAAGAAAATGTGAAACAATACCTAAAGGTGGACCACTATGTAAAGGAATAGATTTTTGTATCTCTTAAGTTTATAGCAAGAGAGTTGTTAATGGAATGGAGAAGGGAATGGGTAAGATGCTTACTTTTCATTTACATCTTGCACTTATAATTTGAAGAAAATATCATAGTATATATATTTTTAAAAAATTTTTTCCCATACAAAAATTTATGCGTACATTGTTATGTGACTCTAATTGCTCTCCCCGTACTGTGACAGCACACTCCTCCTTTCCATCCCTGGTTCCCCATGTCCACTCAACCAGCTCCTAACCCTCTCTGTCTTCCCATCTCACCTCTGGACAGAAGCTGCCCATTTAGTCTCTTGTATCCACTTGAGCTAAGAGGCACACTCCTCACGAGTATCACTTTACGTCCCACAGTACAGTCCAATCAATCCCTGTCTGAAGAGTTGGCCTCGGAAATTGTTTTAGTTCAGGGCTGATAGAGAATCCGGAGGCCATGCTTTCCAGGGTTCCTCCAGTCTCAGTCAGACCATTAAATCTGGTCTTCTGACTAGAATTTGATTACACCTTTCTCCTGCTCCATCAGGGACTCTCTGTTGTGTTCCTTGTCAGGGCGGTCATTGGTGGTAGCCGGGCACCATCTAATTCTTCTGGTCTCAAGCTGATGAAGTCTCTGGTTTATGTGGCCCTTTTTGTCTCTTGGGCTAATACTTTCATTGTGTCTTTGGTGTTCTTCATTCTCCTTTACTTCAGGTGGGTTGGGACCAATTGATGCATCTTAGATGGCTGCTTGAAGCCTTTTAAGACCCCAGACACAACGCACCAAAGTAGGATGCAGAACATTTTCTTAATAAGCTTTGTTATGCCAGTTGACCTAGATGTCCCCTGAAAGCATGCTCCCCAGACCCCTACCCTGCTACTCTGTCCCTCAAAGTGTTTGATTGTATTCAGGAAACTTCTTAGCTTTGGTTTAGTCCAGTTGTGCTGACTTCCCCTGTAGTGTGTGCTGTCCTTCCCTTCACCTAAGATAATTTTATCTAGTATCTAGTTAGTAAATAACCCTCACCTTCCCTCCCCACCCTCGTAACCATCAATGAATGTTTTCTTCTGTGTTTAAACCTTTTCTTGGGTTCTTCTAATAGTGGTCTTATACAATATTTGTCCTTCTGTGACTAAGTTCAGTCAGCCTAATGATCTCCAGCTTCCTCCATGTTATAAGATGTTTCACCGCTTCATCATTGTTCTCTATCTTTTCGTGGTATTCCATTGTATGGATATACCATAATTTGTTTATCCATTTGTCTGTTGATGGGCACCTAGGTTGTTTCCAACTTTTTACTATTGTGAACAGTGCTGTAATGAACATGGGTGTGCATATATCTATTTGTGTGACAACTCTTATTTCTCTAGGATACATTCCAAGGAGTGGGATAGTTGGATGGTATGGTACTTCAATTTCTAGCTTTTTAAGGAAGCACCAAATCGATTTCCAAAGTGGCTGTACCATTTTACACTCCCACCAACAGTGTCTAAGTGTTCCAGTCTCTCTACAACCTCTCCATCATTTATTATTTCATGTTTTTTGGATTAATGCTAGCCTTGTTGGGGTGAGATGATATCTCATTGTAGTTTTGATCTGCATTTCTCTAATGGTTAATGATTGTGAGCATTTCTTCATATGTCTGTTAGCTGCCTGAATATCTTCTTTGGCGAAGTGCCTGTTCATATCCTTTGTCCATTTTCTAATTGAGTTATTTGTCTTTTTTTGATGAGATTTTGCAGTATCTTGAAGATTTTAGAGATTAGATGCTGATCAGACTTGTCATAACCAGAAATTTTTTCCCAGTCTATAGGTTATCTTTTGACTCTTTTGGTGAAGTCGTTTGATGAGCATAAGTGTTTGATTTTTAGGAGCTCCCAGTTATCTAGTCTGTCTTTGGGTACTTGTGTATTGTTACTTATGGTTCATATTGTGTTTATGCCATGTATTAGGGCTCCTAGCGTTGTCCCTATTTTTTCTTCCATGATCTTTATTGTTTTCAATTTTATATTTAGTTCTTTGATCCATTTTGAGTTAGTTTTTGTGCATGGTGTGAGGTATGGGTCTTGTTTCAGTTTTTTGCAGATGGATATCAAGTTATGCCAGCACCTT
>NW_004443938.1:36956310-37004284 GCF_000243295.1 Trichechus manatus latirostris
TGCCAACAAATCTTCAACAATTCTCTGTATTTTCTGTTATCCCCCCGTTCTGGTACTCCAATCACTCGTAGGTTATTCCTCTTGATAGAATCCCAAGTAATTCTTAGGGTTTCTTCATTTTTTTAAATCCTTTTATCTGATTTTTTCCTCAAATAGGTGGTGTCAATTGTTTTATCTTCAGTCTAACTAATTCTGACTTCCATTGCCTCAATTCTGCTCCTGTAACTTTCTATCGAGGTGTCTAATTCTGAAATTTTATCGTTAATCTTCTGGATTTCTGATTGCTGTCTCTATGGATTCTTGCAGCCTTTAACATTTGTCATTATGCTCTTCTCTCATCTTTTTAATTTCCTCTATTGTGTGTTCTGCATTTTGATTAATTTCCTTCCTAATTTCTTGAAGAGTTCTGTATATTAATGTTTTGTATTCTGCCTCCGGTAATTCCAAGAAATTTTCCTCCTCTGGAAAATTTCTAGATTCTTTATTTTGGGAGCTTGCTGAAGCCATCATGGATTGCCTCTTTATGTGATTTGATATTGACTGTTGTCTCCAAGCCATCAATAAGTTATTATATTCATTTATTATATGTTTGCTTACTGTGTCCTAGCTTCTTGTTTTGTTTTGATATGCCCAAATAGGCTGCTTGTATGAGCTAGTTTGATTTTTGGTGTCTTTGAAGCTCTAATGTCTTGTCATTAGGTGGTGAGATCTGTTACTAGATATATGAGCTCAGGAGTCTGCCCACTCCTCCTGTATGGATTCAGCTCAGGTGCCCTGGTAACTAGCCACCAAGTGTGTGGTTTAGGCTCTCACTTACAGTCCTAGACAGGCATGGGTGATTGGTGTAGGCACAGTCATCTGGCTGTGGCAGGTGGACACACTCTGAGCAAGGCAGGGGGCTGATGGTTGCCCCCGAGTGTACAGGAGGAAGGCATGTCCCTGTTCCCTAGAGCGGGTAGGTGGGTAGGTTTTGCAGCTGGACTGTGAGCACCTAATGCTGTTGGCTGTAAGTTCTGGGGGGCACCTCTTATTCATGGGCCCCTTTTGTAGATGGCTAGGTGGCATGGGTGGAGCCACCAGTCCTCACGCCCCTGATGTGGGTAGGTGAAGACCCTGCTTAATGGCAGATCAGTGTGAAATATTGAGTACCTGCCACTTCACAGCTGAAACAGTTGAAGTTAGAGTTCCGGTATACACCCTGTTGTACTGTGGTAATGAGGGCCTACGTTGTTGAAATGGGCCCACGGAAGTCTATGCAGGGGGAAAGGCACTCAAAGTCCATGGATCCCTTATGCCTGTGCCTAGGGAAAGGAGCTGTGCCTACACTGGATTCCTGGCTTAGGGGAGCTGGCAGTGTATTTTTTCCCCTGTTTGTTAATTTGTCCACTCTCCAAGGCAGGGAGAATGGTTCAGGGCGTGTGATGGATCCTACATCCGGCCCAGGGGACTCGGCAATTGCTGAAGCTGGTCCAGGACGCAGTGCAGAGCAGGGAGCAGGGAGGTAAATGGGAGAGAGGTTTTTCCCTAAGTGGTGTGTTTTTGATCTGCGCAGTTGCCGATGAGGGCTGCTTCTCACTGGTTCTGGGTGGCCGTGTAGACTCTCTGGCTCTGGGTCTTTCTCGGTGCAGAAAACGCGCCTCCCAAGCACCGCCACTTTCCTGCCTCACTGCTCATGCACAAGCTGCTCAGGCCTGAAGGGCTCAGGCTCTCACCAGGTCAGGTCTGGCAACTCCTCGCTGCCTCTGAATCATCTCTCCCTCCCCCTGCCACTCAGTCTGGTTCCTCAACTCTGCCTTTGATGTTCAGTGCTCCCAGATTGCCATAGATAATCGAATCACTTGTTTTTTCGGGTCTTTGTTGTAAGAGGGTCCACCGGAAGCGTCTGACTACTCTGCCATGTTGGCCCTGCCTCTCATAGTATATTTTTATAAAACTTTTATTTTTGCATGTTTTGCATTTTTTTCCATTTCAGTGAATGTTTCTGTGAGTGTAAAGGAGTCAAAGATTGCATTCATTTTTTAATATCAGTAATGACTAGAGAGGGAGTGCTGGTGGCACAGTGGTTAAGTGCTCAGCTGGTCACCGAAAGGTCGACAATTCAAACCCACCAGCCACTCCATGGGAGAAAGATATGGCAGTTTACTTCTGTAAAGATTGCAGCCTAGGAAACCCTATGGGGCAATTCTACTCTGTCCTATGGGGTCACTATGAGTCGGAATCAACTCGATGGCACACAGCAACAACAACAATGAATAGAGATTCAGGGGCCTTTAAGTTTTTTTTTACTTTCACATAATGTAAGACCAACAGAAAAGTTGAAAAATTGTAAGAATAGCATAAAGAATTCCCATGGACACTTCACCTAGATTCCCCAAATGTTAATGTTTTACTAGATTTATTTTTACTTCTTTATTTCTCTCCTCCCTACCCACTTCCCTCTCTCTCTCTCCTTAAAAACAAGGACAGTCTCTTATATAGCTGTATTATATTTATCAAAATTAGAAAAGTAATATAGACATAATACTGTTATCTAACGTACAGACCTTATTCACATTTCACCATTTGTCCCCAATGATGTGTTTTGTACGAAAAACATCCAAAATCATGCATTGTACTCAGCTGTCATGTCTCTTTAATGTTTAACACTTTGTCTACATCTTTGCATTTTATGATATTGACTTTTTTGAAGTGTACAGGCCGGTTATTTTGCAGAATGCCCTTCAACTTGGATTTACCTGATGTTTCCTCATAATTAGATTCAGGTTACATACATTTGGCAGGGTGTTTTGTTCTCAGTGTATCATATCAAAAGGCATATGCTGTGGATTTGTCCCAGTCCCAGTGATATTAACCTTAATCACTTGGTGTTACGGTGTTATCTGCCAGGTTTCTCCACTATCAAGTTACTAATTTTTCCTTTGTAATTAGTAAGTACCTTGTCTGGAGATTCCGTTGACAGAAATACTCCCTTCTACCCATTAGTTTTAGCATCAATTAATGATTCTTGCCAGACTCAATTAGTATTACGTTGGTTGCCAAATAGTGGTTTTCTAATTCATTGTTCCTTCTCCACTTGTTAGTTGATGTTCTACTGTAAGGAAACACTTTCTCTTTTCTCCTATTTGTTTATTTTTATCAGCACAGGCTCATAGATACTTATTTTACTCTGTGGACTACAGTTATTTTCTCTCATTGTTTATTTTGATGCTCAAATTATCCCTGATTTGGCCAGTGGGATCCCTTTCAGGCTGGCTCCAGTGTCCTTCTGACGTGTCTCCATCATTCTTTGAGCACCTCACTTTCTGGCACAAGATGTTCCAGATTCATCTTACACTTTCCTGACCCAGCCTTGGAGTCACCTGTGTCTCCAGGGAGTCCTGGTTTCCTTTTAGTGGAGAATGATACTGTAAATCCAAAATCTGGGTGCTAGCTGTGCTCATTGCTACTGCAGTGTCATTCCCTCTAGGCCCGCTGAGCAGACAGAGCTAAGAAATATATATGTGGATTCATATACACAAATCAAACATGTTCATACACTTAGTGGCCTTTGTTTTTAATGTAACTAATTCCTCTTATATACAGTAAAAATATCACTGGAGTAGGGGTCATGTATCAGGAATTGTAGGTTCTGTTTATGCTCGTCCATTCACTAGTTATAAGAACTTGGGCAAATCTCTTATGTCCTCTACTTCAGCTTTTTTTATATGAAAATTAGGAAATAAATGAAAAGTGATTTTTAAAGAAACTGCTATTTCTGAAATTCTGTGATTCTGTGAATTTAAGATATTATAAATATAAGGTCTCCATAAATCTTTTGGGGAATCAGAAAAGTACCTTTAAAGGAATTTTAAAGCCGCCGAATCACTGAAATATAGATTTAGAATCTACTTTAGAAATTTTGTACTTCGGTTTCCTTATTTTACAGTGAGCTGCCCTGGAGCATCTGCAACAATAGAATGGTTTATAGCTTCACTGTCTAACATGGTAGCTGCTAGCCGCATAAGGTGATTGAACACTTAAAATGTAGCTAGTGCAACTGGGAACTGAATTTTTACTTTTATTTAATTTTAATTAATCTAAATTTAAATAGCCACCTGCGGCTGTGGTGCAGCCGTAGAGCGTTAATTACGTGCTTTGTCTCACACAGGTGCTGGTGGCAGAAGCAAAGTCGGATCCCCTTAGGTAGTGCATACCAGACTGAATTAACTAAACCACCTTTATTTGTCATATGCATTTCATAATAGCTAATTCTGATTCTTGATACAAAAATTTGCACATTAATTGGGTAGCAGAGTATTCAAATACCAGCAGCTTCAACATGTGCTGGTGTTCTATAGCAGTATATTTCTTAGTATATTTAAAAGAAAATTTAAAGATCAGCAACAAATCAACGAAGTTCATTTGTTCTCAGTTGTTGGTAGTAACAGACTGTAATAGCTGTAATTTGAGAGTTTATTCCCTATAACTGTTTTCAATATGAATGCTTTTGTTAAAGAGTGTAAAATACTACTCGCAAAATTTATATTAAAATGGTAATGCATTCCCCAAAATGTTAACTCCCTTATGGGTTAAATTATATTACTTATGTTTAGAAGCATTTATAAATACCATACCAAGATTTTTTTTTTTAATGAAAGTATCAGTACCAAACCCAGTGCCGTGAGTCGATTTCTAATTCATAGCAACCCTATATGACAGAGTAGAACTACTCCATGGGGTTTCCAAGGCTGTAATCTTTATGGAAGCAGACTGCCACATCTTTCTCCCTCAGAGTGCTTAACTACTGCACCACCAGAGTTCCTAAACATCAGTACAGTTAGATGGTAAGTCTCCTGCAGTGTTGGTGGGTGGGTAAATTGGTAAAACTTTCAGGAAATTAGTTGTGGTAGTATGTATCAAAGTCTGACACTGTTTGTACCTTTGATATTAATTCCCCCTTGCAGTCTTATCTACATTAAAGATATAAAACCAAAAAAAACCCATTGCCATGGAGTTGATTCCGAGTCATAGTGACCCCGTAGGACAGGGTAGAACTGCCCATAGAGTTTCCAAGGAGCGGCTGGTGGATTTGAACTGCCAGCCTTTTGGTTAACAGATGAGCTCTTAACCACTATGCCACCAGGTTAAAGGTATAGTGAATATATAAAGGTATAGTGAAAAGTTGGAACAATTTGAATGTGCAAGAAGATGAAATTTGCTAAGTATGTTTGGTAGATCTATGAAGAGCTTTTGTTAACATGGAAAGTAATTATTAAAATTTTAAATTGACATGCAGTACAGAAAACAATACAGAATAATTTAAACTACGTAAAATATATAGAAACAGTGTGTTAGCATCTCTGCTTATCACATTGGCAAAGATTTTAACTTTGTGATACGTCTTCAGTCTTGGTTCTTTTCTGAAATCGGTTTGGTCCTCATACTTCTCTGTCTCCCCCACATCTAATCCATCAGCAAGCCCTTTTGGGACTACCTCCAAAGCGTATCACACCTATCTACTTATGTTCATCTCCACTACCATTCCTGGTCCAAACCACATTCGCTCACATTCGCATTAGCGACTTAACTACTCTCGCTGCTTTTATATATTCCCTTCTACGTAGACCCCCCCCCCAACTCCAGTGAGTATGTATGTAGCAGTCAAAGTGACCTTAAAAGTATAAGTCAGATCCTAGCACTCCTCTGCTTAAAACTTCTCACCCACTAGTCTAGTTCCCTGCTTTTCTTCTTTCTAACTGCATATTATCCCAGTTTTCATTTGCTTTTCATTTTCTTAATACTCTTTGTTCACTCGGGCCTCAGGGTCTTTTCACTCCTTCTGTCTGAAACATCCTTTCCTTGGCTTTCGGGGTGACTGGCTCCTCTTTAACCTTCACTATTACTTCCTCAGGAGCCCTGGTGGTGCAGTGGTTAAGGGCTCAGCTGCTAACTGAAAGGTTGGCAACTCAAACTCATCAGCCACTCCATGGGAGAAAGATGTGGCAGACTGCTTCCATAAAGGTTACAGGCTTGGAAACCCTATGGGACAGTTCTTCTCTGTCCTACGGGTCACTGTAAGTTGAAATCGACTTGATGGCACACAACAACAACATTACGTCCTCAGAGAGGCCTTCCCATACCTCCCTCCCTAACAGCTCCTACCCCCACCCCAGTTTTGTTTTCTTTATAACATTGATCTTATTTATGAATTTGTTTCTTCATATATTATCTATTTATATCTGCTGGATGTAAGGATCTTGAGGAACAGTGCCTGGCACACAGCAGGCACTTCGTAAAACAAATGAACTAGTGAATAAGTCACCACTGTTGATGAGGATGCAGGAAAATGGCCCTCTTTAGGAAAATATACCAAAAGACTTTTTTATATGTTCCTGCTCTGGTGGCTTAGTGGTTAAGAGCTGCAGCTAGCTGCTAACCAAAAGTTTGGCAGTTTGAATCCACCAGGCGCTCCTTGGAAACCCTATAGAGCAGTTCTACTCTGTCCTATAGGGTCCTTATGAGTCAGAATCAACACGTCGGCATCAGGGTTTTTTTTTTTTTTTTTTTACTCAAAGATTTAGCAGTTCCACTCTAGGAGTTTATCCTCAGCTATTGGCTAAGATTTTTACAACTCTAAGCCAGTCTTGTTTATAATATTGAAAAATTGGAAACAACCTAACTTTAGGATATCTGCTACATAAGTTATGGTGTGTCCATACAATTCAGTATTGTGCAGCCATTAATAAAGGTGTTTTAGAGACATATTTGTTGACATGGAAAGATGTCCAGAATATAAAATAGTATTTCGGGAACATCTCTTATTTTGTATCGTTGTTAGTTGCCCTGTCCTGCGCCATCTTCACGGTCCATTTTGCATTATACACATATACATATATACTTTGAAAAAAATCAACAAGGATGATATTAAATATATTTATAGATGTTATGTCTGACTTTTCAGATTACAGCTTATTTTTAGATGTTTTGTACTTATTTATATTTTCTACTTTCTACGTTTAATACTTATTACTTGTGTAATTTATAATAACCTGTTGAAATATACATAGACTAAGTATGGAAAGAAGTGTTCCAAGATATTAGTAATGGTTAGCCTCTTGAAAGTGAGATTGTGGAGAGGTTTTTCATTGTTTCCTTTTGTTTCCATATTTTCTAGATTGTTCTAGCTCGTGAACAGTCTGGGGTCATGAAGGTATACAGTGAGGCTCAATGAGTGGAAACAGTTTGTAGTGGCCTTAACTGGACGGGAAATTGAGAGACATGGCAGTGTTTCAGCAGGGGAAAGATGAGCATCTGGGGCTATTTTTTAGGGAGACTTATCTGACAGTTAAGGAGCCCTGGTGGTGCAGTGGTTAAGCACTAGGCTGTTAACTGAAAGGTCAGCAGTTTAAACCCACCAGCTGCTCTGTGGGAGAAAGATGTGGCAGTCTGCTTCTGTAAAGATTATAGCCTTGGAAACCCTATGGGGCAGTTCTACCCTGTCCTTATAGGGTCACTATGAGTCAGAATCAACTCGACGGCAACAGGTTTGGTTTTTGGAATCTGACAGTTTATAGAAATTGAAAGGGAAAGACTGGCAGTGGTGGACCAGTTTGGAGGCTGAAAGCAAAGCAGTGATACTGGTTTAAGTGTAGACTGTTAGCCAAAATATGTCAAGTAGGCTGCTAATAAGCCCTACTCTAGTAGAGGAAACCTCACAATACTTGAATGCTGTTGTCTCCCAGTGATGTGCTGCAGTGTCATCTCTTATAGTCTGGTCATGCATGTAAAATAGGTTATAGGGTAAGAATCGGTACCTATAGGTATGTTAGACTTGGCATTTTTATTTTCCTCCTTTCCCCAACTTCAGTATGGCATTATTGGCTGCTACTTGCTGAGGACAGTATGATGTCTAGGGTGTAGTAGGGTGGAAGAGAAGAGAGAGGTTCATAGCCTGGAATACATAGAAAATGAAACATCATCGTCTTTTTTAGTCCAAGATGTAAGATGTTTTGTGCAAGAGTTTCTTACGTATATAGACAGTATATTGTAGTTCCCTGAATCAACTGAGGTGTTTTAGCCCCAAATTCTAAGGCAAATAGCTGAAAGATCACATTATTTTTGTTTGAGGAAATTAACAAATACCCCTTTTGAAACTAGGTCAAGTTCCTTATTTTAATTTCTGATCTAACTCAGGACTCCAGCTGTCAAGCTCTCCCATTAACCCTCCATTTCAGTGAAATCCCTTCTGAAATACGTTGTGATTAACTTGCAGGCATTGACGGCAAAAGATGGAGAGTTAAGATAATATTTGGTTACAAGTTTCCCATGTGGAAGTGGACATTTAAACCTTTGAGAAGTCATTTTAAAAAATATCTGGAGAAGGTAGTGTTTTGGCAGAAATTGTCTTTCCGTTGAATGAAGGAACTGACCTTTGCTTGCCATTTCAGTCCCAATAATCTAGATTTGGCAACCTGATTTTGCTGAAATGTTTAGTAATAACTTTTGCTTCAAAAGAAAAAAATAATAGCTATGTCATATTTATTCCTAAACTAGTGTGAGTCACACATCAAGTGCCACAGAAAAGCCAGCTATAGCTGGTGACATGCCTGTAGTGAGGACAGGAAGCAGATTGAGAAGGTTGTATTACAGGCATGGTAAAAAAGTATTGATGTAAAAAATAAGAATACCTCATTTTCATTTGGTAGAAGGTGTAATTTGGCCATTCCTGTGAAGTTAGATATGAAGGAAAATTGTTCCTGCAACATGAGGTTAGCATGAAAGATTCCAGGGTCATGCAAATGTGTATTTGGAGAAACAGACAAGTATGTTGTACCTCGCCCTCCTCCAAGGGGGAAAAAATGTGTGGAGTACAATTGTAACTGAACTGAGTGAGTTTCTCCTAAATAAACACCACTTGTAGCTTTGTTATTGTCCAAGGTACTATAAAATTGGAGCTGAAAAAAGCCATCTTTGTTTTCCAAAATCTTAAAGATTGTGACCTCTGGGGATCTTCTAATAAAGGGACTATCTAAAGAAAAAGGAGAATAGAATGTGAGAGCTATTGGGAAAGAAAGTAAAACAGCGTGCAATATACATAGTAAATTTGGAAAACAAATACCCTCCCAAAGCTACACTTAATTTTTGAACAGAAGGGGAATTTATGATCAAGAATTAAGACTAAGAAGGGATCTGTAGAATATGATAAGATGAAATATTCCTAGGTTGACATTAGGATCTTAAGGAGTTCATATGTCTCCTAGTCAGACCCACCTTGATCAAAATCAATTTGTAGTAGACAGTAAGCTGAATGAACTGGGTCTTTTAATTAACTACGTATATAGTACCTATTTTTTTTTAGCTTTTAAAATATTCAGCAAAAAAGGCATAAACTCCTTTATAAAATGAATCTCTACTTTTAAGTTTTCATAACTGTAAGTAAAACAATAATTTAATGAAATCCATTTCTCAGTACTTGCCTCTTAAAATAATAGGCTCCCAGCATTTTATATTAGATGAACACTAAATTCAACCAAACACCAAGAGTTTAAACTGCACCATTTTGATATTTGTGATAATAAAATCTAGTATATATAAATTCTTATAAATAATGAGGCTACAGTATAAATGCAATATCTTTTTCAGACTAAGAGTTTAATCTTTCCATGTGCTTTGAATTGTTTGGTAAAACAACTAGACCTTATACATCTTCGCTGTCTCTCATGCGCGCACACACACACAACACACACACTCGCATACTTCGCATGTCTGGATGTTTTCTAAGAAGTATAAAACAATGCAGTTCCACAATTCTCTGCGGAACAGGCTTTGTTTAAAAAAAAAAAAAAGTAGAAATACTATCAGACAGTTCACAGAATTCTTGCCGCAGCTTAAAACATTCCTGTTTAAGTTTATTAAGAATATGTTCTGCATCCTACTTTGGTGAGTGGCATCTGGGGTCTTGAAAGCTAGCAAGCAGCCATCTAAGTTGCATCAATTGGTCCCAACCCACCTGGAGTAAAGGAAAATGAAGAACACCAAAGTCACAAGGAAAGTATTAGCCCAAGAGACAGAAAGGGCCACATAAGCCAGAGACTTCATCAGCCTGAGACCAGAAAAACTAGATGGTGCCCGGGTACCACCAATGACCGCCCTGACAGGGAACACAACAGAGAGTCCTTGATGGAGCAGGAGAAAAGTAAGGTGCAGAACTCAAATTCTAGTAAAAAGACCAGACTTAATGGTCTGACAGAGACTGGAGGAACCCCAGAAAACATGGCTCCCGGACTCTCTGTCAACCCAGAACTAAAACCATTCCCGAGACAACTCTTTCGTCAAAGATTAGACTGGACTAAGGAATATAAAATGATGCTCGTGAAGAGTGTGCCTCTTAGCTCAAGTAGATACATGAGACTAAATGGGCAGCTCCTGTCCAGAGGTGAGATGAGAAGGCAGAGAGAGTCAGGAGCTGGTTGAATGAACATGGGAAATCAGGTGGAAAGAAGGAGTGTGCTGTCACAGTATAGGGAGAGCAATTAGGGTCACAAAAAAAATGTGTGTATAATTTTTGTATGGGGGACTAACCTGAATTGTAAACTTTTACTTAAAGTACAACAGTAAAATTTTTTTAAAAAGTTCCTGTTTTATAAGAACTAGTTATCTGTTCATGGTCAAAATACAAAAGGGAAAAATGGGAAAGAAAAAAGAACATGAAAGAGTAGGTGGCAGATAACCGGATTTGATGAGAGAGAAAACACTAAAGGATGTGAGCGTCTCCCACAGTTTACCACCTCTCAGCCAGGCTCTTTGCAGTTTTGAGGGTAACAGTGTGCCCTCAGATTGGAGACAAAAGCTAATGAATCATCGTCTTGACCATAGAGCAACTTTAGGATGACTCTGAGGAAAGCAGGTGGGCAGTGAACGGGGAGTGAATGAACAGACAAAAGGGAAAGACAGGGGGTCCTTCAAGTCCTCCTAAAACTGCTTTTTGTTTGAGTTTTTAATTCACCAAATCCCATTACAAAATATTTACCATAGTTTATATTTTTGGTAATTTTTATTTAAATACAGATTTATTAAACAAAATTTTTCTTCCCTCTTGATTTCTCAGAGTTTATGTGTACAATGTGTACAATTGCTTTTAAAAAATGTACTGTATTTTAAAAGTGATTTCCATTCCTTTAAATCTGAATTTTGAGCTATCAATTCAACCTTTATCCCTCGCCAGTTTGCCGTATACTGAAAATGAAACCAAAAATGGAGTGATAAGCTGAAGCCTCATCTGGAGAAAATAACAGGAGTGATGCATGTAGTTAGGATTGTGCTTCTCTCTAAGACAGTTACTGTGCAGTGAACAGTTTCAGATGATACGCAATTGGTGGTACGTACCGCTGCATGCTCTTGGATAAAGAAATCTCCATGAGCCACTTGTCATTTATAAAACCCTATTCTCTTTCCTCTCTTGTTAGCATTCAGCTGTTTTTCTGGATGAATGCACCACCATTTAGCTAAAAACTGTTGTTCCCAAGGGAAGAGTGGTGCACTGTCTCCACACAATGTCATCTCCTGTCTTTCCCTGCCTTTCTCTTCTCCTCGCGGTACCAGTCATTTCCCATCAGCAGTGACACTGGCCTGAATGCTTCCTGGGTGCTCGGATGTGAGAAGTCTCCTACTTAGAGGAAGATGCTGCAGTGGCGCACATTAGAGGGAATATGAGTCTGCCATTTACTAGCTGTGTGATCTTCAGCAAGTTAATTCAACCTTCCTATGTGTCAGTTTCCCTATCCGTAAAATTGGCATAATAGTAGGGTTGTTATGAGATTAGATCAGTTCATACGTGTAAAAGCGCAATGTCTGACACATAATAGGTACTCAGTAAATTTAAGCTGTTATTTTTATTATTTCTTATGACAGGGAGAAGGAATGTGTACTTCAGAATGCAGTTCTATGTGTTTTTGTTTTTCCCTGTCCATAAATCCCAGATCCACACACAACTGGTCACAGTGCAATAGGATGGGTGTGACAGCACGGGTAAACACTGGTGCTTGTGAAGCCCATGGAGGCTTCCTGAAGGAGTTGATGGCAAGTAGAGGCACAGAAGGCTTATGGGAGTTAGCCAGCAGACGGAGGAAGAAGATTCTTCAAGGAGTGGTAACAGCATGTACGGATATCTGATGGTGAGAGGAGAATTGAGTTCAGGGAAATGCAGTCGTTCTGTAAGACTAGAGAGTAGAGTACAAAATCAACAAGTGTCAAGCAGTGATGCTGAAGTTTGGTAAGAAGACATCATGAAGAACAGCGTATTTCAGCCTAAGGGGGCTGGATTTTATCCTAAGGAAAACTAAGACATTTGAAGAAGTTATATGATCAGGTTTGCGTTCTAGAAACATCAGTCTTGTAGTTGTGTGAATGTGTTTTGGAGGTCAAGACTTGGAAATCCACAGACCAGTTAGGAGTCTCTTACAGTGACTTCCTGTCCTCTCCAAACTAGTTGCCTCTAACTTTTGATGAATTGGGAAATAGATAACCAAGCTAGTTAATGCGAATCTGAAGCATGAATATATAGGTTCTGAGTGAGAGAATGAAATCCTGTTTTAATTTGCTAAAAGACGTTATTTTTAGTTTGTTTGATAAACTCATCATTCTTGACTATGTTCTGTTTAAATGAGATAAATGCGGGTATCAATCGTAATGTTTATGGAGCCCTAATGGCACAGTGGGTAACAGCTTCGGTTGCTAACCAAAAGTTTGGCAGTTTGAATCCACCAGCTGCCCCTTGGAAACCCTGTGGGTCAGTTCTACTCTGTCCTATAGGGGTCACTGTGAGTCAGAAACGACTCAATGGCAACAGGTTTGGTTTTGTTTTTTGTTTTTTAATGAATATACAGGTAAGGAATTAAGGGCATAAATTGATATTTTAATGACATGCCTCAAATTTTTGAAATGAATAGCTAGCTTATTTCTTTGGTTACCGCTTATGCTGTCTCATGAATTAGGTTGCTTTGATTGGGGAGAATTGGAGATTCTTCTCAAACATTCAGGCTGTATTTGAATACTAATTACATTCCAGCCATTGTACCAAATCTGAGTACAGAGAGGTATATAAGGCATGGTTCATGACTTAGACAGTCCCAGCTTTGCAACATTGACCTTCCTCTTCTGTTGAGTAATCCTGTACACCTTTATAAGCGTTAAAGTCTATCGGGAAAAAAAAACAATACAACAATTGAAAACACTTGTAAGCTGTGTATTCATGTTTATTTCCCCCATGTCAAGAAGATCCTCTTCTGTCGAACATCCCTACCGCATTAGCTTTGCTTGGAGGGGAAGTAAGAGACAAAGGGTCACCACTGATTTAGAACTACCAGAGCTGTGATTTTTAACCAGGTTTAATTTTGCTGACCAGGGGACATTTAGCAATGTCTGGAGACATTTATTGATGGTCATGACTAGGGGGTAGGGGGGTGCTACTAGCTGGGATGCTGCTAAGCATCTGACAGTGCACATCACAATCCCTCCCCCTCCCCTGCCACCCACAGCAAAGAACTATCTAGTCCAAAATATCAGCAGTACCAAGGTTCGGAAACCCTGCACTAGAGATGCTGTTTGTGTCTTCACAGGCTGCTTTTGGAAATGTAAGCAACTGTCTCTGGGTGGGTTGGGTTGGATGGCTGATACTTAGGCACCTGTGATGTTGGGTCCCTGGAGGTAAAGGAGACGGTGCTGGACTACAACTGGTATTCCACTGGCTCCTACTGAGTGGTGTTTAGTTTCAAAGGCATTAAAAAGGTTAGTTGCCAAGTCCAGTGGATGCTTGCTTGCCCCTAATACTTCTTAGAAACTCTGTGTGTCTAATCTATTTACTGGCTCAGGTCCAGCTACCCAGAGGGGCTTGAAAGATTTTATATTCTTCTAAAAATTTTATTTCCTTTTCCAAAATGAGCCCATTGTGCACCCATACTCATTAAGTTAATTGGTTTTAATCAAAGTACTCTGGCCCCCATCTCACATGTTTTCAAAATTCTCTAAGGGCAGAACAACGATTTGATACGGACCTTTTCCCCCAGTTTTCCCCTTATTCCCATAAACAAACAAAAAAAGAAACCTTTAGAGATAAGCCTAAGGTAAGATTGTGATAGGAATGTTGAGTTTAAAGTCCATGATGCTATTTATTGCTAACTAAAAAAAGATAATTTCTGAGGACCTGTTGAGTCCTGGTGGCTCAGTGGTTAAGAGCATCCCTGCCAACCAAAAGGTCAGCAGTTCAAATCCACCAGCCGCTCCTTGGAAACCCTATGGGGCAGTTCTGCTCCATCCTATAGAGTCGCTATGAGTCAGAATCGACTTGGCAACAGGTTTGGTTTTGGTTTATGAGTCAGAATCGACTCAACAGCAAACAACAGCATACTTAATTTATCTAGAAATGATTTCTAAAACGTTAGCATTATACTTAATGATTCTTCCTCTCACTTTTGAAGAACTTAGAATTTTTCAACACTTGCTAAAGCAGGTCAGTCTTTTGGACCTTCTGAGCAGGGCAACTAAATTCCTTTCATGCAGTTTCTCAACGGCTCCATGTCTGTTCTCAGCAACGAGGGAGAAAAAGAACAGAGGTCTCTCTGCCTGACTGGTTCTAAATGATTGCCTTTTTTTTAGACGTTTTTGGTATGGGAACAAAATCAGCTATAACCTTCAGTGTTTTAAGTGTCATTTTTAATGCAACAATAAACTAAAAGGCTGAAGAGTCTGGAAAAACAGTGAAAAACATTTAGATGATTTTGGTAAACAGTCAAGGTTTTAAAGTGGGTTTAATGCACATCCTGAAAGACTGAAATTGAGCTGATGTTTAGCAACCATTTCTCAACCAGGGAAAGCCTTTCCTGCTCCCAGCCCACATCCATGTGAGCTTCACTGGCTCCTTTGAACGGAAGCCTTTCTCAGTTTTTAATTTGGTTCAGTGAACAAGGTTACTGTTTAAAAACAGTGGCTGTAGAGCTGTATGTCTCATCACCCTTTTGCTTTTCTCCTGAGTGTACCTTAAGCTGTGTCAGAGATAATACTTGAGATGATTAAACGGCCCTTTCACCAATTCTTTGGTCTTTGCCTGGCTGAGGGACTCAAAGCAAGAAGGGGGAGACATGCAGATACGTTGCAGCATGTTCAAGAAAGAAGGATTTAGCATGGAAGCCACTAAACTGGAATGTAAGTTCTGGGACTCAAAATGTGTTTTGAAACTCTTGATAAGGAAATACAGAAATCAGGCAGTCTTTAAATCAGTTTTGAAATCTTAACACTTGTAACAGGTGGACTACAGAGTAGGAGATATTTTAATCCTCTTGTTTTAAAAAAATGATGATTTTAATTTTCCTATAAGAGGGAATGGGAATTTTTGTTATATAGATTATGCATTTATACTTGTCTTCACATCCTGAAGCCATGTGATAGCTTTTATGAAAATTAAAGGAAGCCATCATTGTTCTCCATTTTCCATATTTCTACTCTTTTTCTCTTAGCAAAATAATAATGAAACCCCTAACAACTCCTAGGGCCTCCTTAAGAAACTAGGTTCTAGGTAGTAGCAAGCAACACACACACACAATTGTCATGCTGCGGCTCAAAGAAAGTTTTAGTACATAATATGTTGATTTCTTGGTGCCTTTAATATTTGTATCAGAATCAGACCAGGAGGATTTTTTTTTTTTTTAATGATTGCTTTTCCGTTTAGAGGAGTTAGCTTTGGGGAGGTGCTACGGTTTTGCTTATTAATAAGAAAGGTCACACTTCTCTTGCCTACTTCTTAGTTTTTTATTTAGTTTTGTTTTTTTATCAGAAACATTGGCTGTAGTTTCCACTTGTATCGTTCCCACCAGAATGCATGCATTTTTATGGCATGTAAGCAGTGCATCACTCAGGGCTTCACTCAGAAAACTACAAGCTTTGGCATTATACGTACTGCATTTTGGAGAGTTATTTTTATCACCTTACTTTCTTCTTTATGGAGATGTTTTGTCAAGTATAGTTTTTAAAAGTAATAAAAGTGCACTGTTCATTAAATTATTTACCCTTTTAAAATACTATGTATCTTTTCATTTCCATAGATAGTAATCGAATATTTTAATTATAAAAACATGCCCCATCTAGGAAAGAAATGTGTGCGGTATAATTACCAGTGTCCAGTAACCATTAGGAGATGGATTATGGTGTGAATACTGGCTTGCTTTTGGTATTTTATGATTGTAAAATATAGAGTCAGGGTGACATATTAGCGTTGGATGAGAGTTTACCTTTTAGTTCTGACATTTACTAGTTCTATGGCTTCAGACAAGTTATTTCTGCTTTGTAGGGGTGTCCATATCATCATTGTACAAGGGGAATAATATTTATTTGTCAGGTTGTATGCACAAATGCCTCGCCTAATGCCTCGTTTTCCAGAAATAATAGGTGTTATTATTACATGTATTTGTTCAGTTAACTCACTTTCAAATTCTTTTTCCACTTAATGAGTCTTACTTCTGGTAACATATCTTTCTATGCTGAAAGCATGTTTACATGTAGTATTCAAGTATTAGGATAAGACATCATTGGTACATAAACACTGTGCTTTCATAATAAATAATTTTAAAGTGATAAAATACTATTGCTTGAATCAAAGGCAGTACATGTTAATCAGTAAGCAAACTGGATACAAGTCCAGTAGATAAATTTGAAATTGAGGAAATTTTTTCTTTAATCTAGATAACTGGTCTGAAAATCAGGGATAATTGATTAACAACGACTAAATTTTATAAGCTATTAGCATTTGGCCTTAATTTTTCACTTTCTTTTAATTGGATATTGAGTAGAGCCTGCAAGAGTAGAAAACACAGCAGCTTTGTGTTTCCATAAATTCATATTTCAGTGTGAAAAGCATAACTTTATTTGAAGTGGAAATGAGGTATAAATTCTGGTTCCAGGAAATGCATATTGCTGGTGAATCTTCTATGCTGTCCAGCCAGGGAGTTGATCAAATTTAAAGATGAAATCTGCTGCGTATGTTCTAGAAATGAAATAGAATGAGGGAACAAGGACGAATTTAAACCAATCAACAACAAAGGCATCAGAGTAGTAATACTGTCATGTTACCTAAAGCTTCTTAAGTTCAGAGGTTTATAGCCTGATATGAAAATCATATATTAAAAGCTACCGATCTGTTTTCATAGCATTTCACTGAGTCATTTCTAGTGAATGTTCTCTGTACTGAAATTTTAATACTAAATTGCAAGTATTGATATATCATAATGACAAAATAATTTATTTTTCTTATCTGAACTTCAAAGTAACATGAATAAATTAATTTCAATTGAACTACAGGCCAGTTTCAGAATGATTGATCTTTTAAAACTTAGGTTAAGTTTTGGATCCATGAGAACCCAGGCATGAACAACTAGCATATGAGTACAAAAGCAAATTATTCACCAAAATGTAAAACTCCAAATAGTGATAAGAGAGGAAACCCTATAAGTGTGTAAATTCTACTATACTCATATTGAGATGTGTTCAGCCATATAGCCTACTTTAAAATATCCAGAACAATCCTCAAAGGCATCAACATTCTCATCTAGAAGGTACTTTTCTACAAGACCTATTTAAAGAGATAATACCATAATCCATTCATGGATCATAATCTGTTAGGTTATATAAAAGTGTTCTTAGTATCTTATCACAGACAGAATGAACTAACAGTACTTGAATAACAAGTAACATGTGATGAAGGACCAAGAAGATAAAAGTTAATATTTAAACTTTTCACTTACTGGATTCTAATATTAACAATGCAGAGTTTCATGTTTTTCTGTAACACAGTAGTTATAAAGTACTAAGTCAAACTTTAACATTTTTATATAACATCTTATTAAGACTTGTTGCCTTGAATATTGGAATTTTGTGTTTTACTTTCCTGATAATAAAAACACATTTAAATACACAAGCATTTAAAGATAATATTTTTATAATTAAATGCTGTCAATACTAGCTAATAGTCATGGTCAAGGTAAAAAAATAAATAAAACTAGTGTGTCATTCAGGAATTGCAGGGCTTTGAGCTGGTTCAGTCACGGCTGACGAAGCAAAACCAGAACAGACCCGCATTTTTACGGTTTGGGTGATACAGGATGATGACCAGAACTGGAAAAATGGTCGAAGCCCTGGAATGGGAGACTCGGACGAGGTGCAGTGAGCACTTTCAGGAGCCTGATGCATGAGACTGGATTATTGGCAGGACTGAAGAACAACACGTATTCAAAGCAGCACAGTCGGCCGCCATTTTTGAGCTGGGCGTCGCTGTTTCTGACTCTTCTCAAAATCTGACAAGCAAGAGATTTGGTTGCTATGCAACACATACACTGCCATTATTTTCTAAGACAGAGATTAGGTTTCTATCAGGGCTTTGACCTGTAATTTCTCCTGTTCAGGTTGTCTTCCTGTTCACCCATATTTTAAAAATTCAGGAGTGTTCCAATATCACTTCTTCAGCCAGAACTGAAACAGGAAGAACTGGTTCAAAGCCCTGACTAATTGTAGTTGGATTCAAAATTAAGTGAAATCATCAATAACTAAGCCGAAGCTCTTTACATGCTTAAATTGTGTGTATATATATATGAGAATTCTCTTAGTTATCAAACGTGGAGTTTGGGATTTTCTTAAATATTTTAAAGGTATATAGTAGGTGTTAGGAATAAGACAGACCCCTATGTTAAGACCTCAAGTCTTTTCAACTTTGCATAGTGTTTTATACTTTTCATATAAATTATGCCATCTGTGACCAATGATGACTGAGTTGACTGAAATCCTGTTGCACGCTCCTTGGAATGTGTGAAACGCATCGTTTCAAGCAACAAAAATATCTTTATTTTTCAATCATCTTTTTATAAGCACGTATCTTAAATTTTTTTAAATTTTTAATTTATGTTTTAAATTGTCAAAGTATAACATTTATGAAAGTTTGGCAAAAAGAGAGAAGAAATATCCATAAGCCCATTAGCCTAATGCAGTGACAGCAATTTTAGTGCATTTTCCCTTTCCGCGTCAGTATGCATTTTTGTAACCTAATTATTTTCACTCAGAGTTATAGTATAAGCAATTAAGCATGATATTGCCTTACTTTCAGTACTTTTATCTTTACTGGTTAGATAATCCATAGAAGGAGTATAGCATCACTTACTTCACCACTTTCCCATTGGCTATTGTTGGACACTAGAGTTGTTCTTGACTTTTGACGTTATAAGTATGCTGTAGTGAACATCTTTGGGTACAAGTCTTTTCCATATTCTAGATTATCTCCTTAAGATAAAGTCTTAATGGCAGTAGATAAATATTGCTAAATTCCTTTCCTACAGTTATGCCAATATGCCAATATACTGTAACTCTACCTTGCTACTCATAACTTTCTGCTCCTTATATGTTCAGTGTATTCAGTACTATATTTGGAAGCACATGTCTAATATTTCTTTTTAGGGTTCACACTAGATGAAAGATGAAGGATTGTCTGATTAAAATTCCAGGAAGTAATAGTTTTAACTACAGGCGAAGTTAGTTCTAATATTCATGACATGTATGTGGGGTTGTCATGAGTCAGAGTTGACTTGGCAGCAACTGGGGAAAAAAAAATATTGTCAGTAGGGGGAAATATAAATTGAAGCCAAATGCTGGCCTCCAGGTCTGTCTCCCACCAGCTGATTTAAACATCTGAGTAGTCACATTTTGTCCTTTGATTGAGGGGTAAGTGAAGATATCTTTTACATTATAAACAGATTATTTGGGTGGGGTTAAGTCTTCAGGAGTTACTAACACCTAAATCCAAATTAATAGTTGATTGCCCATGGGATTAATGGGTCAAATGATGGATGGATTCTGATGAATGGGGAATGACTTGAGATTTATGGTTTCAAACTGGAAACTGGTAGACCCTTGTTGTTGCCATCAAGTCAACTCCAACTCATGGTGACCTTGTGTATAACAGAACTAAATATTGTCTGGTCCTGCCCTGTCTTCATAATCTTTGATATGTTTGAGCCCATTGTGGCTGTTATATCAATCCATCTAATTGAGGGTTTCCTTCATTTTCACTGACCCTCTGCTTTACCAACATGATGTCCTTTTTGAGGATACTAGATACCTATTAGGAACCTTGGTGGCGTAGTGGTTAAAGCAGTTGAGTGCTAACCAAAAGGTCGGCATTTTGAACCAACCCCCAGCTGCTCCACAGGTAAATGATCTGACCGTCTGCTTCTGTAAAGATTGTTAGCCTTGGAAACCCAATGAGCAGTTCTATTCTGTCCTATAGGGTTGCTATGAGTCAGAACTGACTCTACGGCAATTGGGGTAGATAGCTATTGTTGGAGCCTCTGGGAGCTTGGGAAAAACCTCAGAGTTCTATGTGCCTGTGGAGATGGAGGAAGCCAAGAGACTGACATATAATATGGAAGATGAAACATTAAAAAGCAACAAGTTTGCTTATTTTTTCTGTAACAAACAAATGAAAGCCTTAAACACACACAACAGCAACAACAAACAGAAACAAAAAACAAAACACATTGGGGAAAAAAGGCACACCATTTAACTTTAACTGTAAATGTTCCGTGAGAAACAATATGATTTAAGTATGGATAATAAATGGATTTGGCTGGATACCCTGAAGCTGTGTCTTCACAGCATCCAGATAAGCACTCAGCCGCCTTAAAAAAAAAAGTTCATATTATTTGACCAAATTCAGTCCAAATTTTTGACCCAGTAATTCCATGTGGACATAAAGAGTAAGAAAACTAAACCCAATCAAAGTTTATCCTACAGGAAGGAGAAGGTGGAGATCCTGATGGCTAAAATAATCATAACTACAAGATTTTTCCCCTGTTTGTGGCTAATGAGTAAAAATCCCTTTATTCTAAAATCTATTCTAATGACGAGAAAAGCCCCTCACCAACTGCGGGAAGTAATTAGCCTGCCTGCTTCCAGAATCCTTAAACTCATAGGGCGTTCACTGGATTTTTCAGAAGGCATATCATGACAAATGCAAAGGAGGGAATCTAGGGTATGTCACCATTGTCTAATTACCAATGTGGTGGAATCTTAAGCGGTGCATTTGAAAACTCTGCAACAGATTCAATTTATTATAAATTAATGAGATAGGATGTTCATTAATTATTAAGCATTGTTGAAATACGCTGAATGCTTTACACAGGTTTACAGCCAATAGCTGTTATCAGAATGTTTTGAAATTATTCCCAGGAGAAAAATAGAAAGGTTTTTACCTCCATGCATCTGCAATTGCGTGTTAGTTTTGTAGTAACCTTCAAAAAACACGACATCGATTTATGCTATTTAGCAGCTCCTCTTCCCAGAAAATGTAGCTACTTCCCAAAAAGTGTTGTATCTCTCAAGAAGCCCCTCTTAAAAAATGATAATAAAAATTCAACATTTAAAATATTGATTTTATACTGAAGAAGTGAATTCTTAATAGTTTAGTGAGATAAGTAGCAGTATTCCTTGGTGGGAATTACATTCTATTAAAAAATCTACATTTATGATGTGGTAGGAGGGAAATCGTTATTTAAAAACAAATGAAAAAAGTCTCCTTGGAAATAAATTTTGAATTCTAAATTGTAGTTATAGTATTTTTCCACCTAGAGTTGCAGTTCTGAATTGTGTTGGTGAAAAGGACAAAAGACTTAACAGAGTTAACTTACGGAATTTTAAATGGTGGCATTTATTCAGGATCTTTTGTTATATTCCTCTGTAGAACTACGTCTTTCCCTGTCAGAACCCTTATCCCAGTTTAAAATGTAACCTTTATTAGTGTGATCATTTTGGCTAACACCCATGTCCCTGTAGCCCGTAAGCTCCATGTGGGAAGTACCATGTCTCCTGCCCACCACTGTACTTCCAGTTCCTAGCACATCATGTTGGTGTTGTTAGGTGCCCTCCAGTCAGCTCTTATAGCGACCCTATGTATAACAGGATGAAACATTGCCCAGCCCTGTGCCATTCCCACCATCTTTGCTATGTTTGACCAATTCTTGCAGCCATTGTGTCGATTTTTCTCACTGAGAATTTCCCTCTTTTTTTGCTAACCCTCTACCAAGCATGGTATCCTTCCCCAGCAATTGGTCCTTCCTGATGATGTGTCCAGAATTGGCAAGATGAAGCCTCACCATCCTTGCTTCTAAGGAGCATTCTGACTGTACTTCTTCCAAAACTGGTTTGTTCATTTTTCTGGCAGCCATTTAATATTCTTCACCAACACAATTCACATGCGTCAATCAGTAAAGAGTAGAGAGACTGATAGATGGGGGAACGATTCTTTTAGTCATTCTAACATTCCATGAAACTTTTTCAAAGGTACTAAAACAGTAATAATTGCATTTTTCTCTCTCAGCAACTGATTGATTCGTTTATTACTGTCTCTTCTTTTTTACTTTGAATCTTGTATCTGTCAGGCATCACTATAACGCCATTTTGTAGAATGGGAGTCTTTTTGTAGAATGGGAATTCATAGTCTTTAAAGAATTATAAGCTTTTTGAAGGTTTGACTACTCTCTAGTGTTGTCAAAAGGACCTTGTTGTAGGTTAGGTTCAAATAATATAAAGTTTTTGCAACATGGACCCTGGAACATTATTATATAGTTCCCAGGACCTGCTGATTCCTTTGTTGTTGTTGTTAGCTGCTGCTAAGTTGGCCCCTGACTCGTGGCAACCCCGTAAACAACAGAACAAAATGCTGCCCGGTCATGCGCCATCCCCATGATATGTTGGTGATTGGACTGTTGTGATCTGTAGGGTTTTCATTGCCTGGTTTTTGGAAGTAGATCACTTGGCCATTCTTCCTAGATCGTCTTAGTCAGGAAGCTCCACAGAAACCTATTCAGCCTCATAGCAACATGTAAGCCCCCACTGGCAGACAGATGGTGGCTGCACATGAGGTGTATTGTCCTTGAATCAAACTTGTGTCTCCCATATGGAAGGCAAGAATCACCACTGAACTACCACTGCCCTCCTCTTCCCCCACCTATTCCTTTAGAAGTCTCAGAACCGCTCTTTAATTATAACTGCGGGGCTTGCTTGCTTTTGGAAGAAATCAGCATTTTAATATTATTGTATTTTAACACGATGCCATATGAAAGTCATTGTTTATGAAAGATTTTAGATGATGACTTTCAATATAAATTGATATTGAAAGAGCAGTATTTTTTTAATTTTCTTAAAGCACCAAGTACTTAAGTATTTTTTTCTCAAAATAATGATGCTTACTCAGTTAATCTTTGAGGTTTTAAATTTTGTCTTAAATATTATAAAGATGTATTATCATAAAGTATAAATCTTAGTTCAAATAATATTAAAACACATCTTTTTCCTCCTTTATACTGCATTGTTTATACTGCATTGGAAAAAGGGAAGGGAAGCTTTCAGGAGAAAAACAAACCTCTGGTTTCATTTTTTTAAATTTATGTTTACTCTGCCTTGTTCTGAAAATGTTTACAGGACCCATAAAGAACAATGCAGTAACAGAAATTAGAAACATTTGAGAAAGAAGAAAGATAACCAAACTTGGAATATAAAATGGAGCTGGAAATGAAGCCTTTCAAAAAGTGCATCCTGTGAGGGGATCAGATCTGCCTCTCAGCTCTTCAACAGCAGTGACAAATGGAAACCTGGTCAGATGGGCAGTTTACCTTGCTGAAGAGAGAAAAGAAGTCAGTTACTCAGAAGAAACACAACTGCTCTCAGTAGTAAGACTGAAAGTGATTTTTATCTAATGTTTTGAATGATGACCTCAGCGACATCCAGAAAAGAGGCACAGCAACAAATTTCATGGGGCTATTTCTTGGAGTAAACCTCAATGAAGGCTCATGGTTTTATACTGAGATACAGATTGATCAGAATAATCCTCGATTTCATACATAATTTATTCCAATGACTGTATGTGAAAGTCAAATATACAAAAATTTACCTATTGACTTACAATGTAAGAGAGGAGGAAAAATTGGGGGTGGGGTGTTTTACTTTAAAATACCATGATTGTGGTATAAATGCCCTTTGTTTTTTTAGCTTTGACTATTATTCAGTGTAGAAATAAGTATTAGATCATTGAAAACAGATCGAGTATTCTATATGTATATTACAAATTGACTTTCTAGAGTGTGAGGATTTAATATGCTACAGTTTGTAGACTAACCTTAAAAGCAGGCTTTACAGGGGACAGTGTGGTTCATTACACAGCTCTTTATTAGTTTGACTTAATTCAGGGATAGATTTTAGACTATGAAGAAATAAGCTACTGTTGTTATTGTATGCCATCAAGTGGATTCCGACTCATAGGGACCTTATAGGACAGAGTAGAAATGCCCCACAGGGTTTCCTAGGCTGTAATCTTCATGGGAGCAGATGGCCAAGTCTTTCTCCTGTGGAGTCACTGGTGGGTTCAAACCTCCAACCTTTCAATTAGCAGCTGAGCGCTTAACATTGCTCTACCAGGGCTCTTTTAAGCTACTATATATCCTCCATAAGTACAGCTTCTTGAAACTGAGCTTTCGATAGTTATTGAGTAACTGTTCAAGTTCAAGTTCTTGTCCTCCCTGGCAAGTTTCTGGAATACATTCTGTGTTGTCAATTAACAGTGGAGTCACATACTTTGAATACAGTTGAGCTTGGGGTAAAGTTGATCTGATCTTGTGAAAACTGAGAGACCTATCAAAGATGTAGGTTTGAGCAATTAACCAGCGCATCTCACCTCTAGACAGTAGCAGTGGGGCAGCACCAAACTTCTTCCTGAAGAATAATTTTAAACTGAGTCATTTGCTGAATTTTTATGCATTAAAGGGCCAAAATTGCAGCTCCAAGTAGCATGATTAAAGTAATTTTAGCCTTGGAAATTAAAACAAACAAAATCTCAATAAGCACCCATGGAATGCCAAACACCTTGAGCTTTAACTTTTCTTCCTGACAGTGATTAGGTAGCAGAGCCATTGTTAGTTGCCTTCAAGTCAATTCCTACTCATGGCGACCTTTGTGTGCAGAGTAGAGCTGCTCCATAGGGTTTCTAAGGCTGTGACTTTACAGAAGCAGATCTCCACTCCTGTCTTCTAAGGCACCTCTGGGTGGGTTTGAACTCTAACCTTTTAGCTAGTACTTGATCACTTAACCATTTGCACCACCCAGAGCCTCCAGATCATGTGATAGGGACCACATTTGTATGAAAGGGAATACTTGCCTTTTTTTCTGATTGGCTTGTGTCTTGGTCATCCAGTGCTGCTATAACAGAAATTACCACGAGTGGATGGCTTTAACAAAGTGAAATTTATTATCTCACAGTCTACTAGGGTACAAGTCCAAATTCAGGGTGCCAGCTCCAGGGAAAGGCCTACCCTCTCTGTCGGCTCCAGAGGAAGGTCCTTATCATCAGTCTTCCCTTGGTCTGGGAGCATCTCAGCACAGGAACCTCAGGTCCAAAGGACATGCTCTGCTCCCAGTTCTGCTTTCTTGGTGATACGAGGTCCCCATGTCTCTCTGCTCATTTCTCTCTTTTATATCTCAATCTTGTAGACCTCATCAATATAACTGCCGCTCATCCATCTTATTACATCATAGTGGTAGCATTTACAACACACAGGGAAATCACATCAAATGATAAAATGGTAGACAATCTTACAATACTGGGGGTCATGACCTAGCCAAGTTGACAAATATTTTGGGGGGACACAATTCAATCCATGACAGCTTCTGCACAGCTAGTCCAAAAATGATATCAAATCTTTAAAGAACATGTTAAGAGAAACATCACTGTTCTATACCACTGAAAATTATCGTGATACATAAGGAAATGGTTCCAACTGAGCGTGACTATGGTCAGTTACTGTACAAATTCAGAGTAAGTATCAGTAGCTTATGTTGAATTTATATTTCAGCTTACAACAAGTACCTGTCCATGGAGTCAAAGGCTAAATATGGGTCAAAAAAATGATTCAAACTTTATTATATAGTTCCTGGAAGACTTCACCACAAATCAATGAAGACTGTAAAGTACCATATAGTGTTGTGGTGCTCAACTTTGGTGTACATCAGATTCAGCCATGATGGTTGTTAAAAGTGCAAATTGGAGACTAGAAGAACTAGATGGTACCTGGCTACCACTACTAATCATTCTGACCAGGGACACAATAGTAGGTCCAAGATAGAATGGGAGAAAAGTGTAGAACAAAATTTAAATTCCTCAAAAAAGGCCAGACCTGCTGGACTGATGGAGACTAGAGGAACCCCCAAGACTATTGCCCTAAAATAACCTTTGAACTTGGAACTGAAGCTATTTCTGGAGGTCACCTTTCAGCCAAATAATAGGTTGGTTTATAAAATAAACAACATTGTTACCGCAACAACGCGGATTGGAGCTGCCTGCTGCAATAGCCAATTCTGAGACGGGTGAGGTGAGCAGCAAGAGTTTTATTATATATCAATATATAGGAGACAGACGGGAATAGATTCCTCCAAAAAACCCATCTCCCCAGCTGGAGATCGGCTGAAGGCTTTTATAGGGACAGGATTATGGGTTTTAGAAGTTTGTGTTAGTTCCCCCCTGAGCTGGTCATATCTCAGATGAGTTAATCTTTTACTGGTATTCTTGGGGGTTATCTGGTGACATCCTGATTTTCTTGTCACAAGATGGGTGCTTTGTTCGGTTTTTCATCCTTAGATCATTACACTTGTTTTCCACCCTCCAAGGAGGAACATCGGTTAATCTTAAACCTTTTGTAGAGACTGGAACGGGAGAGAAAGACAAGATCATGAGACAATGTGGCGGTTAGCAATGGGGAGTAAATAATAGTGAGCCGGGCCTGTGCAGCCTCTTCCAATATCACCCATGAGTAATGTGCTCCTTTAAACAATCAACTGTATGAGACCAAACGGTCAACATTTACCCAAAAGCAAAGCTGAGAAAGCAAGGGAAGGGAAACTAGATCAATGGAAACAGAACAAACAGAATGGAAACAGTGTGCTGACACGTTGTAAAAATTGTAACCCATGTCATGGAACACTTTGTATGAAAAATTGTTAAATGGGAACCTAATTTGCTGTGTACACTTTCACCTTTTAAAACACAATAAAAAAAGTACAAATCGTCAGGCCCCACCCCTAGAGAATAAAATTATATAGGTCTGAGGTAGGGCATAGGAATCTGCTGTTTTAACAAATACCCCACGTTTCTGAAGAAGGAGGCTCATGGACTATACTTTGAGAAGTATTAGTCAGGCTTCTAACATTTTTGCTTGCGTGTACCCTTGAAGAAATTTAAAAAAACTATATACCTCTTGACAGGTTTAGAAATTGAAACCCAAAATTAAAATAGTTTAGTTTCAAAAGATATAATTTCAGAGATTTGCATAGTTGTATGCATGCTTTAAATATATTTTTATCAAAATCTTGAAACTACAGATAGTGGTTAAGGGCTATGGCAAGCTACAGCTGCTAACCAAAATGTCAGCAGTTCGAATCCACCAGCCGCTCCTTGGAAACTGTAGAGCAGTTCTACTCTGATCTATAGGGTTCCTATGAGTCGGAATCGACTTGACGGCAATGTGTTTCGTTTTGGTTTTTATGCAGGCTTTAAATACATTTTTGTTACAATCTTAAAACTACAGTTAGCTCATTCACTTTATGAAAAATAATCCTGATTAACAATCAGCCATATCATACTTAAAGATTTCATGACAGAAAAGGTCTGACTATATTTTTTAATTCAAATAGTATATTATTTGTGCCCTGTGACAATAACATTAAGATAGGCAACGCATAACCTTGTCACTTGCATGAAACAGGGCCCTGCTGCCATAGTATTTCTTGCCCTGCTCTCAAGAGGCTCCTCTTCAGGAGAAGTGCATTTGTGAGTTGTCACTTTGGTGACACAACAGAGGTTTTTACACCCTGAACAGCGTGCCATGTAACATTCAAGATGTATAAGAGGTGTGCCTTTCTTATGAAAGTAGGAGGAGGATGTGAAAAGTGAGGTGGAAAAGGTTTTAGGAAAGAATCTGGAAGCTGATTCTCTTAAAACCCTCCATGTCTGCGTACTCCTTTAAATAAGGGTTTTTAACCCAGAGTTTGTGAATGGATGAGGAAAAGAATTGCACCTTTATTTTCACTAACTTCTAATTGAAATTGAACATTTCCTTTAATTCCAAATGTGAGCAACAAACATACAGGAGTATTAGCATCAGTAGAAGTCAGATATTTTCACATTATATCACAGTTGTTTCAGAGATCTCAAAAGATGGTTTAAACTCATCACTACTTTGAAATTATGACGGTTATTAGACATGCCCCTAAATTTTGCTATTTAATAGGCTAATAAAGAAGCACATGTATTTGTATATTATAAATATTTTAATCTTGATAACTTTTTAAATATAGTGTAAATAGGTTGTATTTTCTTTGTAATACTGTATATTTTTATTAATGCATTTAAAAATATGATATGAGAAGGGATCCAGCTGGCTTCATCAGATTGCCAAAGGAGTTCAATACACAAAAAAGTTAAAATCTTTTTATGGAAAGTATTCAGGTACACTAGGAGTAAGAAAAGTGCTCTCTACCCACAACACCTGCTCACTCTTTAGAGTCAGCTCAGGTGTCCCCTACTCCAGGAAGCCTCCCTGACCTTTCTCTGAATCCGTGGGTTCTTGTGTATACCTCAGTCATGGTATGTGTATGTCTGTGTGTGTATGTATGTCATGGATTGAATTATGTCCCCCAAAAAATATGTGTGTCAGTTTGGGCCATGATTCCTGGTATGGTGTGATTTTCCTGTGTGTTGTAAATCCTGCCTCTATGATGTTAATGAGGGAGGATGGTTGGCAGTTGTGTTAGTGAGGCAGGACTGGATCTACTGTGTCCTGAGGCAATCTCTTAAAATATAAAAGACAGAAGTGAGCAGTGAGACAGGGGGGCCTCATACCATCAAGAAAGCAGCACCGGGAGCAGAGCACGTCTTTTGGACCTGGGGTCCCTGTGCAGAGAAGCTCCTAATCCGGGGAGGCCAACAGAGAGAAAAAGCCTTCCCCTGGAGCTGATGCTCTGAATTTGGACTTTTAGCCTACTTTAACTGTGAGGAAATAAATTTCTCTTTGTTAAAGACATCCACTTGTGGTATTTCTGTTGTAGCAGCACTAGATAACTAAGACAATGTATAAGTTTTTTAATTTTATTGTGGAACAATGTGCATAGCATAAAATTTGTCCATCTTAATCATTTTGAAGTGTACAAACCGCATTGTATTTTAATTTTCTATTTCTACGTCTGTTTCTCTTGGGAGACCTTAACCTGGGTACCAGTGTCTTTGTATTATTATGCCTCAAACAGTACCTATATAACCATCCATCTCATACCTCCCACCCATTTTTTTGCTGTATTGGTCTGTGATCACGCTACAGTTCTTCTGTTCAGTGTGAATGAAGCTGACTGGTCAGCACAGGGATTGTGCTTGGCTTTTAAGCTCCTATTCCAGCCAGCCAAACTAACCTGCCCAGCCTGACCAGCGCATTGGGAAAGTTGAGTCCAGACTGAATCTAGCAATATTAGACTAGCCATCAGCCCAAGATTGCCCATCAAAGCAGTAGCAAGACCAGGCATAAAGCTGACTGCTTGGCCAGACACTCCCTGCTTATGTCTGTATGTCAGCATTACACTCACAAACTTCCAGTTTTACTGTCTTACCAAGATTTCCATTTTTCTTCCAGATCTATACTTTTAAAAAGTTTATGTCTACTCAGTTATTCATATAAAAAAACAAACACCTGTTGCCACTGAGTTGATTCCGACTCATAGTGACCCTATAGGACAGAGTAGAACTGCCCCATAGGGTTTTCAAGGAGCAGCTGGTGGATTCGAACTGCTGACGTTTTGGTTGGCAGCCGAGCTCTTAACCACTGTACCACCAGGGCTCCAGTTATTATTCATATAATACTAGCTTAATTCTGAAGTAGAAAATCTCAGTTTCTTCATGACAGCTCAGTTTTTTGGGAAGCAAAATATAGAGATTCTGAAAGCAGTTGTATTTCTTTTTGAAAAGTGAAAAAAAGGAGAAGGTTGGTCAGTGTGGACCCCATATTAGAGATAATCCTATTAGATAGGAACAGCATGGGCTGTGGCTTGTGCATGAGATTTTATGCATCACGTACACAGTTCTAGGTGTTAACCTGTCAGCAGTGCAGTTGAAGATAAAATTAATGTCTCACTTCGATGAAATACAAATTAGTACAATTTAAAACTGAGCTGCATATTAGTACAGTTTTTGAACAGCTGTATACTCTATAGGGAAACCCTCGTGGTGTAGTGGTTAAGAGTTCAGCTGCTAACCAAAAGGTCGGCAGTTTGAATCCACCAGGCACTGCTTAGAAACCCTGTGGGGCAGTTCTACACTGTCCTATAGGGTTGCTATGAGTAGGAATTGACTCGATGGCAACGGGTTTTTTTTTTTAATACTCTAGAGGAGCCCTGGCGGCATGGTGGTTAAGTGCTCGTCTACTAACCAGTAGGTCGGCAGTTCAAACCCACCAGCTGCTCCTCGGGAGAAAAATGTGGCAGTCAGCTTCCGTAAAGATTTACAGCCTTGGAAACCTTGCAGGGCAGTTCTACTCTGTCTTACAGGGTTGCTATGAGTCAGAATCGACCATTTGGCAGTAGGTTGGTTGGTTATACTTTATAGCCTGAATTTTGGCAGAGAAAGTGGTGGGAACATTTATCTTGTATCTGCTATCAGCTTATTGAAGTTGTTTATTGTTCCCTCTTCATTTTATACTTTTCAGTTATGCTAGGGCAGGAAGAAGAGAATGAGAAAGGAGAAATGTGGTTTCCTTCACAAATGGATTTTCTATAATTTTACTGAAGGGCTTGCATCTATTCTGTAGTCTTGGAGACCTCTCAATTTCTCTTTAAAACTGTGACTTTCTTATGAATTCATTAATATTATGAAATAGTAACATGACTGTGACTTCACACATACTTGTACATGCACAGTTGAACGTCCACAAAGCAGACAGGAAACTGTCCAGGGGGTCGGGACAGGTCATGATAGTCACAAGGCTTCTCTTTACTTTTTCTCAGCAGAACACAAAACTCACCTCCTCTCCGGGCCCTGGACCAGGGCTCAGTCATTCTCCAGGTAGTTATTCTCTAGCAAGTGTTTGTCTAACCCTCTTCTAGAAAATCACCATGGTGAATGAAAAACCACACCAATTTTGGAGTCAGACCAAGCTAGATTCATACCCTGCTCTGACCACTTATTATTCTATGCCTCTCTGTGTTCTCAGTGTAATCATTGTCATCGTTGGGTGCCACTGAGTCAATTCCGACTCATAGTGACCCCATGTAACAGAGTAGAATGCCTCCATTAGGGTTTTCTTGGCTGTAATCTTTACGGAAGCAAATCACCAGGTCTTTCACCCAGAGAGCCATTGGGTGAGTTCAAACTGCCAGCCTTTCAGTTAGCTGCCTGAGCGCTTAACCATTGCTCCAGGGCTCCTGTTCAGTGTAATTTGGGGATGCTAACTGCCTGCCTTGCAAAGTGGTTGTAGGGATTAGATGTGATGTACATAAGGCATCTAGCACAGTGCCTATCGTATTAGATGAGCCTTGATAAATGGCTCCCACAATTGCTGCTGCTGCTGCTGTTGCTATTATTATAGTTTTCCTCTACAGTGATTCTGCTTATTTTCCCTTTAAAGCCTGGATTTTATAATGAGCAGTCTGTGTTTTATAGTGTCAATTATGAATGTTTCTATTGCTGTTTTGGTGTTGTAGAGTTCTTTCTTTTGTTTGCTTTGCCTCAGGCCATTTTTCTTTCCTCTTTGAGTTAATCTGATAGTAGACCAGAGAGAGCATGCTAGGCAAGGGTTGAACAAGTATTTAGAAGTAACAAATACTAAATTAAACATTTTAATTATAATTTGAAGCATGATTTGAGGTTATCTAAAATGTTTTATAGTAATCTCAAATCAAAATATAAGATATATAATCAAGATTTTGATCATAGAGTAGTATTAGGATAGTTTTTCTAGATTTTATATTCAGCATAATCCTTTTGTAAGGAGACCCTGGGTGGTGTGCTTGGCTGCTAACTGAACAGTTGGAGGTTCGAGTCCACCTGGAGGCACTCTAGAAGAAAAGCCTGGCAGTCTACCTCCAAAAAATCAGCCATTGAAAACTATGAGCACAATTCTACTGTGACACACATGGGGCCACCATGAGTCGAAGTGACTCAACGGCAACTAGTTTACTGGCTTTTTTTTTTTTTTTTAAATCTTTTTGTTAAAGTCGAGTTTCATAAAAAGGATTAATACCCCCCCAACTGAAATGAGTCAACAAACTTTTAAAACTGATTTAAAATAATTTCCAGATCAATGGAAACTAAGATTTGTTGCTAGCTAATGTTTCATGAAATGAAATGACTTTGTGAATTTTGTCTATATCCTGAAAAATTTAGATGATTCTGTCATTCTTACAGGCAATCTTAGCTGAATGATCTCAGATTGACGTAAGTCAGATCGATATTGGTATTTTTATAACCCCAGCACAGGCAGTACCTGTATTCCTAAAAGTAGCAGTGAGTTTTGGGGAACTGCTAACAGATTGGGCTGGCTCTACTCCAGGGGAAGAATATGTAACACAGTGATATGTCAGCTGACTAATTTCTTAGGAACAAGGCTATTTGGCTTCTGGGTATCTCTGTGGAGTGGGCCAAGGGCTCTGAGGATGGAGTTAGGGAAGCTTCCACCCTCTCAGCACTGTGCCAGTGATGAGAAGATAGTGTGAGATGTTGTCTGGTGCAGGCCTCTCATGAGTGGGCTCCAGACCTTACCCAAGTCAGTTACCAAGGAGTCAGACAGGGCAAGTCTTAACTCTAAGGGGAAAGAGGAACACCTCCACTGTGGACTCCACAGCTCGGGAGTCAGTCAGTGGAGGGAAGAAGGAAAGGAGCAGAGAGGGAGATTTTTGCTGAGACTGCAGGTCATGTAAGTTCTAGAATATGCCTTCTATATTATTTCTGCCTTATGCAACAATATTTCTGACAACAAAACGTGTCATTGAAAAATGTTTTTTCTTTATTTTAGAGCTGTTGTTGTGAGTTGCATGAGTCAATTCCAACTCATGGTGACCCCCTGTGTTCAGAGAAGAACTCTATAGGATTTTTAAGGCTCTGACCCTTCTGAAGCAGATCACCAGGCCTGTCTTCTGAGGCACCCCTGGGTGGGTTCAAACATCAAGCCTTAGGCTGCAGTCAAGCGTTAACTGTTTGTGCCACCCAATTACTCTATCAGAAATGCAAGTGAAATTTCAGGCATCCAAAAGGGCTCTGGAAGTTTGCCTCTTTAATCCATTGAGTCTAGCCCAGCACAGTACATGTACAGATGGATGATTTAAAAATCAGCTTGATGATGAAGATAGCACATTTATTTCTAACTCCACATACAGTGTAATTATACCCTCATGTCACTAATGCTCGTGTAGCTGAAGCTGACGTATTACTATAGAGGGTAGATGCTTATGCAGCTTAAGATTGCATATAACTGGTTATCCAATGCAAAGACCTAGATAATCATTTTTAATGTAGTCACACATTAATTTGATGGTTCTGAATGTATTATTTTAATGTAACTTGTTATGATTAAGATCTTCTAAAATCAATATGCTGATTTATAGAAAGAAAAAAACATAAATGTTTCTTTGTGTGAAGCACAACTCTTACTAATGAGACATTACCTATACCCGTTACCGTAGAGTCAGTTCTGACTAATAGTGCCCCTACAGGACAGAGCAGAACTGTCCCATAGGGTTTCCAAGGAGGGGCTGGTGGATTGGAACAGCCAGCCTTTTGGATAGCAGCTGAGCTCTTAACCATTGTACCACCAGGGCTCTGAGACAACAGTAGCCACTGGTTTGATCTTTTCTGTTCCTCAGAGAATACTTTAAGGAACACGTTTTCAGATGATAAAAAAGTCATCTTTTACATATGAATAAATGAGTTTTTGTCAGGCATCAGTAGTTACCATATTTTTGTTAGTGAATATATGTTACAAAGTCAAGCCCAGCATGCCAGAAAATCTTGCCTAAAGATAATTTAGTATTGAATACAGAATTGGGTGGCTGAATTGAGGAACATGTGTACAACTGATTCTAAGGTAAACTATTTTTAAAACCTAAATTGCTAATTACACCTACTTATGAATTTCCTTTCTCAACTAACTCTAACATATGTTTAACTATGACCCTTGCTTTATACATATTTGCTAGACTGTTGTGCTTCTTTTTTTTTTAAGAGCGAATGTATTAGAAGGCATTGCCAATAATATATGGGTTGTGTTCAAGACGTTCATTTATAAATTGGTTGTTGAAAGTTGGAACATATATTCACATGAAAACAACATTGCAGGTGTGACTGATAACCCAGAAAACCTATTTAACCTATCGTGCAGTAATATTATCATAGAATCTCTATGAAAAATATGTCCAGTTATTCGTTCACATTAATTAAACATCTGCTCTATACTAATGGTACAATGATCTACCCTCAAATTGCTCATATTCTACTGTTTCAAAACAGATTTTCTCTCTCTCCCAATGCCTTCTCCCTAGTCCTGTCCACATCTCACTCTTAATTTTTCTCCTTCCTTGATCTATTTGGAGACCAAACTCAGTATCACAACCTCTTCCTACCTACTATTTACAGAAAGCACACACCCTTTTGAAACTTTTCTAAGGTTTTCACTGCTACAAAACGAAAGATGTACAATAACAAAAACCTTGTTAGAAGTCTTGGGCTTGTGCTTCATTAGTAAACTAAAAGGAAAGCTTAGTGCTAGTCACTAACGCTTAGACTGCTCCTGGTACATCAAGGAAAAGAGGCAGGTTTGAGGGGCACTCAAAGACTGAAATGAGATTCATTCACATTTCATTAGAAAGCTTATCTCTTTAGGCAATGACGACTGGGACTGGGAGTCTGAGGAGCAGGTTCTTGGATAAAGAATAGGATGGGGAGAATAGGTATGGTGCTCCCTGGGATGAAAGGAGAGCAACCCGGCTAACAGCTTCTTCCCTCCCCGCCTCCACTCTGGTCATTGTTGACTTTTTTTATTTTTCCTTCTAAGAGGAATTATCTCTATAGATTTACCTTCTCAATCCTCATCTCCTTTCTTCTGGCTTCTTCTAGTACTCCAGCTACTAACCCTCAAGTGGAAGGTGTAAAGTAAGAAACGGGCATTATGGTCACATAAAGTACATTCCAAAAATATTTAGAAGAAAGGAGTTAGTTTTATCAGCTTAGTTTTGGCTCAGTAACTGTTCATGGCCCTAAAGGATCTATAACTTAGGCAGATTTGGAATTTGTCATTAGATTCTCTTATTTAAAATAGAAGTAACAAATGTTAAATGCATATACTTATTGAAGGATAAGTATATAAATTGCAGTCTGTAGACCAGATAGCCACTAGTGTTTGTTAATGGGCCATTCCCTCTGCCCTGGAAAGAGCCTTTCTATCTGGCCCCATACCATTTGCGAGGTTGTAATGCCTGCCACACAGTTGTCTTTGTGCTCTCGAGAGTTGGCAGAACTCTGTAAAACTGCTCGGTTGTTTTGGTGCTCTTCAGATTGCAATCTTTTCATTTGTTTTGTTTTGGTTTATTACTACATTTAGGTATTCGACAGGTTCCAAAATTTGAGATCCTCTATTTGGTGACATACCGAATATGGCAAATTAAAGAGACTGAACAGCTCATTAAAGTGCCAAGTCTAGCAGAAAGATAATGAAAAAGAGACAAGAACATTGTGTTTCAGGTCTCGCTTTTTCTTTCCTAAGGAGCCCTGGTAGCACAGTAGTTAAGCGTTCTGTTGCCAATTGGAATGTCAGTGGTTTGAACTCAACGGCGGTTTGAACCCACCTGTGGCTCCAAGAGAAAAAGATGGAGCAGTCTGCTCCCTTAAAGATTACAGCCTAGGAAACCCTATGGGGCAGTTGTACTCTATCTTATATGGTCGCTATGAATTAGAATGGACTCCGTGGCAATGGGTTTGGGTTTTGTTTAGTTTTTTCTTTCCTATATAAGGCTGAGGAGCTGTGGTAGTGAAGTGGTTAAGAGCTCAGGCTGCTAACCAAAAGATCGGCAGTTTGAATCCACCAGCCGCTCCTTGGAAACCCTATGGGGCAGTTCTGCTCTGTCCTATAGGGTCACTATGAGTCAGAATCGACTAGATGGCAATGGGTTTTTTGTTTGTTTTGGTTTATATAAGGCAGAAGGAATGCTTTGTTATTTTAAATATTTTTTCTGACCTGGTATTGAGTCTCTGACTTAACAAAGTCTTTGCTTAGTCACATTTCTTTGCACTCCAGGATGATAGCCTTAATTTAATAGATCCAAATGTATTTTCAGACCACAAATCATATGCTCCTGAAAGTAGCTAGCAATTTGCATTCTAACATAGCATCTGTGCTGAGCCCGTCTGCAAGGTGGGCATCGATACTATCTATCCATGGGAACGTCATTGACCTTCTTCACCAGGATACCACTGCTGTCTGTATCATAGAAAGCACTCCCTGGCTTAACAGCCTCGTAATTCTGGCTTTGGAGTGGGCATGAAGGTGGCCAGGAAGTGTTTTTCCACACTTTTGCTGCACTGCTCCATTTCCTGTGCCAGAGAAGCAATTCAATTCCAGCCTGGCCCGCGATGCTTTCCTGGCAGAGTTGGCGGGAGCCCTGGCTTGGAACTGATGCTCAGTTTGGCTTACAAAACTCAGAGAGGAAGAAGTGGGAAATGTATCTACATGGAACAAATCTGGCCTTCAAGCTTCTGACTCACTCCTAACACTGAGGCTCCTTGAAGATTCCATTCCTGCTTTTGTTCACTGTTATCCTATCTCCCAGGAAAGTAAAGCCTCCTTAGAGTTTTCTTTGCAGTTTTCTCTTTTGGAAATGGTTGCCACCATCCATAGAGTCTAGACTGGCAGAAGCAGAGAGGCCTAAAATACAAGTGATTAATATACTGACTCGGGGGAGGGAGGGGCAAGGATCAGGTGCCCGTATTGATATAGGAAGGTAAATAATAGTCAGGGCCATGGTCTCATGCATGGATGGAGATTTAATAGATAACTATTAAAGAGAAGATGAGATAGGGAATATCTGATTACTGTAGACACGTATAGGAAATTATGAAATGTGATGCAATTAAAGAAGGAACTTGAAAAGTAAGCTAGGTAAGATAGATCAGCAAATGAGAAAAAGAAGGGACAAAAGAGTAACTAGCATGGTGTTTTAAATAAATAGAAAGTAAACATATATGTACATAGAAAGAGCGCTCCTCCCAAGAAAGAAAGAAAAGCAGAGGAAGAGAGGGGGCTTTTTCTTTTTACAATTTTACATACTGTTTGAATTTCCTAACCGAGTGATAGACTTTTTTATTATTTTTTTTAGATTAAAAAGCGTAAATGGGTTGTCTGGGTGATGGCATTATGGGCTTTTAAAATTTTTATCTTCATATTTTTTCTGTAGTGTTGAAAGGCTAATAAATGTTATTTTTAAAAATAAGATTAGGCTAAATAATCAATTGCAAAATTTTACATTTATTTCTTTTTATAAGCAAGAATAGAACTAATACCTACTCCAGTGATACATTATAGAATAGCTGTTAGAGAAGATAAAATGTAGCCCCTCTGTAGCCAACCTGTTAGCCTTTCAAGGAAGAGATTTGAAGCTTATTCTTCCTTTATGAACTTTGTGTGGCTTCTAAGCCATTATTTTAATTCTTATGTTGTGAGTGATTTTGCTTCTTTTAGAAATTTGATGTTATGCATAAGTAGTCACGCTTCTTTGCTCAATACTTAATAGTAGGTAATAGTATTTGTTGTTGCTGTTAGCTGCCCTTTAGTTGGCTCCCAACTCATGGCGACCCTATGCAAAATGCAATTGTGTAAAAACGGCATGAGGTGAGGAGTGTCTGACCTCCGCTAAATTCACAAGAGGGAAGGAGAATCAAGACCAACAGCCCAAGGCTGATTCCTATGAGGCGGAGGTCAGACATGCCTCCTCTCTCCACCATCTTTACCGATTTTGACACCAACAATCCCTCCATGGCACTCTCTACTTGTCTGTTGGATTTGATAATTCACTGCAGTAGCCACACAGAACTCACAGACACTACTCAAGATACAGTTTTTCCATCAGGACAGCCTCTTTTTTGCTTTGCTCGCAGCACACCTATCTCCGGCCCTAGCCCTCTGCCTTGCTCAGGGAAGTGTTACAACCCTCTTTTGCTGTTGTTGCTAAGTGCCATCTGGTCAGTTCCAACTCATAGCGACCCTATAGGACAGAGCAGAACTGCCTCATAGGGTTTCCAAGGAGTGGCTGGTGGATTTGAACTGCTGACCTTTTTGTTGGCAGCCAAGTTCTTAAACACTATGCAACCAGGGCTCCAAAACCTCTTTTAGCCCCTGCCAATAAGTCCCCAGAGGCACCTCAGGCACTCAGCTTCCTCACTCCGTGGGCAGGGAAGCCCTCTGCATCGTCTCCTGCCAGTCTCTCCTGCCACTATTTCTCTGCCACCACTTCCCGCTGTCTTCAGTGTTACAGTTCTGTCTTCTGGATCCAGCAGTTTCTCAGTGCAGGGATCAAAGGATACTGTCTCTGCTCCTGGCTGTTCTTCCTTGGTGGTCGTGGGATCCTCTCTTTCCTGCCTCTGGAGTGGCTCATTTCAAAGCCAGCAGGATGGCAAAACTGACCAATCCCTTTGGTGGGCCACAATTACCCTATCTGCACAGTCCCACCCAATCACCTGGGTGGGAGTTATAAGACCGTGATGAAAAGGCCACACACAAGCAATCCATTGCACTGAAAATTGAATCAGTGTTATCCATAGGGTTTTCGTTGGCTAATTTTTGAAAGTAGATCACCAGGCCTTTCTTCCTAGTCTTAGTCTGGAAGCTCTCCTGAAACCTGTTCAGCATCATAGCGCAGCGTGCAAGTCTTCACTGAGTGGTGGTTGTGCCTGAGGTGCATTGGACAGGAATTGAACCCAGGTCTCCTGCATGGAAGGCAAGAATTCTACCACGGAACCACCACTGCCCCCAATAGTTTCATTAATTAGGTGATGAATTTTGTACTTTGTTGTGACTTAAACTTTTGCCAATACAGAAGGGGGAGGAGTGAATCATGGAACAGTTGAAAATTTATCATTTAATCTTTTTTAATCTACCCATCATGATAGAATATGACAGAAAGTTTATATTTATTATTATTATTAGACTTATTGAAATAAAATAAAAATGTATGTGGAATCCTGAAATATAGAACAAAAAATGGGTACAGGAGTAGTGACAACAGGGCAGGATGGAGGGGAAAGGCGGATACTGTGCTCCACTTGGCTGTCATTTGTACTCACATCCACCCACTAGGGGGCTCTACTAAGGCATTCTCACACAACCCTTGTAGGACCCGGAGGAATATAGCTTGAAAACTACTCATCTATATTATCTAAATTCTGTCTTGATCTCATCTGTGCTGATGGGATCATACAATCTTTGGAGAGAAAACTACTTGGCCCACAGTATGTCAACCCTGCTCCTTCCTCTACCACTGCTTCCTATTCCTCTCAACACCCTTCCCTCCAATCACCAGAAATGTTCTCAAGCTGTTAAAATCTGTCCTTTTGGTCTCACCCATTTAAAAGGACCAATATGAGCCATCTTTATCAGCAGCATTGCTAGGTCTTATTTTGAAAGTGCTGTCTGCCACATGATACAGTTTTCATTTTTTCTGCTGTTGTCATGAACTTAAAATTAAACATAGCTATCCCATCTCGAGTGCCTAGTGACACCAAGTCCTGATTTCTATAGATGAACCCCAGTTTTATTGTTTTCCTTAACTAATGCCATTTGGCATTATATTTTCTCAAGTAAGATGCCCCAATGTCTTTGTGAAGCAGACAAAATATACATCACAAAAATATTGTAAATATGCAGCATCCTTCATCTTAAATTACTAAGAATATGGATACCATATATTTCATTGAATCTAAGATGCCATCAGTTAGATGCACCACTGTTTTATGTATCACTAAGAGGATACAACCAGAATGCTCCTTAGAAGCAAGGATAGTGAGACTTCATCTCACATATTTTGGACATGTTATCAGAAGGGACCAGTCCCTGGAGAAGGACATCATGCCTGGTAGAGTAGAGGGTCAGCGAAAAAGAGGAAGACCTTCAACAAGATGGACTGACACAGTGGCTGCAACAATGGGCTCAAGCATAGCAATTGTGAGGATGGTGCAGGACTGGGCAGTGTTTTGTTCTGTTGTACATAGGGTCTCTATGAGTCAGAACTGATTCTACAGCACCTAACAACAGCAACAAGAAAATAATTACTTTTAATCAATTGTAAGCTATATCCTGATATTTGAAGATGTTAAAATATGAAGACTGTACATTAAATCCATTAATTATAATATTAGCTATCAAGCTTAGTCTGAACAATAATGGAGAGGAATGAGCTATTTATTCTATGTAACTATTTGTGTGGTTCACTTTAAAGTTTTAGCTGTGTTGTTCACTCTTTCACAGTGAGGCTCAGTGGTGAACTGTGGTGTCACGGCGGGGGGCTAGGGGGTGCAGACCACATTGTGTGACACTCTCAAAGGAGGTGACACCAGAATGACTGTCTATAAAATTTTGTGCAGTATTTCAGCAGAAATTTATTTTTTATGAAACATCCCTGTAGTTCGTTATAACAACGAAAAAAAACCTTTTTGTAACCCCAGCTGACATTATCCATATACCTACAAGGCTAAAACTCTATGCTAATTTACTTTTTGAGCCATCTAATGTGCTCCAGTCCAAGCTGTCATTATTACCCAATTACAACGTTTTCAATCGCCTGGTTTTGTCTGCATGTACTAGAAGCACGTGCTGTTGTTTTCATTGCTACTGGTGTTTCTTTAGTCACTGATTTTGTCAAATTTTCTGGTGTTTTAGTTATAATATTGTGGTAATTAGCATGCGGAGGGGGGTGACACCAACCCCAGTGATGTCACTGATGGTGAATCATTTGTTTCTCTGTATGCTTTCACGTGTACATAAATGATTGCCCTGGTGACGTTCTGCATCTTTATACACAGATATTAAAATAAAACATTCTGAGATAGCATAGATGAAACCCTAGAATGAATAATCTCTCCAATCCTATTCCTCACTTTAATTCTATGGTAATCAACATGAGATAAAAACTGATAAAATTACCTTGCTAAGGCAAAAGAAAAGTAAGTTTTAAGATAATGGGTAAAATCAATGGTTCTATGTGAAAGGCTAAGTGTAGAGGAAGCAAACAATCATTGTGTATGCATTAACATTAATTGAGAATATGTATGCTAGAATTATGGTGACCCAAGGCAGTACATTGAGGTATTGTATATGTGTTAAGATATTATATATCTATGCCTAAGCATTTACTATTCCAAAGTTAATTATTTGGGTATTTCCAGTGGGGTGTACGTGTAAGAGCCTATAAAAACATTCTCAGAGCCTTTGGGACTATCATCTTTCTGTTAGTCAACAATATATATGTATTTCAGACAAAGAGTAAATGAGAAAAGAAAAAATGATTCATGTTTGGATCCGCGGTAATTTAATGTACACCCAAGCAACCAGAATGGAATGATCTTGGGTCATAGTTTAATATATCTAGGACAGTGAGTTTGCTCACAGAGCTTAAAGACTATATTATGAAAGAATAGGTGTGTGTGTGTATACATATGTATATACATATATATGTTTTTTTTTTGCTTGTTAATTTTAAAGTTTTATGTTTTCCGAAGTAAAGGTGTTCATGCATTTTCTCTTCCTCACCCCTTAGATAAGAATGCGCCAGGGTTTCAAACCAGTTCATTCCGGTTAGAAGCCGTGCTGAGAATTTGCATTTCTAACAAGTTCCCCCAGAAGTTATACATAAGAATCACCTCAGGATTCTGTTAAAATGTAGATTCTGATTCATTGTATCTGTGGTGGAAATGCAAATTATTAGCTGGGTACTTGTTGAAATGTAAATTCTCAACAGGGCTTCGAACCAGTTCATTCTGGTTCAAAGCCCTGGAAGGTGCCAACATTAATAAGCAATTGTATCTAGAGTCTTAGCATATTAACTAATTAGAAGGAGAATTGTGGCTTAGGAATTATCAATAGTGATTCTAGATCATCATGTTTGCTCTGGGAAACCCCCCCCCCTTTTTTTTATCTTTTTTTAGAAATCCACTAGCTTCTAAGATGTTTGAATTCCTATGGAACTAACTTCTATCGCCAGTGATAATATTAAAACCTTGATCTGGCATCTTTTGCTCATGTTTTTCTCCTAACTTTGCTCCTCCTGCTATTTTGAATCTAAGTGCTGATCTGCTTTAATACGATGAACATGTCTTGCCTTCTGACTTCTGGAAGAAATTATAATACTTGGGATTCGTGATGCACCAAATGAAAGAAGTGCTAAAATATGAAATACATGCAGAATCCCTCAGTGTGTCGAGCCTGCTTGTGAATGCCTTGAATGAAAGGCCACTATCTAAGACACCATATGAGATATTTTTATCATCTAACCACCACTGAAGGACCCTGGTTGGCACAGTGGTTAAAGCACTTGTCTGCTAACCAAAAGGTCCGTGGTTCGAACCCACCAGCTGCTCCACAGGAGAAAGATGTGGAGTCTACTTCCATCAAGATTTACAGCCTTGGAAACCCTATAGAGCAGTTCTACTCTGTCCTATAGGGTCCCTATGAGTCTGAACCTACTTGACAGCAGTGGGTTTTTTTAAACTACCACCTAGTTTTGTGTGCATTGTTTTTGCCTTTCTACTTCATGCATTTTGCTTCATACATAGCCTTTTAGTGTCCCAAAACCTCTGCTTAATATCAAATCCTCTGCCCCATCCGAGTCACATCCACCCCCAAAGCCTGTTTGGAGTCTCACCTCCAGCCATCAGTGATCACTGATTGGGATTGGAGAGTTGATTGAATAGAAAAAGTGGAAGCTAGAAGGGTGGGCTGGGGCCAAATTTTGGGAGACATTTGAATTTCAAGGGTAAGGCACTTGAGCTTCCTTCTGTATTAATGCAAACTCTATCAATTTAGGGGTTACTTTTAATTATGAGTATAGAATTAAAAAAAATGATTTAAATATATTAGGATTTTTCTTTTTCTTACCTAAAGGAAAAGTGAAGTTGCTAGTACTGGTTCAGCAGTTCAAAGACGTCAGGGCCAGATCTCAGGTATTCCTTTGGCTTTTCATTTATGATAGCCTCCTGGTTACAAGATGATGCTCTACCTGAGCATCATATCCATGTTCTAAGCAGGAATAAGGGAGGGGTGAAAAGCAAACAGGTTCATGCCACCTGTGCCTGCTCAGGAGCAGTCCCACACACCACACCTAACAATTTCATTTGTCCACTAATTGGCCAGAACTGTGTCCCATGGCCAATCACATTCTGTTAGAAAAGAAGCACTGAGAAAGGGTATTTATTAGGTAACTGCATGGAATGCCACAGAGCCTTCCTTATGAAACCTTTTTTTCTTTTTAAAAAAAATTTACTTATTTTGTTGTTGTTGTGGATCTACACAGCAAAACACATACCAATTCAGCAGTTTCTACATGTACAGTTCGGTGACATTGATTACATTCTTCGAGTTGTACAACCGTTCTTACCCTCCCTTTCTGAGTTGTTGCTTTCTCTATGCAAATTTGTAGGTTGGATTTCCAAGAGAGAAATGTTGCATCAAACATTTCCCCAATTGTTTTTTGACTATAGAGGACATTTTTTTGTTTGCCTCTCATAAGAATGTCAGAATTTAGAACTCATTTTGGGAGTATAGATTCTGAAAATAATGTAAGATAAATGAAATCAAATTCTCAGCAGTGTGGGGCACACTAGAAGTGTAGAAGTCAGAAAGAAATTGGTGGAGGTGGAAATAGCTAGAAAATTTTTAATGAGAAAGAGACTTGAGCTGGACTATGAAAATTGAATTAGATTTAAATAGAGAGATAGTGAAGCTGGTTTTCCAATGAGGAAAGAAAGAACAGTGACAGATGTACAAATTAATGCAATATGGGGCAGGATGGTGAGAATGGCTTGGACCATAATTTTAAACAGACTTTAAGGCAATTAAATGTTCGCCTGAAATGAATTGGGATCAACTTTTCAGTATTTACCACTAATTCCCATTGAGTTTTACAAAGTTTACATAAAAGAATTTACAGTTAAGTATTTTATTACAGTAGGAGCCCCGGTGACACAGTGGTTAAAACAATTGACTGCTAACTGAAAGGTCGGCAGTTCGAAACCACCAGTGGCTCCGTGGAAGAAAGATGTGGCAGTCTGCTTCTGCAGAGATTTATAGCGTTGGAAACCCTATGGGGAATCAACTCGACAGCAGTGGGCGATTTTACTACAGAAGTCTCCCCATATCCACTGGGAATGCGATCCAAGACCCCCATGATGCCTGAAACTGCGAATAGCACTGAACCCTATATATACTATGTTTTGACCTATACATACATACCTGTGATAAAGTATAATTTATAAATTAGGCACAGTAAGAAATTAACAACAATAATAATCAAATAGAACAATTATAACAATATACTGTAATAAAAGTTATGTGAATGTGGTCCCTGGGCAGAGTGGAGCAGGAAGGTGTGAGATTTCATCACACTACTCACTTAACATTATCAGACCGAGGGTAACTGATTTGGTGGGGGGCGGGGGGTGGTGGTAATGTATTGTTTTCTACAGGGAAGGAATGATTTTTGATATCCTGCAATAATGTATATGAGTTTTTATGTCACCAATTAAACGTATTCAATTAATATCCATAGGATTAAAATTACATTCATATTTCTTTGTAAAACTGATATTTAAAACTGAGTCCATTGTTTATTTGGGATTATTTCTAAGAACTATACATTTTCTGCCTTGATAATTTTATTTTTAAGCATGAAAGTTTTCCTAGTCTGTGGCTGGTAGTATTCATTTTGCAAAGTACTGGCCTTAGCCATTTTAGCTTTCCTTAAAGTAAATCATTACCCTGTTAAAAGCAAAAACAACCTCTTTCAATAGGTTGTTTTAATTAAGCAGAGTCTAATAAAGTTGAATTCTAATTATTTTTCTATTCAAAGTTATTTAAATAGTTTGTTCTAATCACACATTGAGTTTAATTGAATTGGGTCTAATTTGATAAACTCCACATCCAGCTGTTGAAATGTAGACCAGTAACTACTGTCTCTGTAATTTACCATTTCTCAGTGTAACTGGAAAGGTTTAATATGATTACGCTTTTTCCCCCTTCTGTGTACTTTGCCCAGTACTTTGCTTAGTCAGAAACGTTATTCATATTATGGGGCAGGGATAATAGCATTGTGACTAGTGATAAGTCTCCAGGAAAGTAAATCACCAACAGGGATAAAAAGGCCTGCCTTTTAATCTGGTTTATATTAGTATAGGTGGAAAATACAGCGTTTTCTATTTATAGTGTTGCCGTCTGGCTGAAGGGAGGTTTTTGTTTGTTTTATCTTTTTATTCTAGATGAAAGCCTTTTTGGTTGAATTTAAAGTGTGATGTTTACTCCTCTCAGCTGAATGTATTAGAAGGAATTTGTGGCTTGAATCAAGGAGCTGCTTTTAGTGGTAAACAAAACAGCTTAATCCGTGATTCCCAAGAGGTGCCACAATGTATATGGAAGACATGCTTTTCTAGAATATCCTTTTCCTTATGTTCAGCTAAGATGGATGTTCATTTGGCTTTTTAATAAGCAAATTATCAAACCAAATTTATTAAATTGCTTTGGAAAAGAGTTGGGTTTTAAATCTCTCAAAGCTGAAATGCTTGTATAGCCTTTCTGATATTGTCAGCAGATGCTGCAATGTTCTCATGCTTTTTCCTATGCAGTATAGGCAATATTCTGTTGTATTTGGAGTTTGTGTCTCTAATTCTTGAGAGACTCAATATAAATGATACTGGGCAGATCTTTCTACTATGTGGCTGCAAAAACAGTCATCTGATTTTGAGTCTTTTGCCTGATACAATGTTAAAACCATCCTAGAATAACATTATTTTCTTCCTTTCCTAACATGTAATGAATGCTACTTTATGATTTGACGACTCTTGTCACCTTTTTTCTACAACCTTAGAAGTCAACAAAAAATGAGAAATGTATTTTTTCTTTTTACTTATTATCTTGTCATTAAGGTCCCTGGGTGGCACAAACAGTTAAGCACTTGACTACTAGCTGAAGGGTTGGCAGTTCAAACCCCCCCAGAGGCTCCTCGGAAGACAGGCCTAGGGATCTGCTTCCAAAAGGTCACTACCTTGAAAAGCCTATGGAGCAGTTCTGCTCTGCACACATGGGGTCACCATGAGTCGAAATCAACTTGACAGCAACTAACAACAACAATTTTGTCATTAATACTTTTCTGGACCGTTGCCACAATTTGCCACGGGGCCTACCAACCACCCCCTCTCTCTCTTCTTTCTTTAAGCATTTATTCATTGCTGTGTATGTGCCAGATAGCGGACTGAACATTAGAGATGCTATGTGAATCAAGGCCTGGTGCCTGCCCTCATATTGCTCTCATCAAGCAGAAGACTGTCATAGATCTGTACCTGCCTGGATGTCAAAGACTAAATGCCTCTAGTTCCATTGACTTGCAGAGTACCTATGGTTCTGTAAACTCAGAAGGTGATAGCTGAGATTAGACATCAGCTCTTTGGAGGCAAACTAGCAGGCAAATTTAGCAGATAAGATGGATTTTTTTTTTTTTTTAAGAAAAAATTATGGTTATGTCAATATTTTTATCATCTCATGTGTAGACTTTGACAGTTCAATGCGTCTGCCCCTAGCTCTTTTTGGAAGTTGATGGATTATAAATTATTAATAAACACCTACATTCTTCATGCCTTAGTGTCAGTTTTGAAAATAAGAAGTGATACCTATGGTGAATTCTGTCCCCATATATCATATTCATTACTGTATACTATGTTGGATTGAATTTATAAAATCAGTGTCATCATGTTGGGTTTTTGTACTATCTCAGGATTGAACAAATTTCTTTGTCTTTGGTTGAATATCATTTTCCATTACTGTTAGAATTTTTTTTTTCATTATGAAGAAATGGAGAAACCAGAAAGTGACTTTCAGTCACTGTCATCATTTCTGAATGAGCTTCCCCTAAACTTCAAAGCCTCCACATTTTCTTACCAGCCTCTAATGCATCTACTATAGCCACCAAGTCGTAGCACTTTGCAGTATGTGGAGTGCGTGAAATACAAAGAAAATGTTAACTGAATTGTTTCTGTCAGCAGAGTAAGGAAAATCCTATATATGACTTAGATAACATTTGTATTTGCAACAAGAAATGAATAATAGCATATAAATGGTTCATCATCTTTATTCCTATGTCAAATTAAATGTGGCTAGATATTATACTATACCACAAAATGACCTTATTCTGGGGGAGATGAGAAAACTAGACTTTTAAGTTTCCCAGTGCTATTTTTAGCATGTCCAGTTACTTAAATTGCCGCGGCCCAATACCTGTAAGTTTGCAGAGTGAAGCAGAGCATTCCTGTGTGCAACTACACTAGCTGCCTTTAGCTCCCTCTAAGGTGACCCTACTGACTCCACTTTTCCCTGCTGCTTCTGCTACAGGCCTAAGCTTCACCATATTCATTCACGTTACTAAAGACTAAATGCCTCTGGTTCCATTTACTTGAAGACTATTTTCCTTAATTGTTAAATAGTTATCTCTTGGTACATGTTAAGAGTAAATGGAAAAATCTGAATAATTACTAAATTTTGCAGAAGGCAGAGATTTGTATAATTCTGTACAATCTGGATAGTTCTGCACAATCTAAGATGTCCATTTTTAATCTAGTTTCCTTTTATTTTTTTCTTTTAAGATT
>NW_004443938.1:37004384-37011126 GCF_000243295.1 Trichechus manatus latirostris
ATATATATATATAGTTCCAGTAGTCTTGTCAGGGTTCATTTGTCATTTATGCAGAATCCACTGAAACTGAAGTAGTTCCCAGCTAGAAGTTCAATATGAGTACTTCTATTGCCTTCGTGATGAAGTCCAAACTCTTGGAATTCAAGGAGGCATTGACCTCAGCCTGTTTCTCTTGTCTTATTTTCTGCTGCCTGCCTTCCTAACCCACTGTTCTGAATGCACAGTCCCCTCATTAGCTCTCATATTTTTCTGCCTTGGTAGTTTTGCTCATGCCATGTCCCAATCAGGAACGTCCTCCACCTTACTGTTCACTTTACAGATTCCCTCCATTCTTCAAAATCATTATACAGTGAAGTTTTCCATCATGGTTAACCACCTCTAGCTCCTTCTCCCTCCTCTGAATCACTATAGCACTTACCTATATCATTTATTTGGTTATTGATTTTGGGTTTTTTTTTTTTCCTTAATTTTTAAAAAATTGAATCGGTCTATTGTTACAATTTTATGTATTCGTATATTGTCCCCTCCAAAGGATGATAAGCATCTATATATTTTATGATCTTTGTATTCTTAGTGCCTAACACAATGGCTCACCCAGGGGGGTATCTGTAAATGTTTATTGAAAAAATGACTTAACATTTCTGAACCTGGGAGTATGGTGGTTCCACTGATAGTTACAAAGAGACTGACATCAGTCTTCGGGGAACAGTAGTGACATAGTTTCAAGTGATAGCAGAAATTCATGAGTATATATGCCCTGACTGGAACTCTGTTGAGAGAATAGATCTAGAAATGCAGACTTGAAAGTGACTGACATAGAGGTAGTACTTCAAGCCATACTAGGAGGTAACTCTTCTGAAAAGAGGAGAGAGAATTGGGGCGAATCAAAAGCTCCAAAACACAGTTTTGGGAAGTAACCTAAAATTAGAGGGCAAGAGAAGGAAAAAAGAACTGGTAGAAGGAGATAACGTTGTTCTCTTCTTCTCTTCTTCCCCTCCTCCTCCTTATTGTTGTTGTTATTATTGCCAATAATAAGCATAAGGTACCCCACTGAGTAGGGTGCTGTCTGAATCAATGAGCCCAGGAAGAAAACTAAGGAGATGCAGTAACATAAAAACAAGTGTCTGGTAGGGAATGGTTAATTAAATGAAATGAACAATGTATTTCGAGCAAGATGAAGAGTAAAATAAGACCATTTGCCTCTGGGGCAATTTATTAGTGACTTTAGGTTTTTGTTTTTTTTAAAGCAGTGTTATTAAGATATAATTCACATACCATAGATTTCACCCATTTAAAGTGTATAACTCAATAGTTTATAATATATTCATAGAGCTGTGCAACAATCATCACTATCAGTATTAGAACATTTTCATCATTCCAAAAAGAAGCCCCTTACTCGTTCATTAGCAGTCACTCTGCATTTCTCCCTAGCACCGCCCACCCACCCCCAGCCCCCCAGCCCTAGACAGCCAGTAATCTGCTTTCTGTCTCCATGGATTTGCCTAGTCTGGATATTTCATATAAATAGAATATATGAGGTGTGGCCTTTCGTGACTGGCTCCTTTCACTGAGCATAGACCTTAGAGTTTGAAGGCTAATTTAAAAGATAAAAATGACAGTGGAGCTGTTTTGTCCTTGAGAGACACACATAAGAAATCTGCTGCCCCTGGGGGGGTGAAGGTGGAATAACCATGTTTCTCAGAGAAACCGCGGAAGCCTCCCCTCACAGGTCATCTTAGTCTGACTGGCCTCAAGTTTGAAGAATTTGGTGGGATACTATGTCTTCCAATCTGTTTTTTTCTCCCAGTGGCCTGTTTAGTCCATAACCGTATCCAATGTGTTTTTACACTGCCATGTTCTTCAGTTTCTGCTGAGGCTAGCTTTCTCGGAGCTTGTTGCCATTTGGAAATTTGCAAAAGAGCTTTTTATTTAAAAATTATTTTGCCTCAACTTGTCACGTTTGCTCCTTCTAGTATTCCATAAGGTAGGCGTCTTTACCTTTTTATGATGGGTAAATCAAGCCAGAGGTGACTTAGCTCAGAGCTTTCTGGGTTGCTTAGAAATTACCCACGTTGGCAGTTACAGAGCCAGGAAAAGAATTGTTAGCCCAAATGCCAAGGTAGCAAGCTAACCGTGAGGGAGACTCAGCAGCCATGCTCCTCATCAAAGTTTTCATTTGCTGGAATGCAATGTGGCAAGCTCACATTCATCCCTGATACACAGTGTCCCATGGGAAGCAATGGGACTTAATTTCATTCCTGTGGGTTGAAAGATTGTGTCTTTAAAAAAAAAAAAAACACATTTTCATTTTAAAATATATATGTACTTGAATATTATGAAGATTGTTCAGATTTTAGCACTGTACCTGGAAGGTGCATAAACTAACACGATTCTTTGATGTGTCTACCAGGTGTCATACACTCAACTTTTGATACTTGTAGGTCAGAATTTTAATTGGCACAATGTTTCCTTGCTCATTAAGCTATTAAAGCTATTTTTGTATACTTAGAAAGTCTCTGGTTGTTGGGAATTAGAATATTCACACTATTAGATATAAAATATTAGAATAAAATTTGTCAACTAAAGAAGCAAAAGTATTATAAAGTGCAAAACTATAGGTGAGACACTCTGAATCACATGAAAGTTACTCTGTAATCTTTATGTTATGGTTTTAAAACAGTAACACGCTTCAGTTGCTGTAACAGCATAGTGAAAGGATATAAGGAAAACTCTGCAAAGGTAAAAGGCTCATGAGGTGAAGTCTGAAGAAAACCCAGAGCAAGATCCAAGAGTCCTTTCCGAGTGGAGTCAAACAGGAGATACTTGATTCGTCCAGTATTGAATTCTGATGCTACACGTGAAATGCTGTCTACCCATGACTCAGTACCTAAGGTTTTTACTGGGGGCTGGTCACGTAGGCACCCTCTACCTAGCATATACCAAAATTTCAGACTCTTAGAAAGCAAGTGTTCAGCAGAAACCGCATTGTTTACAGAGACGGTTTAGGCACAGTGAGCCATTCTTAGCAGGGAATGGTGGGAGCTCGCCTGAAATCCAGGTTCCCGGTTATCAGCCAAGGGCCAACCTTGCAGGCCTTTCTAGGGATAGCAGTCCCAGACCTGCTATGTTAACTTGTGCACAGGTAGGTGGGAGCTAGTAGATTGGTACGTATGAAATTGCTAATATTTAGTCATTTTTAATACAAAAATGGCAGTTTCATGTGGTTCAACCTCTACTTCTGTGTTCTAGGTTTCTGTCCCAAAGCTATCTGTGTAGCCTGGGGCATGTATGTCCACAGAATCCAACTGAACAATATAACAAGCCCTTTACAAAGCTGAAAACTGAGTGCTAAACTTGTGTTGTTTCCTAACACGTATTCCATGTTTTATTAGTAACAATGACTGAAATACATTATCCTCATGGATGTGAAGTCCACATATCATTCTATGAGATTTAAACTCAGAAGAGTCCTAGGTTTTAGTCACAAATGTCTTATTAGAGCAAGCAATTTGACTAAATTAACAGGTCATTTGTTTGACTGGTTATTTTGACCAGACCATATAGCCAAAAATAGAAGCAAAGCAGTAAAAACCCATGACCTTTACAGGAAAACATTGCAAGGAAGGCAGTGAATCGTTAGAGGATGTGGATTGTAAAGGCACATTTGTGGCACTTACTGGAGCTGCAAATTTTTTACTAGATGAAGGCTCCAAATGTTTGCTGCTTCTATATTTTCCTCAGCATGTATTAGAGAGAGACAGAATCCCAGACCACAATGGTACATGTCTCTGTATGCTTCCTCTTGCCTTTACACTGACACTCTCACATGTGATACTAATGGAATAAAGCTTTCAAGCTAGCGGGAAAATCAATAAAGATTTTATAAGGCTAGCTAAGATTTATTGAACATCCTAGTATATGGCTTAGTTAATTTCCTTAAAAAAAAAAAAAAAAGATTCAAATAATACCAAAAAACCACCCAAGTCCATCCAAAATGGTATTTAAAAAATGGTAAATGGGATCCTATCTGATAATTACCCAAGGTTTCTAGATTTTTTGATTTTGGAAATCTTAAAATGAATAAATTTCTGTTTTCATTTTATTCTAAGCAGTGAAATTCCCTACATTTGAGTAAAGAAAAAAAAAGATTGCATTTTCCCATTATAATGATTGAGTGGATTTTTTTTTTTTTAAGGCTCATATAATTCTCAGAAAACTGTCATCCTGCCAAGCCCCAAATGGACTAATGATTACCTCTTCCCAAACCAGAAAATACACAAACAAAAAAAACCAGTTACTGCCAAGTCATCTTTGACTCATGGCAACACCGTGTGTGTCAGAGTAGAACTGTGCTCCACGGGGTTTTCAGTGGCTGATGTTTCTGAAGTAGATCACCAGGCCTTTTTCTCCCAGGCACCTCGAGTGGGCTTGAACCATCAACCTTTTGGTTTGCAGCCAATCATATTACCTGTTTGTACCACCCAGGGACTCCTCCCAAACCAAGATGGACTCTAAAAACCATACCAGTAAGTCCAGCCTACCTGAGGCCCCAGCAGGCGTGATTGTAGCTCACTTGAAGACCTCTTTCCCACTCACCAGCAGCAGAGCCAGACCTTCCTGCCATGTTGGTCACTTTGTAACTCAGGAGCAAACAGTTAAGACCACTCTTATCAGGTTAATGTAGTTTGCTTTTCCTGTTAGTCCTAAGTGTGAGCAGAGCCCTGGGGAAATAGAAACCCAGTTTTCCACCCTGTGTAAGGAGTGGGGAGAGATCCGAAAACACTTTCTACCATTTATTAAGCTGTGCCATGGACTAAGCAGTGAGCCGAGACCTTTCTGCATATTCTTTCATTTAATTTTCACTATTCTGAAAGTAAGTGTTTTCCCTGTTTACAGATGGGGAAATTCAGACTGAGAGAGGTTAAGTGACTCACTGAGGATTGACAGCTTGCAAATGGCAGAGCCAAGTCTGCTGACTCCAGAGCCCCCTCTCTTAACCTCCAAACATACAGCCACACCGCATGGGCTGCTGTGAGCGTGGGATGCCCTGGACTTTTATGGAAGAGCATAAAAGTTGGAAAAAAGGGGCTAAATATTTGTTAAACACCTGCTATATGCCAAGCCTTCTGGAAGATCCTTAACATACATCTTGTCAGTTATTCCTCCAACAGCCCTGTGAGTTAGGCAGTATCATCCCATATCAGCTATTCAGAGAAGTTATGTAATGTTCTCAAGGTCACTCAGCTATTAAGTAGCAGGGTTCAGGTTTGAACCTAGGTCTGTCTGAGTCTATATCTCTGCTCTTACCATGATACAGTGCTGCCCAAAGAAGTTGTTGGAGAAATATGGACTCTTACTGTGGTGAAAGGGAAATACTGATATAAAAGTGCAAAGATAGTTGGAAACTTTAGACAAATGTCCAACCTAATGCTTAGAAAATTGCAGTACATATATCATCAAAGGCTAAACAACTTGACGATTTTTTAAAATTCTTCCTATTTTGCTAAATTTAACTTACCAGTTTTACATGAATGTAGAAAAATTTTAAGATGTATTTTAAATGTCTTGTTAAGAGTATGACTCAAAGGGTCTTCTGGGATAGAAATGAATTCCTGAGAGCCAGATAATAAGTGGATGGATAGACCTCTGGTGTTCAAATAGAGTAGATCTAGTAATAGCTGGATGTAGATAAATTGGAATTCACATAACCAGAACCTCTAGTTTAATTGAAATTTATTTTTTATGTTTGAATTTTAGGACAATAAACCAAATTACAGCAAAAAAAAAAAAGCTTTTGTCAGGAATTATTCAGAAAATTCTCTTGTCCTAAACATGTTTTGAAGTCTATTTAGTGTTATTAGGACCTGGGGGCACTGAAGAGAATCACCAGAGAAAAATTATGTTGAATACGCTAAGGCAAAAAAGAAATGAGTACATTTCAAATACATTCTAAATGTTACTAATTATATATAAACAGATGTTGCTAACCTTTCCGTTAACTAAAAATAATAGAACATCTTTGAACACTTTAGCTAATTAAGGCTTTACTTGCTGTGTGCTAGCAATTACTTTGTAATAAAAAGAAAATAATAAAGTACTCCAAATTCTATGTAGCACTCTACTTCTTTCTGTTTATCTTTTTTAAGTGTTAACTTCCCTATGAGCAGTTTTTAGAAGATTAACTTACAGAATAAGGGGAGAGGTTGTTCTATCCACCATGAGCAACAAAGGTTACAAGAACAGTTTTTTGGGGGATGCTTCAGGGGCTATCTCTAAAGTTGTCAGACTGTAGGCCAAGATTAACTAGTGTGAGCTTCAGCTGCTATGTATTTATAACTGGTGACTTATATTTTGGCAAGTTGGATGAGAGCATGTATTACAGCATTGTAGAACCTGTCACACTTTGTTTTCTATATCCTGTGTCAGTATCAGGGGCTTTTCTTGGCTCCATTCATACCCACCTTGATTTGTCCCCATCCCTCAGCAAAATATACACACAGCATAACCCTTTTCCAATGGTAAATTGCCTATTAAAATTTCTTCAAGTCACAAAGTCCTACTAGAAACTACCAGTTGAGGCCTTTTGATGTTTAATTTTTGATTTGCTATGATTTTCCATTCTGGCTAATATTATACGTAATTGAAAGATTGCCATAAAAATTCAGTAATGCCCCATTCAGGGGTCAAAGATGGAGTCTTTACATTCAGTCTGTAAATTTAGAATTTTTTTTAGTACATCTTA
>NW_004443938.1:37012067-37101922 GCF_000243295.1 Trichechus manatus latirostris
AGCTAGATGTTCCCCGAGACCATGGTCCCCAGAGCCCTCCGTCCAGCAACTCAGTCCCTCGGGGAGTTTGGATCTGTCCATGGGGCCTCCATGACCTTTTAGGAGTTATTTTTAAAATTAGTCTTCCTGAAACATGATTATTATCACATTCTTTCAAATTCAAAAACCTTGAGTAGATGGAGCCCTGTCTTCTAGATAATATCTGATTCCCTCAACCTATAATTTATGATCATCAGATTGAATCCCTACCCTCTGATGAGAAATTTACTTTGAATAACTAGGTTATAGTAGTATTAAAAAAAAAAATTTGACATCGAGTGGATTCTGACTTACAGCAACCCTATATAGCACAGAGTAGAATGGCCCCATAGGGTTTCCAAGTAGCAGCTGGTGGATTTGAACTGCTGACCTTTTTGTTAGCAGCCACGTCTTAAGCACTATGTCACCAGAGCTCTGGTATCAAAGTGGTCATAATTACAACTTAGTAAAGTTTTGGTCTGGCATAGATTTGGCCTCAACATTTGGACATTTATAACCTTATGTCAGCTTTAAGCCCATTGCCGTCCAGTTGATTCTGACTCCTAACAACCCTATAGGACAAAGTAGAACTGCCCCATAGGGTTTTCGAGGCTGTGATCTTTTTGGAAGCAGACTGTCACATCTTTCTCCCACAGGAGCTACTGGTGGATTCGAACTGCCAGATCGTTTGGTTAGTGGCCAAGCACTTAACCACTGCACCACCAGGCCTCCTTATATGTCAACTTTATACTAGGAGAATATTCTTATTGTTGATCTATATTTAAAAACAAGCTTAAACTGTTTAATGAGTTTATAAAATGTATCTTCTTTTAAAACTTACTCATATTCAAAGACTAGGATAAACTTTTCTGACTGTGTTAATGATAAAGGATGACTGTAAGGCTTTACACCTGACCAACTGGAAAAATGGAATTACTTTGTTGATGCCATAGACCGCGGGTAGAGCAGTTTTGAACGCAGAGAGTAGGAGGCAGGGATTTCTACCTGATGCAATGGTAGGGATTCTTTTCCAAAAGATGTCTGTTTTCCTTTAAACCAAGTTTGAAAATATATTGAATAAAGTAATAAATAATAAAGGAAATTTACTTGGACCTGGAGGACCCTATAGTTTATATAACCAGAGAAGTGCCTGCTTGTTTGTGCCCTTTGTAGCTTTCCTGAAATACATTTCTCCTTTTGTTGTTGTGTGCCGTCGAGTTGATTCTGACTTTCCCCTCGTCTCTTTAATAATCTTTGTTACTGAATTTTTGTCAGAAGCGTTTTGCAAATCCCAGTGAATGATATCTCCTGATTCCTTTTTGATGACCTGCTTGGTTATGTTGTTGGAATTTTTTAGTGACTAATGCATGAACTTCGTAAGAACTGAGATCAGAGACTTTAGGTTCCAGTTGTGCTTCGTGTGGTCTCTGTAACTGTGAACTGGGATAGCCAAGGTGAATAATCTCCATGACCCTTGAACACGCCACTATAGGATTGACTTGAGCTGAAGCTGTTGATTTTGGGATGTGTCCTTCCCACTGAACTGTGTGCTCCTCAAGGGCAGAAACTATAAGGACTTCATCTTTTTATCTCTTGAGTCTAGGCTTGTACTTGCTGCAAAGGTTAACAGTAAATGTTGAATAGGTGAATGTTTCTGAATAAATTTTAAACTAAATATGTCTTATTTTTTCTTTTCTTATGTCTCATTTGTATAGCGCCTGACAGTTATAAAGTGCAAGATAAGAAAACGCCTGCCTCCAACCGCCCCTCCACTGCCGTTTCAGGACAAAATAGCAACCACTCAGGAAATAAATCAGGTATGATGCGTTGCATTCACTATAGAAAAATGAAGCTTATCTCCAAAGTCTTAAAGGCATGCTGATGAATTGTACATTAAACAAAGCTAGAATTTTGGAGAACTTGGTTCCAGTCCTACCTGTAAAACACACACTCACGCTGGCTTGTATGAGTTTGCTAAGTTGGAGAACCTCTCAAAGCCTGCATTTTCTCTCTTTAAAATGGATATTCAAGTCCCCTGCTTACCTCCCAGAATTATTTTGACAATAAATGAGATAGTGTATGTAGATGCATTTTACTGTCAAGCAGTGTGTAAGAGGTAGTAATTTCACTATTCTGTCTAATGATAACTACGATACAATTTTTTATACCTGTATATTCAGCATTATTGCATATCTCTTATATGACTTTTTCAAAAAAACATTTTAAGAAGTCTTTACACATAGCAAAGCTGGTATGGAATTATGTTTTTCTTCTCCATTCCCTGCAATGATTCTACACCTACATAGTAATTCATTTAATAGTCTATGATTCATGGTCTGTTCCACTCAGTAACACAAAGAAGCAAACAGTCTGTAAACATAATACAAACCATTGAATAGACAATGCAGTTGCTTCCAGGTATCCAGTGAGCACTGTTGAGTCCTTGGGAGAGACTAATGTATAGTATGATGATAAGAGAACGTAATACCAAAGGAACGTAATGGCAGGCTGACTACCCCAAGAAGCTCTTAGAAGCCTACTTCATGCTATGTCCAAGACCAAAGTCACTGAAAAATTGTGAATCAGTGAAAATAAAGATAAAAAATAACTGGGTCTAGCCTCATCTCCGTTATATGTAGTTTTGTAATTTTTTTTTTTTTTTTTTGTGGGGGAGGTATTGAAGAGGTCTGGAACAGAGCAGATAGATCTGGCTTGTCATTTAGAAGGAAGACAAATAATAAGTACTTTTGCAAGTATTGCACAAGCAGCTATTAGTGAAAAATGATACGTGGTTTCAACAGAGTTTTAATTAGCAGACTGAGATTTTCCCATTTTGTACGCTTGCCTTTTCATGAATTTATTCATTCATCCTTCCACCCACCACCTACCCACCACCCAACCACCATCTAATATTTATTGAGTTGCTTTTCTATGCCTGGGACTATGAGAGAAAGTGCGACCGCTGCCTTCATGGAGCTTATTCTAACCTAACGTAGCCAGTTGCTGTTGAGTTGACTCAAGCACATGGTGACCCATGTGTGTTGGAGTAAAACCGTGCTCCATAGGACTTTCAGTGGCTGACCTTTCTAAAGTAGATCGCCAGGTCTTTCTTCCAAGGTGCCTCTGGGTGGACTCGAACCTCCAGCCTTTCTGTATAGATCTGAACGTGTTAACTGTTTACACTGTCCAGGAACTTCAGAGCTTATTCTAGTGGACCTTTATTTCTTCCACTCGAGTGATCATCCTTACAGGTTTCTGCTTATGGAAGTAGAAATTCTTCAGCATTAAAACCTTGTTTGTTTTACCATAAAAATTGAACATAACTAAATTGTTTAGACTGTATTTCCTTTGAATTACACCTTCCAGTTATGGTGTTTTCAATCGCCTCATATGCATATGAAAGCTGGGCAATGAATAAGGAAGACCAAAGAAGAATTCATGCCTTTGAATTATGGTGTTGGTGAAGAATACTGAACATACCATGGATTTCCAGAAGACTGAACAAATCTGTCTTGGAAGAAGTACAGCCAGAATGCTCCTTAGCAAGGATGGTGAGACTTCGTCTCATATACTTTGGATATATTATCAGGAGGGACCAGTCCCTGGAGAAGGACATCATGCTTGGTAAAATAGAACATTATCGAAAAAGAGGAAGACCCTCAACAAGATGGATTGACATAATACCTCCAACAATGGGCTCAAACATAGCAACGCTTGTGAGGATGGCGCAGGACCTGGCAGTGTTTCATTCTGTTGTACAAAAGGGTCGCTATGAGTTGGAGTCAAATCAACAGCACCAACAACAATGATATTTCCTTAGTTCCCTCCATCAACTATTGCTTCTAATTTATACTGTTCTTTACTGTGCAGTTTATACTTTTATATCTTGATAACTCATTTATTCATCTTGTGTTAGCCTGTGTAGGTACTAGGCATACATTATTAAAAGACATGATCCCTACCCTCCAGTTCACAGTATCGTAGCGTAAACCAGTATGTGAACAGATTAGTCTAACACAAAGTGGCCAGTGTAATGAGGGAAATACAGAGTGTGTGGAGAGCACAAGGCTAAGAAGTCTGTTCCGACCCAAACGGCCATATCTTTATAGAGCTGTTTCGTTTACATTGCTAAAGTTAACTCAGGAGACGTTTTGTTTCAGATCAACTGTGTCTCTTGAGCATCCTGTGTCTGTTTTTTTTGTATATACAAGTAAGCAATGGTAGCTAAAAAGCCCTTATTTAGGAAACCACTATGTTATTTTCCTGAGTCTCTCCTAAGGATGATATAAGAAGTTCCATGTTGGAGGGCTAGCCTTGAGTAAAATCTTTTGATTTTGATTTTATGCGATATGCGTCATGGGAATGTCTATCTAAATGACTTTGTTAACTTTCATTCACTAGAATTAAAAAAGAAAAAAATCTACATGCTGTATTTTGGGATATTTTGAGTACTTTTCTAATCAGAGATAGGCATCCTGACTATATGACTTCTCAGGGTCCCTTTTAACCCAGTACATTCTAGCTAAACTTTCTTCCCTCGTTTACCTCCTGATACTCCAGACAATATTTCTGATTTAGAAAGCACCTGTCTGTATTCAAATTGTTAATATTTTACTTTTTAAAGATTAATATAAATTTATTTTGTTTTGGTAAATATATATGTAACAAAACATTAGACATTTCAACAATCTTCACATGTACAGGTCAGTGACATTAATTATGTTCATCATATATTCAACCATCACCGTTACCTGTTCCCAAATTATATCATCATCCTTAACAATGTTTTAGCTTTAAAGTCCTCCCGGTGTACACACACACTACTTATGATCTTCTTAATCATACCTATTTCTCTTAGTTTTTTCATTTGGAAGATAGGCACAATACCTCTTCATCAAATGAATAAATGCTTGGATAATGCATAAGATTATTGTGAAGAATAAAATGTAATATGTGTGAAAGTGCTTTGTAAAATGCAAAGCCCTATACAGAAGTTATTTATTGTATAAACAGTAGTTGTTCAGATAAAGTGAGTTTTTGAAAAAGCTTTGTCAGTGTGAATTGATTTTCCTCATCCTTAGGGGTCGCTCTTTAGTAGAGTGACCATACTTTCAGGTTTCTGCAGGACAGTCCAGGTTTATGGATGGCATCACAGACAGATTATTAATAGTACCCCCTTTCACCCTTAGAAGTGCCCCCAGTTTGGATGGGTACCCATAGATAGAAGTTGAATGCAGAGTCCAACTGCCAAGTTGACTTATACCAAAATTCTGTTTCTCTTCAAACGTTTTTCCTTCTGAGAGTCAGTAACTTAGTTTTATTCTAATAATATTAATTCATTGGTAAACAAAGTGGAATGTACATAATGTTAAATTATTTTCTATACCTTGATTTTATTTCAGGGAAGATGATGTGGGGGTGGAAGTGAGCAAGAGACAAGGAATTGCCGAAAATACTCCATTCGCTTGGAATTATTCAACTGCGTCTTTTCCCTTTTGAAAACCTGTCTTTAAGGAGAAACTTTAACAATTTTTAGTTATTAAAACTAAAATTTAATTGCTAGCATTTAAATTGTTTAAAGGCTGTTATCAGATACAAGATCGCTCTTAGTTTTCCCATTGGTGCATGTTAATGGAAGTTTAAAGGCTCTGAAACTTAGCTGAGATTATTTGCTCATTCAGTCATATATTCATCTATCCACCATTCATCCACCAGGTACTTACTGAGGCGCCTCTTTTCTGCCAGGCACAGTCCTAGGCATTGGGAATGCAGCAGTGAACAAAACAGACAAGCGTCTGTCTCTACCCCCCACACGACGTTCTGGCACCAAAGTACCTTACTTATGATGTAATTAGAAGAATGAAAATGTAACTTAAACTGAATAAAATGTTCACTCTGTAATGCAACATTTTTTAGTACCAGGTTCCTAAACCAACCAAAATCTTCTAGCATATCACAATCTGTTAGCATCTTACACTTCAAAAATGTTGCAGTAATTCTTTACTTCCTCAAATCTAATTCCAGGTGAGTAGTGATTATCATTTCTGGATTGATCTCAGAGAAGGCCAGTGGGAACTATTGCAGTCTTAACCATGGGCCTCATTTATAGTGGTTAATTGATATATTTGTGCAGCACTATATACATCCTTGCTGTGGCTTATCATTTCCTTTTGCCAAAAACAAATGACAGCAAAAACTCCCTGCAGATGGCCCTTCACAAAATGCCTGAGGGGGCCCACATGCCCATTTTCCTGTTTTAGAATTAAACTGTTATGGGACCAGGCGTCATATTTTCTACATAAAAATTATTTAGAACCTCATAATGATTTGTAAATCTTAAAAATAATTATCATAGTGAGTGTGAGCTAGTGAGGGGTCCATTTAACCAGTTTTTTTTTTTAATCATACTTAAAAGCAAATGAAAAGTATAAAATATCAGCACCTAGTGTTGCTCACTTTAAAATCTTTAAAAACAAAGATGTCATTTTGATGACTCAGGTGAGCCTGGACCAAGCCACGTTATTTTCAATTGCCTCATACGCATGAAAAAACTAGATAATAAAAAAGGAAGAACTGACGAATTTGAATTATGGTTTTGGAGAAGAATATTGAATATACCATGGACTGCCAGAAGATGGAGCAAATCTTTCCTGAAGGAAGTACAGCCAGAATGCTTCTTAGAAGTGAGGATGGCAAGATTTCATCTTGCTTACTTTGGACATGTCATCACCAGTCGCTGGAGAATATCATGCTTGGCAAAGTGGAGGGTCAGTGAAAAAGAAGGAGACTGTCAATGAGATGGATTGATACAGTGGCTATAATAATGGGCTTAAACATAGCAACAATTCTAAGGATGGTGCAAGTCCAGGCAAAGTTTTGTTCTGTTACGCATAAGATCTCCATGAATCAGAGCCAACTTAACAACACCTAACAACAGCAAAGTTTTGTTCATAATCCACACTGTCAGATTTATACAGGTTCCTAATAGACTTTCATACAGTTTTTATTTCACATAAATGTACAAATTCCATGAAGTTTGAGAGGCATTTGGGATGCAAGCCCTTTAAATTTGTTGATGAAGCACTAACACCTTTGTCTCTAAATTGTTATTACAGTAGGTTTCTATTTTTAACATGAGATTTTAAAAGACTTGATGTCAGTTTAGTAGAAGGGAAAGTAAACCTTTTTTTAAATGTAATCATCATCATTGTCTTAGTTATCTAGTGCTGCTGTAACAGAAATACCACAAGTGGATGGCTTTAACAAACAGAAATTTATTTTCTCACCGTTTAAGAGGCTGGAAGTCCAAATTCAGGGTACCAGGTCTAGGGGAAGGCTGTCTCTCTCTGTCGGCTCTGAGGGACGATTCTTCAAAGTCCTCACCATGACCAACAAGCTCCATGCCCTTTGCCCTTATGTGTCTGGCCTCATCACCTACTGACCTCAGTCTGCTCCAGTCACTCAAATCTCTCTGTTGCCTCTTGAACACGTTAGGTACTCACTGGCCTCAGGGCCTTTGCACTTGGTTTTCACTTCCTGGAATATCTGCATGACTAGTTCCTTCACTTCTGTCAGATTTTTACACAAAAAATTTACCATCACAGTCTTCCTTAGCCCCCATCTAAAATTTTACACACCCTCTTCCTGACATTTCATGTCCTTTTTTGCTCTGTTCTTTGCATTTATTTCTATTTAACATTTTACATATTTTTTTTCCTTTTTTGTACTATAGATTTTACTCATTTATCCTGTTGTTAAACTTTTCCCCAGCAGAATGTAAACTCCATGAGGGCGGGCTTTTTTTGGTTTTTATTTTTTGTTCACTGCTGTGTTTTCAGTATGTAGAACACTGCTTGGTACATAGTAGATGTTCAGTATGTGTTCAGTGAATGAATTGATTTACTGGGACTTACCAAGTACTAGACACTGTATTAACACTGGTACAAGCATTATTATATTTAATCCTTACAATGGTGTGAGATAGGTCCCATTTTTGTCCTCTATTTACAGATAATAAATAAAATCCACATCATAGTTTGAGACTGAGAGAGGTGGGTAAGTAACTTGGCCAAATTTATGTAGCAAGTAAATTGGCAGAGCAGGAACTAAACTCTTGTCTGTCTGACTCCAAGCTGTACTCTTCACCCCCAACCGGTAAACATCTATCTCGTAGAAATTCATTTAGTTAGGATTATTTTTTTTCTTTTCTCTTTTTTTATGGAACAGACTTTTTTCTTTTTTTATGTTTTTTTTATTTTTATTTTATTTTTTATTGTACTTCAGGTAAAGGTTTACAGAACAAATAGTTTTTCATTAAACAGTAGTACACATATTGTTCTAGGACATTGGTTGACAACCCCACGACATGTCAACCCTCTCCCTTCTCGACCTTTTTTTTTCTTTTTTGGTGAAAATATACATAGCCAAAGATAACAGCATTTCAAAAATTTCTACATGCACAGTTTAGTGACATCGACTGCGCGCTTCCATTTGTGCTGCTATTCTTACTTTAGATGAAGGTTTACAATTTGTGCTGCTATTCTTACTTTAGATGAAGGTTTACAGAACAAAATAGTTTCTTATTAAACAGTACACATGTTGCCCTATGACAATGGTTAACAACTTCACAACACATCAACACTGTCCTTACTCAACCTTGGGTTCCCTATCAGCAGTGTTCCTGTCCCCTTCTGCCTTCTAGCCCTTGTCCCTGGACTGCTGTGCCTCATTAGTCCCGTTTTGTTTTATGGGGCCGTCCAATCCCCGGCTGAATGGTGAACCTCAGAAGTGACTTCACCACTGAGATAAAGGGTGTCTGGGGGCCTTACTCTCGGGCTTTCTCCAGTCTCCTTTAGGCCAGTAAGTCTGGTCTTTTTTTGTGTGTTAGAACGTTGTTCTACATCCTTCTCCAGCTCTGTCCAGAACCCTCTGTTGTGATCCCAGTCAGAGAAGTCAGTGGTGGTAGCTGGGCACTATCTAGCTGTACTGGACTCAGTCTGGTGGAGGCCTTGGTAGCTGTGGTCCATTAGTCCTTTGGACTAATCTTTTCCTTGTATCCTGTATGGAACAGACTTTTTAAAGCATAAAAATAACACAAGTAAAATAGCTTAGGAACACAAGATATCATTTATATCGTTTGATGTAATGTAATGTTTTTAAATGAAAGAAAAATACTTGGGAATTCTCAGAAAGTTATAATAATAAACTGTATCACTGACCGTATCGTCATATGTATTAGCTGTTGTAAGAGGTAGTAATATTTCATTCAACAAATTTACTGGCCAAAAGGATATTTACTAGTGTATATCATTATATTTAAAAAAAAAAAAAAAAAAAACCTGTTCTTCCTGTTAATGTTTTTCTTGTCATTTTTCAGACCCTCCACCTGTGCTTCGAGTTGATGACCGGCAGCGGCTGGCCCGGGAGCGACGTGAGGAACGGGAAAAACAGCTAGGTATCCCAGGCGCTGCGTCAGCACTCCCATTTGATCACTCAGGGACACTGTTGTTGAAATACTGGTTTTTCACCTCTAGGATGATGGGTATTTAACATTGAGCAAATGGACATCACTATATTAACTGCGTTGGTCCGTGTGCCTTTATGAGTTTAGTAATGGTGTTTGCTGCAGATGTATTGTGAAACAGAATTTAGTACCTGATACAAGCATAGGGCTAAATTTTAAGTAACAATAGGATTAGGGTCAGGCCCAGCATTAGAGTCATTTCTGCTTCTTATTACATTATAATCACAGTTTAATGTGGCACTGGAGGGAATATATACATATGAGTAGAGGGATAGTATGTCAGCAGATTACATTTTACAACTTGAAAATTAGGCCAGCGAGCATTTGGTTCTTTTTTATGTAGAAATTTATGATACTCTGTACTGCTAGGGCAGTTACTGCCTCCATGCTAGTAATAATGCTGCTGTTGAACTTATAGACGATGCTACCAGTATGCTGTCAAGAAATGCACAAGACCTAGTGCTTGGGTGTCTGATTTTTCTTTTGTTACCTAATGCCCTTGGGAAGGGTTAGAAACTACAGTTATTTGTACCATAATCACCTGGAGAGCTGGGTCATAGAACAAGCTTACAGGAAGCAGAGACCAAAGCACTCAGAAGTTGAACAGTCATTGTCTTCTAGAACATTGAGCAAGGACCCTGGTGCCAACTCCTCTTTTACTTTGTCGTCCGTTTATGCAGAGTTGCTAAAACAGGATACTCTGTTTATCTACCTGAGAAAGAAGAAATGCTTGGTCAGCGTGTCTCATTGTTTCCAGAGTCTAGGTATTTTAAAACTAAGACTTACTTTGTTTGCTAAAAATCTTTCCAGCAGATGACACATAACTGTTCTAAAGCAACTGCTTTTAATCGGGAACCCTGTACCTATATCCCCGTCCCTTTGATTTTCCTTATTCAGGAACTTAAATTTGTGGAATTGAGTGGTATGTAGAACCAAGCTGGTTATCAGAAGTTTGTTGACAATATGTACAGTCTTTTAATGCAGGCCTCTGTCTATCCCTTGCCATAATGACCATACCAAAAATAACCAAAACCCGTTGCCATCGAGTCTATTCTGACTCATAGCAACTCTATAGGACAAAACAGAACTGCTCCATAGGGTTTCCAAGGAGCAGCTGATAGATTCAAACTGCTGACCTTTTTGTTAGAGCCGAGCTCTTAACCGCTGAGCAACCAGGGCTCCGTAGGAGGTCATTTTATTTTATTTTTGGCCGTAGAGGTTTTTTACAAATTTTACTAACTTGTTAGAAGTGAGGAAGCTCTGCTGACTTTTTGTGCCTAGAGTTTCCACCCAGGCCTGAAGTTTCCTGTTCCTGACAGGTTTCCTGCAGGCAGGTTCCTGGAAAGCTGGGCTGACTGTGTGCAGCAGGTCCCCCACCCCCACCCCATAGCAGTCTGCAGTCTACAGCCCTTCCTGCTGTGAACTGTGCCCATTGTTCCCTAGTCAAGGTTGGTTTGACAAGTGGACCAGAACTGAGGAAGAGAGGCAGAAGCAGATCTATTGAAGCAGGAAGAGACTCGAGCTGAGCAACAGGAAGAAACTGACTTCTGTTCCGGTGGCTGTCATTTGCACTCTGTTTTTGGATTCATCGAAGGATTAGTGCTCTTGTCTGCCCTGTCTTAGTTGGATTGGGTCTTAAACTATTAAATATCTCCTTAGAGTTACTACATCAGTTCATTTTTGCTGGAATAGAAGTGTCTTAGTAGACTACTTCTTTTTGGTTTGAATCCCTTATAAATTAGTCTGTACATACTAACTCATAACTTTCCTCTTTGAGTTTTTTTTATCTTTCAAAGCCAAATAATAGCAATTTTTTGTGGAAAGCATGAATATATTGATCAAACAAAAGTGATTTTACATCTCATGCTATAAAGTTATAAGACTTATTAGCTTTGAGCCTACGAATTCTCTCTAAAAGCTGCCTAGTCATTATGCTTTGTATGCTCAGTGGCTAGATTTTTTTTTAGAGTGTAATCCCATATTGCAATACACATGGGTGGCGCAGCACTTGGTCTCAACGTGATGTAGTAATTTATACATTTAAAAACCTTATTTGCCAGTATTGTGTTGAGAAGATGTTAAAAAGATGAATGATCCAGTGCTCTAGAGCTAGCTGCAGTCTAGTGGGGAGGCAGATAAGCAGGCAGCAACCATGGCACAGTGTGATGCGTGTGTCATGATAGGGATGTGCACAGGAGCACGGAGAGCCCATAAAAGCACCTAACCCAGCCTGGCTATGTCGGATGCCACCTGAGCTTCCTCCTAGAGGATGAAGAGGCTTCATCCAGGGGGGTAGAAGAGGCAGCGACTATAGAAGAACGATGCCGAAAGCATTGCTAAGAGACTCAACATGCTCTTCAGATTATTTTATGGGTAAAAGGAATTTTCCAATTATTGGATTATTATATTATCCAATTATCACAACTTTACTTTTTTGGTGAGCCAGTATATAGTTTGTATCTTCCTAGCCTCTGCCATGTTAAATATCATAGTTTTTCTTAATTCTGATCTCATTTCTTCTCTTGTTGAAAAATCATGATCTTCATGAAATACACCGATTTTAATTCTTATTTTTTCCGTTAATTTCTTTTAATTTTAAAGCAGTGTATTTTACCTATTTTTTTCCACTTAAATCACCATAGTAGGAACTAAACCTTGAGAAGCTTTCTTAAATTTTATTTTCCTAGGTCAAAAAGCATACACATAAATATGTAAATAAACATATGCAAATACACACACGTACATTTGTAAAAGATTCATCTAAAATCTAATTCAAGCTGTGTCTTAGAGAATGTAAGGATAATTTCTAAAGAATCTTTACTAATAAAAAAAAAAAAAAAGGTCACACCTGACCAACTACCCATAAACTGTTTGGCAGAAGCTATGATGGCAGGGGAATATTTAAAGAAAACAAAAGTGGCTGTCACCTAATAGATATTTGGATTGTGCTTGATTCAAAAACAATAAATAGTTGGTAATATCAACTGCTACTGGGCTTTCTCACTTTAAAACTTTTCAAGTAAACAAATTGGAAAACATTCCATAAAGTCCAACAAAGCAAATTTTAAAATGATTAGCCAGTAAAATCAGTTATTCGTTGTTGGTTGAAATTAATGTTGAAATCATTAAAGATTTTTTTTTAATCCACATTTTTTAAAAAGCAAGGTTCAGAGAGAGAATAAAGGTCTGATTGTTTTGGTTTTGGAGGCATGGCATGTTTGTACTGTTTTATAAATGGGAAGGGCCTATTGATAACTTTCTTTGTGTTAAATCTCTGAGTCATGCTTTAATGCTTTTATAGTAGGATTATGTCATATGACTGGTTCTTTCTACATTATCCTTCCATTTATTACATAAAATCAGGCATAATTCTTAATGTATGGGACTCTTCTGTCAGTTTGTTTGGGCACATATTCTCTGAAAGCATGATTTTTCTCCCTTAAAAGCGTTTTACATGAAAGAATCACCTCAACCACTCCATTCCATCTGACATCATTCAGGCCATTCCTTCAAACTCCTCTCTCTTGTCTTCTGCATCTCATTCACCTCTGTCCTCTAAACTCTAACTTTGTTTTTTCCTAGAGGGAAAAAAATCTCATTTGTTCTCATGGGTTCAACTCTCACTACTTTTTTGTTGATATGGGTTCCGTATTTCCAGCAACTCATTAGGCAGTGGATGCATCTCTATTATTTGCAAGTTAACTTCTGTATAACTAAGTCTTCTCATTCTCCTTCTCCCTCTCTCCTGCTGCTTCTTTTTGTCTTACTTCTTCCCTTCTTCCTCTGCCTCCCAAACTGACTCCTTTTGGTAATTTTCGTGTTCCAATCAATTTTACCAATATTTTTTTGGCCCAAGAAATGAATCGTTTCAGCCATTTTTTTATACTTCTGCCGCTGCTAAGGGCGCTGACTTCTTTCTGACTATTGACTGGTCTTAGCTATTGCATCTTTTGCAGAACAATACATTCTTTCTTCCTTGGCTGACCCAGCCCTGCACATTGAGTAGTCTCCATCCTGGGCTCCTTCGTTTTAGTTGGGCTGCTTGTAGCTACCAGTGGTCAGCCTGGAGTTAGCCTAGCCCTCTAGCTGGGGCTTCAACCATCTGTATCCCAGTTTGTAGGTGAAAGTTGACATTCTCCATCCCCAAATCCATTTAGTCACAAAGTCTAGCTCAGATCCATACCTTTATTTTTTCCTTATTTTTAAAAACTATGTTAAGCTTATTGTCTTAGTCATCTAGTGCCGCTATAACAGAAATACCACAAGTAGATGGCTTTAACAAAGAGAAAGTTTATTCTCTCACAGTCCAGTAGACTAGAAGTCCAAATTCAGGATGTCCACTCCAGGGGAAGGCTTTCTTTTCTCTGTTGGCTCTGGAGGAAGGTCCTCGTTGTCATCAGTCTTCCCCTGGACTAGGAGCTTCTCTGCGCAGGAGCCTCGGGTCCAAAGGACGTGCTCTGCTCCTGGTGTTTCTTGGTGGTATGAGGTTGTGTGTCGTTCCCCGCCGCCTCCCCTGCCCCCCCTTCTGTCTTTTATATCTCAAGAGATTGCCTCAGGACACAATCCAGTCTTGTAAATTGAGTCCTGCCTTACTAACACAACTGCTGCCCATCCTCCCTCATTAACATCATAGAGGCAGGATTTACCACACATGGGAAAGTCACACAATACCTGGAATCATGGCCCAGCCAAACTGATACACACATTTTTGGGGAGACATAATTCAATCCATGACATTTATATATAACAAAAGATTTGCCACTTCAACATTTTTTACATGTCCAACTCAGTGACATTAATTACATTCATCATGTTGTGCAACTATCACCAGTGTCCATTTCCAGAATTTTCTATCACCCTTAATAGAAGCTCAGCCATACTTTTATTTTTGCTGCCACTGCCATCATCATAGTCCAGGCCTTAATAAATTAATTTCTTAATCTCAGAAACTACCTCGTAGATGCATCTTATTATAAACGGAGATGAATGTAGTGGGTGTATTGAAATTCAGTTAAGCTATTATCAAATTGTCAGGTAATACCTGCCCTTATAATAGGTCACTTTAACAAGTCTTAAATTCTTTTTTTATTTTATTCTATTGTACTTTAAGCGAAAGTTTACGTTTCAAGTTAGTCTGTCATACAAAAATTTATACATACATTGTTATGTGACCCTAATTGCTCTCCCTCTACTGTGACAGCACATTCCTCCTTTCCACCCCTGATTTCCTGTGTCCATTCAACCAGCTTCTGACCCTCTCTGCCGTCTCATCTCACATCTGGACAGGAGCTGCCCATTTAGTCTCACGTATCTACTTGAGCTAAGAAGCACACTCTTCATGAGTATCATTTTATGTCCCATAGTCCAGTCTAATCTTTGACTAAAGGGAACGGTTTTAGTGCTGGGTTGACAGAGAGTTTCAGGGCCATGCTTTCTGGGCTTCCTTCAGTTTCAGTCAGACCATTAAGTCTGGTCTTTTCACTAGAATTTGAGTTCTGCACCCTACTTTTCTCCTGCTCCAACAGGTACTCTCTGTTGTGTTCCCCGTTAGGGCGGTCATTGGTGGGAGCCAGGCACCATCTAGTTCTTCTGGTCTCAGGCTGTTGCAGTCTCCAGTTTATGTGGCCCTTTCTGTCTCTTGGGCTGATGCTTTCCTTGTGACTTTGGTGTTCTTCATTCTCCTTTACTCCAAGTGGGTTGGGACCAATTGATGCATCTTAGATGGCCACTCGCTAGCTTTTAAGACTCTAGATGCCACTCACCAAAGTAGGATGCGTAACAAGTCTTAAATTCTTATATGTAGCCATTTTTTCAGTTAGATGAAAAAGAATACACAGGTAATCTATATATTAGTTGTGCCTTAAATCTAGTTGTTCTCCATATATGTTATAAATTTAATAGTCCTGCAATATGTTGGCAAGAAAATTCAACAGGACACTCAGAGTCCTTAGCAAACAAATAGTCCTCTACTTTTAGGGATATATCGGGTTTCGCTTTTTGATGATGATACGAATTAAGTTTGAAGTGTTGGTTTAGTGTAATTCTTACTTATTTAATCTTTTCATGAGAACAAATTTCTTACATAGATAGAATTACATCCCTACCTTGGGCTTTCCTGGATTCTATAAAATCATGAAAAATTATTAAAGAATTGTATGTTTGAGTGCCATAGCTCATCAAGAAAAAATTGAGCTAATAAAATCTATAATTTGGTTCAGTCATATTGGACTTTATAGCTAAGTTCAAAGCTGTATAAGAAATCTATCATAATATAATATTTTAGAAAGAGTAATATACTATAAAGAGATTTTATCCTTAAAACTTTGTTCAACTTCAGTTACATTTTTTTAAAAGTTTTTCTCTGGATGATTTCACCAGATTTCGTTTTCTCTTAGTAATAACGTTCTTTCTTTGCCTTTTTTTTTCTCCGTAATCTCAGTGTAAGGAGCCTTGGTGGCACAGTGGTTGAGCGCTCGGCTGCTAACCAGAAGGTTGGCAGTTCGAACCCACTGGCAGCTCCACGGGAGAAAGATGTGACAGTCTGCTTCTGTAAAGATTACAGTCTTGGAAACCCTATGAGGCTGTCCTTTCGGGTCACTATGAGTCAGAATCAACTCAAAGGCAATGGGTTTACGGGTTAAAATCAGTGTGTGTTGTCAACTCAGGGAAAGCAGTATTAATAAGAGTATGGTCGAGAGAGAAATGATCACTTCAACCTGGTTGAGAATGTTCTTCTCAAAAATGTTGACAGGTAAAGTAGGATAAATCAGCAAACAGTCAATAATACTGTGCCAGATTACAGTTGTAAGCGACACTGCTGCTCATTCCCCACTTCACATTATTTGGTTCAGGCAGTCATTGGTTCTGACCAGGGATTTTCCTCTTTAGATGAGGTTCACAAAAAAAATGTGGGAAGCAATGTTTGTAATCTAAATTTCTAATGGATAAAACTGATTTTTAATTGTCAATCTTGGCATCTGGGTCTCCCAAAGTTGTCGTTTAATGAATACAGTGTACACAAAGCTCATATGGCTGTCAAGCAGGTTGTAAATAGCTAACGTATCTGAATACATGTTAGTGGAAGGGATGTGGACGTTAGCACGTACGAAAGCAGCTGTATCATGAATCAGGCTCAGGATTAGGAAGAGTAAATTCTTGTTGCCTATGCATTAGATAACTCAGAAGCTGAAGCCTTTACATATAATGAATCGTTGTAACTAACCAGCCATTTTTTTTGTTTCTCCCAAATTTACTTTGCCTTTAAGAGTAAAGATACAAAGATGTTAAAACCTTAAGAATAGTAAAGGATCTTTTAAACAGGTGATGATAAAAGCTGAGAGTGACATTAGAAGATCAGGATCTTCCCATTTGGGTGACCAGTTTGTCCCAATCTAGAGGAGCCACTGGGAGGAGTTCCAAATAGTGCCTTTTAGCATAATGGCTCATTGTTTGCTTCTAGAGTCAGACAGTCCAGAGTTTGAATTCCATCTCCACCACTTATTGTTGTGAGATATTGGGCAGGTTACTTCACTCCTGTGTATCTCAGACTTGTCATCATAAAATAAGTTTACTAGCTGTCTATCTCAGAGTGGCTGTGGGGTAATTCCTGTAAATCACCTGGTGTCAGCACATATAAGGACTGAGTACATCTTGCCATGATGATGATAGTGATAAAGATGATGGTAGCAGGTCACATGATTCCACATATACTGACTTAGATATCTGGGACTAAACCAAAAAACCAAACCAAACCCACTGCCATTAAGTCAATTCGGACTCATAGTGACCCTGTAGGGCAGAGTAGAAGTGCCCCACAGGGTTTCCAAGGCTGTAATCTTTACGGAAGCAGACCGCCACATCTTTCTCCTGTGGAGCGCTGGTGGTTCAAACTGTCGACCTTGCAGTTAGCGCCGAGTGCTTAACTACTGCTCTACAAGGGTTCCTTTTTACCTGGAACTGGAGAATTTTTCTGAGAATTTTTCTAATTTTTCTGAGCTAAGGGGTAGCAAAGAAAGAGGGGTGATTGTGCTTCCTGGTCCATCAGGGAGGGACTTGGTAAGACTCCTCAGCATTCCATGAGGAATGTGAAAGTGGGTTAGCAACAAAGAATTCCCAAAGACAAGCATTGTTCTGTATGCTTTAGCACAACTCCATTTACTGTAGCACAGGCTAACCACTCCTTTAAGCCTAGCCCTGAAAAGTCCAGTATTACTTTCTTACCTCAGAAGTCATTCAGCCCATATATAAAGAAGGTACTGGATTTTAGTCCTTGGTCTACCACATGTATAAACTGCTAACCCAGCATTTCAGTTCCATCAGTTTACCATTGTCTGTAGGGAAGAAAGCAGAGTAGGATGGCCCCTCAGAGATGGGTATCCTATATCCTGGGTATCCTACAACATCACACTTCTTACCAGGCTATTCTCTATTGCATACTATTCAAATGAAAGTTGAATGGAAGAACCATTTAAATGACAAGTTCAGAAGATTTTGAATTAATGCTAAGGCCCATAGGTAAGTTGCCTTGCTTTGAAGTCACTCAGTCTTTTAACTCTTTTGTTCATTTATTCACTCATCAAACTAACTTTAAACATCTGCTAAACTGTTGTTGGTGATGGTGCTGAGTCAATTTTCGACTCATAGCGAGCCCATGTGACAGAGTAGAACTGCCCCATAGGGTTTTCTAGGCTGTAATTTTTACAGGAGCAGATTGCCAGGTCTTCCTCCCAAGGAGCCAATGGTTGGGTTTGAACTGCCAACCTTTAGGTTAGCAGCCAAGCACTTAACCATTGAGCCACCAGGGCTTCTTTCTGCTAAACTAGACATTGTAAATATGGGGAAGAACTCACAAACCTGTAAAAGCAGAGAAGTTACAATCTGGAGTCTTTCTAGCAGAAGCCTGGGTACAGCTATTGGAGCACCCTTGCTGTGGCCATCAGGGAAGCTTCCTCAGAGGAAGGGACATTTGACTTAGGACTTGGAAGATAATAGAAGTTTGCCAGGTGGGAGGACGTATTTCAGACAGAGGGTACCATGTGTTGAAGGTACTTGATTGTGTGGCTAATCTAAGGAGTCTTGGACAGAGGAACTCGGGGAACTAACAGAGGTTTTCAGGCAGGACCATGACGTTGGATTTGTTTTTTGGGGAAAGATGTCTCTGAGAAAAGTGTTCAGGATGGACTCAAAGGGGAGATAAAAACACTAGACATCAGAAAAAGTGAGGAAGGGATCTGTTACTCATTCCCATCAAGTCAGTTCTGATTCATAACGACCCTATAGGACAGAGTAGAACTGCCCCCATAGGGTTTCCAAGGAGCGGATGGTAAATTCGAACTGCTGAGCTTTTGGTTAGCAGCCAAGCTCTTAACCACTGTGCCACCAGGGCTCCGAGAAAGGGGTAAGAGCTTAAATAAAATAATAGCAAAGAGATTGGAAAAGATGACACTGGATTTGAGAAATAGTTCTCATATAAAATGGTAGAGCCAGTTGTCCGGATGTGTTGAGTTAGGGTGGAGCATCCAAGCTTAATGAGGGAGAAATTAAGGATAACTCTGAGGTGCTTGATAGGTATTTGCTCATTCTTTGTTTTTGTGCTGTCTTTGACACTTTGTTTTAAATGTGTTTCTTTTAAATAACATAGCTGAATGGCATAAACAGTTATACACTAAACTGCTAACCAAAAGGTTGGCGTTTGAGTCCACCTAGAAACACGTCAGTCAACCAGCCTGTGATCTACCTCCAAAAAATCAGTCATTGAAAACCCTATGGTGCACAGCTCTACTGTGACACGTGGGGTCACCATGAGTCGGAATTGACTGGATGGCAACTGGATTTTTTTTTTTTTTTTAACTGTATGCATAGGAGTCCCTGGGTGGTATAAATGTTTAGCTACTAACCAAAAGGTTCGCAGTTCGGTTAGAGTCCACCTAGGGGCACCTCGGGAGAAGGACCTGGTGAACTACTTCTAAAAAATCAGTTCTGCTCTAAATCACATGAGGTCGGGATCGACTCGATGGTGATTGGTTTTTTACTATGTGCATGACTCTGTGCTAAGTGCTTTGTATGTAATTGTGAGTCCTCATACCAAACCTACAGCAATTTGAGGAAACAAGACCACAGAGATTGTTACTGCTTAATGGCACATGGCTGGTAAGTGGGAGGACTGGCGGTGGACTCAGGTTTCTGTGAAGCCAGAGCCTATGCTCTATTCATTACAAGACCCTGCCTTTCATTTTAATTTCCTTTTAGTACAAGAGTCACTGTGCATTTCTAAATGGAGTCCAAATTGAAAGTGTATTTCTCTTTCATGTGGCAATGACATATTGTTACTGTGCCATTAAATATGATCCCGGTAACAGGAGCTCAGGGATGGGATTGATTAATGTCCAGTATTTCCAGGACTACAGTGAGTTTTCATTTTATTTTATATTATGATCTAAGAGTCCAGGGATAAAGCATAACTTCAGAAGAGTAAAGGTTAATATATAGTTCCTTTTCTTGACGTGCTATTTTTTTATAGCGCTACCTCTTTATGAAATTAAACCAAAACCAAACCCCATTGCCATCAAGTCGATTCTGACTCATAGCAAACCTATGGGACAGAGTAGAACTGCCCCAAAGGGTTTCCAAGGAGCAGCTGGTAGACCCAAAGTGGTTACCTTTCGGTTAGCAGCCGTAGCACTTCACCATTGCACAGCCAGGGCTCCTTTATGAAATTAAGTAATTTTTAATTATTTAAATACTGATTGTGTTGTTGATTTCTTTCCTTGTGTTAAAAATTCCCATTTCTTAATGGGCATGTATAAGACTGACATTATCTATCACCCATAGGGAATATTTTACATAACTAAAACCCTTAGAGTAAATTAACTTTCAATTCTTATTGAAATATTTTGTGCGTTGTCCTTCACTATAAAAGATTGCAATCCTAGTACTCATCAGCATACTCTGAAATAAGAAGGTGTTGCTTGCTGTTTGCTAGGCAAAACATTGTTTGCCTAGTCTCCGTATGACTGTTTAAAGAAGACAATTGTTTAAAAAAGGCATCGGGATAGGATCTCCACTTCCTGGTACAAAGTAGAAGTGAAATTCAATACAAGTTTGAAGAAGTTTCTTCCTTCAATAGATTTTTTGGAGATAGAACTTAATTATTGTTCTAATAATATCTGTCCCTGTTGTGATTTATAGTCCAACCTAAAGAAATACCTTTTAGTTTTCTGAATTGAAATTATGATGATGATGACAAAGGTGACAGTAATAGCTAATATTTATTGAATGTTACTAAGTGTAGAGAACTACTCTAACTACTTTAGGTGTAATTTTTCTTTTAATCCTCACAATGAATCTATGAGGAAGGTGCAGTTTTTATCCATAGATCGCCCTGATGGAGCTGAGGCACAGGGAGGTTAAGTCACTTGCCCAAGACCACACAGTTATGGGTAAATGAATCAAGAAGTTAAGTCCTAATTACTTCAGAAATAATTGTTAAGACCCTGGGATATGTCAAATTGTGAAAGGCACTCTCGAGAATGAAAAAAAAAAAGACCTTTGCTGCATAGAAATCAAAATATAGAAAATGCTCAAGTGTGTAGTGAAGTCCCTGGATAGTGCAAATAATTAACTCTCAGCTGCTAACCAAAAGGTTGGCAGTTCGAATCTACCCAGAGGTGCCCTCAGAGGAAAAGCCTGGTGCTCTACTTCCGAAAAATCAGCCATTGAAAACCCTGTGGAGCACAGTTCTACTCTGACACACATAGAGTTGCCATGAGTCAGTGTCAACTCCAGGGCAGCTGGTTAAAGTTTCTATCAGAGGTCACAAGAGCAGCTGTGAGCCCTGAAAGAGACAAAGCTTCTCCCGTAAGGGCAGTGCTTCTCCAAATGTTATCAGTGAACCACCTGCCTCAGAGTCACCTTGAGGTTTGTTAGAAATACAGATTACTGGACCCCCTCCTAGAATCTGAATATAAAGTTTGAAGCCCAGGATTCTGCATTTTAACAAGAACCCCCCTCCATCTCCAAAGGTAATTCTGAGATACATTATAGGAACTGTGCTACTGCCTGAAAGGATAGATCAATTTGGATAAAAAAAACTATGGCAGCTCTTCCAACAGGGAGCAATGGGAGCAAAGCTCTGGGAGAAGAATGGCTTGTTTGAGAGATGTAGTGAGGAGACTGGTCTCACTAGAATGAAGAGTTTATGTTAAGGCCAAATAAGGGTATTAAAATCAAATTTAAGTTAGGACTTTAGAAATCAGGGATTTAAATTTAATGAGGAACTAGTTACAAATATTCCTGAGTGAGAAAGTAACTGGATGAAAGACATTATTCAAGGAAAATTGATCTAGGAACTAATTCCTATTTTACCTTGTTTTACAAATTTATCTTACCAGTTTTATTTTTTATGATTTTTTAATATTTTATAAACATCTTCTTATTTTATCTTGTTGGCATCTAGATCTATTATAGGAAAGGAATACATTGTGTTTTTAACTATCCTCAAAGAATCTAAAGTTTTCCTTAAAATGGGTGTAAAAGCCGAAAACTAAATAGTTTGAATGCTAAAAGTTAAGAAATATATTTATCATGCCACATAGGTCTAGGTTTTGGGATACAGATCATTTCTTTTTTCTGCCTCTGACCCTCATACACTGTTGGTAGAAGTGTAAACTGTTAAAACTTGCATAGAATACAATATGGTAATCTCCTCACTTTAGAGAAGCAAAAACTGAAATCCAAATGGACATTTCAGAGATCTGACCACCCATAGGCGGCAGAGCTGCTGGGAGAACTCAGACTTCTTGCATGCCAGTCCCCAGTACTCTCTGCACACCACCCTGAGCGGTTTCAGAAGGATAAACTCACCTTGAATTTGTCCTCGTCCTTGTCCGTCCACTAAAGTAAAGTCAAAGGGCCCTGATGGCACAGGTAAGCACTTGGCTGCTAACCAAAAGATTGGCAGTTTGTACTCACCCAGCGGCTCTGTGGGAGAAAGACCTGGCAATCTGATCCCGCAAAAATTACAGCCTAGAAAACCCTATGGGGCAGTTCTACTCTGTCACATGGGATCGCTGTGAGTTAGAATCCATTCAAAGGCACCTGACAACAACAAAGTCAAGTCTAGTGGATTGGTCTCTTCAAATGAATACATTTGGAAAGATTGAATGGTGGCAGAAATGCAGAATCTTTAGTATTAAACGTTTAGAGGAGACTGAAATGTTCTGAATTTCCCCCGTTTTTTTTTTTTTAAAAGTAACCTTTTATATGCCATGCAGTGCCCTTAAGGTTTATGCTCTGAATTTCATTTTACACTTTTGCCAGGAGTGTTAATAACTCATATTAAAGATGTTTTCAGTTATCAAGGCTAAAGGAAGCATCATATTTAAAAAAATAGTTTTGGGGGGTATATTTTCCCCTAAAATGAGTCAGGAACATGTACATATAAAGAAGAAATGACAGTCCTTCATTGAACAATATTTTTTTAATTGAATACTTTCCCTCAGCTTTTCATGTTTTGACATCTTATTTAACTAGACTGTTAGCTGCTCAGACACAGGTCTGCTGCTTATTTGGTCCCTCACATTGCTTAGCTGACACAGCATTCCATACCTGTGAGGTATTTAAAATATTTTTTATCAACTAATTATTTTCTTGCAATTTTTTTTAATGCTCATAGAGAATCAATGCTATGTTGAAAGAAATGTAGTCACAGACTTTTGATCTTGACGATATCACATTTTTTAAATTTTTTATTTTGAAATAAAATCAGATTTACAGAAGAGTTATAAAGAGATTTCCAAAATACCATTCAATCAGTTTTCCCTGATGTTAACATCTTATAAACCAACCAGTTGCCATCGAGTTGATGCTGACTCATGGTGACTTCATGTGTGTCAAACTGTGCTCCATAGAGTTTCACGTTTTTTTTTTTAAAAAAGGGAAGCAGATACAAAATAAACCCAAAGGGGAAGAGAGTACTATTGGTTTTGAGAGTATCATGTCAGTATCAGAATTGAGTCCAAGGGAGGTGATTTCTGCATTATTTTATAGTAATAGTATACTAAACTAGTAGGTTGAAGGGGTGCCTGAGGAGAATTCAGTGCATCTTCTTTGACTTCATTGTTAGCATATTAAATTATTCTAAAGATTAACGGTATTTTTTCCCAGAAAATCTAAGGAAAGCAAAAGGCCATACTTGGTCAATACATAAACCAGAAAACCCTCTATTTGTTAAATATGGATCACTTGTATACCTCTAGGTGTTCAAGTTTGAAACCTGCCTTATGTTTGATTTCTCTCATTTTTCTTACTGAAGCTGCAAGAGAAATCATCTGGCTAGAAAAAGAAGAGCGCGCCAGGCGGCACTATGAGAAGCACGTGGAGGAGCGGAAGAAGAAGCTCGAGGAGCAGAGGCTGAAGGAGGAGCGGAGGCGAGCTGCTGTGGAGGAGAAACGGAGGCAGAGACTCGAGGAGGACAAAGTGAGATGCCCCTCTGGGAAATGCGGAGGCACCTCTATTTCAGAAATGCAGCACTTGCACCATGAAACTCTGCACAAAGGTGTTGGAATGCAGAGCAAAATTGTTTCAGAGAGTTCAGCTTTACAGATAGGCACAGTTTCTACAGTTGCTGGCCTGCGGAAGTCCGTAGAGAATGGGGGTGATTAATTTTATTGCCCCAGAAGCTTTATTAAAAGCCTATTTCTCTGGTCTAGACCTCTAATTTATTTATCTTCCACTAATCTATGCTGCACTATTAAGACAGCTCTAAGTATTTAGAGGTGTGAAGAACTTTACCATGTACATTTTCACATAGGTTATCTCATTTTAACCCTTACTCAACCCTGTGAGTGTTAAGTATCAGTTTTTGCAAAAATGGAAGTTTAAACTTAGAATGGTTAAAGTACACAAGATCATGTCTCAGTAAGTCATGGGATCCTCAGATTCCAAATTCCATTTTTTAAATACTGTACCACATTTGTAGACCTGGCAATCTGCTTCCATAAAGATTGCAGCCTAGAAAACCCCATGGGAAAGTTCTACTCTGTCACATGGGGTTGCTTTGAGTTGAAATTGACTCAACAGTACCAAACCACAACAACCACATTTGTTATGCTAAAACTTGAACTGCTATGTGTATATGCCAGGTAGAGGTTATTCCCACTTTAAAGATAAGGTAGTTGAGGCCTGGGGAGGTTAGGAAATAAGTCGAAAGTAGTAAGGTCAAAATTTAAAAACTGCCCCTTGCTCCACTGTGCCTTAAGTTGAAGCTGCCCCAAACAACCACTTTGAATCTGATTATCAGCTCTTCGGTTCCATTCCAGGAACGCCATGAAGCTGTTTTACGGCGTACAATGGAGAGGAGCCAGAAGCCAAGACAGAAGCATAACCGGTGGTCATGGGGAGGCCCTCTCCACGGGAGCCCCAGCATCCACAGTGCAGGTAAACAGGCAGTGATAGCTTTCCAATTCAGTATCTTTTTCCTAGGACAGTAAAAGTGCAATAGCTTCTTTTCCTAAGTCAATATTTGCAAAACACAAATCCTGCTAAACTACAATGAATGATGGTTCCACCTTTGGAGGATAAGAGGGTGATGGAGGTAAGAAGATCAGGTTCTTTAGTCTTTCCTTTAACACAGTCTACTTTTCTCATTTGTTACCAAATTCCTTAAAGAGGTAGAAATCTATCCAATATTTCTAAATAAACATAGCTAGTTTCAACTCTGTGTTATTTTAAGTAAATCATTGGCATAAGAGTTTTAGGACTGTGGAATAAGTTGACAAATTTTATCTTTTTCTCTGGAAAAATAAAGTAATATTAACTGTTGGAAATTAGTTTATCAGTACTATGAATTTATGTATCCTGACCCTAAATGTATGCAGCACAAACACTCTGCAAGGAAATGTGCTGGTTTCTGAAGGAGAAATAATAGATGTCTGAACTATCTCTTTCTCCTTGAATGGACATAAAATCATACTGCAATTTGGATGTAGTGAAAGGCTTTATTTTTTGTACTGTAAATTCAATACACCTTGAATTTTGCATAGTGCATCCATTCTTTTTCGTTTGTGTGAGTCTAACAACTCTTTTTTTTTTTTTTTTTTTTTTAATTTACTTTGAAAAATCATTGTCTTACATTCTGTCCCCAGGTGGTTTTGTTGAATCATCATTCACCTTTCTCGATTTAGCAGGCCTGGACCACCGCTTCCCAGCTTTTGGTGGTACTAGAAAATCTGGTACAGACATCCCTGTGATTGCTGATTGCCTGACCTGTAGCTAGCACCTCAGACCTAGGGCGCGTTCATCAATAGCTGAACCATCACCACCTTAGTGATAATGCATGCTTAATATCCTATTGCATAGACCTAGATCTGGTATATGGCACAGTGTTTCCTAAGTGTGATAATATGATTCAGGAGACTTAAAGGTTTGAAATAAAGCAATTGCATGTGGTACATTTGCTTTCACTTTAAAGATCATTTTAGATAAGACCTTAAGAAATGTTTTTAAAATTACCTGGAATCAAAGTACATCAAGTTTGGCTTTCCCCATCCCCCCACCACAGTCAATTTTGCTGTTGCCTTTTTTAGTTGTGATCTAAAGTACTATGGGTTGTTGTTTATTTGTCCATTCCTAACATTTGTGTATCCTCTATGAACCCTTTATTTATTAAAAAAAAAAAAAAGTCTAAAAGCGTATCACCACAACCTACTTTCCTATGACAGTGAAATAAATTTGAAAGCACTTTCTGTCCCCATGGCTTTTTCATGACCCAGTGTTATTTAGTGGAACACATATCAAATCTGTGATCATTGGATCATTTACAAGTGTATTTCATTTTAGGGATAGTTTTGCATATACTTTACATGCAGAAAAGCTATCATGGTACTTATTTTCATAACCTTATTCTTCTTCTACTTTATCTTTTAGATGTCTATAGCAGAAGTATAATCTGTTATGCTTCTATAACTGTATGTAATAATTACTCAGAGTTTAATATATGATCTTTATTACTGCTACTCTGAGCAAGAAAAAAGCAATATTGTACTTGTGAGCTGTTTGGATAAAATTCATTTTTACAAAGGCAGTGAATTAGAGAAATTTGCTGCTATCTGGAAAAGAGAAGTTTGTCTGAAAATAATTGGAAGTTTCTGAAGTTCTCAGAGGTCAAAAAATTGTCTACTGTGTTCTTGGGAGTGGAGACCAGGTCTTACTCAGTTTGATACCCGTTAGTTCACGACAGTGCCTAGTTCATGATGGGTACTCAGTGTTTGCTGACCAACAAACAAACTGTAGAAATTGTCAAGATCAAAATCAGTGTCTTGTCCAACTGCTGGCAATTGAACTGATTCTTTATAAATCTTTCTGTGAATTTGGGTTGAGGTCAATGAGAAAAAGAAATGAATAATCTTATTGTTTATTAAATAATAAATATTTTATACCTTGATAATTTTAACCATCTGTGGCAGATTTAGCTATTTTACTATTTATAGTATTTTTTAGGATGGGAAGACCTAGTCTAGCTCATTTTTCAATTCACTTGAAAGCAAAACTAAATATTTTGTAATAACCTATTGAGAATCTGCCTGAGGATAGGCCTACATGTAGACACAATTCCCCCAACTAAAGCTTAACATATAAAGCAATATCAGAAAATGTATTACTATAAAATCACCTGGAGATGAATTTCAGTATCTTTCCTTGTGCCCTTGTACGTCACATTTCATGATTAAGGTGTTGCTTTTGATGGTTTGCCCTTAATCTTTTCTTTATGTTGGCAGTGCCCTAAGAGCCCATCAGTTCGGGGTAAATGTGAGTCACAGAAAGGGTGTGTGTTTTTGAATAAAATTGCTTCAGCCATAAAATGGGTCCCAGTAGAAGATATGAAAATGTCTGGTGTTGATGGAAGGCTTGTTTATCACCAGCACACTGTAAATAATAGTAATTAAAAAAAAAGTTATCCTGTGGGAGAAAGTTCACTGTAAAATTTTTACTGCTGAGGTTAATTAGACCAATGGGAACTGGGTTTTGAAGGCATCTATTACAAGGAATATTTTTGTTTTTAGTTTTAGAAGAAGCTAATAATAGAAATAATAATAGAAAATAGAAATAAAGCAAAACATATAATAAAACCCCTTTCAACTATGGCTGTTATAAATCAGAACATCCACGTACCTCCTGGATAAATATAACGAGATTTTTTTTAGAATTTATTATATGCACTTTGGTTCAGGGAGCACGGTTTGTGCTAATAGGCAAGGTTACAACTTAGCTCCACAGTCTTGACAAAAAACTAACAGTTGGTTTTGCCCTTTATATGGCTATTATTTCCACATAAAACATGACTATAAAGAAATTCATATATATGAAATTTAAGAATTATTCTAAAATTACCTGACTGGTTACAAGATGAACAATAATGTTGTTCATAAACTTAGAGAAAGGAATTCTGATTTTATCTATATTGCTTCAGTTTTATTGGGAAAGTTTGTGGTCTGATTCTACACTTGTAAACCATGCTAAACTCTGTGTTACAAGCACAGAGGTATGATTATTAGTAGACATTTTAAAAGGAAATGCTTTAGCAGTCATCCTTTCCACACCTAGAGTGTTTCTTTTTTCTTTCTTTTTTTAAAAATCTATATTCTTCATAATTGAACTTTAATGTCCTGAGTAAAAGACTCTACAAGCAAAGGTATCAGTAAATACACAGACCCTCATATTCTTTCATTCCAGTGTATTCATTCTCTTTTACCTGCACTGCTATTACCCCTGGAGTCCCTGGGTGGTGCAAACAGAACTGCTACCCCAAAGGTTGGAGGGTTGAGTCCACCCAGAGGCACCTTGGAAGAAAGTCCTGGTGATCTACTTCCAAAAAATCAGCCATGGAAAACCCTATGAAGCACAGTTCTACTCTGACACACATGGGTTTGCCGTGAGTTGGAATTGACTCAACAGCAAATGGTTTTTCTTTTTTTATTATTACTCCATTGTTCCTACTTTGAAAAATTTCAAAGGCATTCACTTTCATCATTCATTGTCTTCAGTTTGCTGCACAGACTCCATGATTTTAATAGCCATTCACTAGCCTTCCTTTTGTTTTATTCCATTTTGTTGTATTATAACAATATCCTTGAATTTCCATGGCTGACAAACTGGTGAACTGAATATTTATTTGGTCCTGTAAGTAAAATGAATTTTATTTCTAGCCTTTAAGTTACCTTTAAAATGTCCACTTAGAAAACTGTGCTATTATGAAAGAGCTAGTGATAGAGCTGAAAGCATCCAATCCTAGTTTTTCCTTCCATCAGTGAACTAGGAAATTGCAATGCTGCATGCTGGCTGTCAATTAGCATTGTCTCCATTTGTTTTAGATCCTGACAGGCGGTCAGTTTCCACCATGAATCTTTCGAAACATGTTGATCCCGTCATTAGCAAGCGGCTCTCCTCTTCATCTGCAACTTTACTAAATTCTCCAGATAGAGGTACAGTCAAAAGGAAAACAAAAAGTGTTCTGTTCTTTACTTAATGCTTTCTTTCTGGATGTTTACAGATAAAAAATAAGCATCTGAAGTTGCTTTCCCTACGTTTCTTAAATAGGAAGAAAAAAACTTCAGAGTAAAAAAGCAATAAACGGCTGAGCAGCATTTTCCTTTCGACAAGGACGTTTCTCATTTTAGAACTTGGCTGAATGGTTGCATTTAGCAGTGATGAAAGCGGTGCTTCTCTCAACTTTTTAGTAAATGAGTTTTCAGCTCCAGAAATCACCCACTTATCCACCAAAATGCAAATAATCTTTCTTATGAACATTTATTTGACTTCGATCATCATGTCTTTGGTTTTTCACCTGTACTTTGGGAATTTCAGGCTTTGACTTTCTTAAAAAAAAAAAAACTTTTTAATGATTCATGTTGGTAGATTTCATTTTACCAGTTTATTTTTATTTAACCAAACGTTGCTTACTGCATTTCGTGTGTGTGTGATTGGTTTTTTGTGTCCATTCATTTACTCTTAAGGGATTTGGTCTAACTTCAAGAATGTCATCATCATTACAGCTTCCTGACAAGTTTAATGATCATAGTTCTCCAATTAACATTTTATTTGAATTTTTAGTTTTATTCATCCCATGGATTTACAGTACATGAATGTTGAGTTTATTTATAAAGTGAAGTTATTATTTTATATACTTAAATATTATAGAAGGAAATATCAAGCTTTTAAGATAAGCTACTTGTTTTACAAAACGATTTTAATTAAGGAACCAAAGAATTATTGTGCAATATAAGGATACAACTCTTTAAAAAGTAACAAATTGTGGTTACTTTGAGTACTTTATTAAGAAACTGATTGGGAAAGGTTCAGTGTTTATAGTCTTTTAAAAAGAATGTAATGTGTGCATGTTCTGTATGTGTGTATGTATATTTGTATATTTTGTATTATATAAAAGTTGTTATGGTGTCATTGTAATGTACAGTATTATATAAATATTGATGTTATTTTATAACTGATCTCTTAAAGCAGTAAATGTTTGAACAACTTCCTATTCTTGCCTCTTAATGAAAACATTCCTTTTTTTTTTTTTTAACCTAATTTGCCTAAATCATTTCTTCAAAATCAGTGTTAGACATGTAGTCAAGTAAGGGGTATTCATATGTTAGAGGAATTATTATGCATTAAAATTCCTTTTCATAAGTAGCCTTTATTTTCAAACCTATTCCCTTAATACAATGTAAAATGTAGTATATGAATGCTATTCTTACAGTTGTCTGTTCATATTTTCTTTGGAATTGGTCACGTATTTATTACTTTAATTTCATACTCTTTGAACCTGGTCTGAGACAAACTACAATTAGATTTTACAGTACTTTTAAGTTAAAACTTGCTAACTGCCTCCTGCAGTCCCATAGCTGAAATTGGGGTAAGGGTGGGCATGGGAGATGGGCAATAAACTGGACAATATCCAGTCCACACTTCTGTGAAATACCAATGCTCAATTGTTTGTGTCAATTAGAGAAGACCTTTTATGAACTCTGCATGATAGTATCTAATTAGATACTCTTAAGATAACAGAGTCTTAGAACTGGGAAAGATCTGTTAGTTGGATCATCTACTCCAGTTGGGGTAATAGAGCCACTAAGAGGTCAAGGGTCTGACTTAACATCCTACAGGCTAAGTGTTGCAGAAGAGGGACTTGAACAGAGATCACCAGCTCCTAACCCATGTTGTTGTTACACTGCATCTTCAGTGCTTACCTTCATGCCTATCCTTCCTCGGTTGGATTCTAACTATATTCTTCCTGTGGGTAAGGTTAGAAGTGGAGAGTTAGGACACCAGGATCAAGGGAGGTTCCATCACCAGTTCATAGGAGCTGGGGCCAGGAAACAGCCGCTTGAATCATGGTGCAGGCCTAGGAAATTGAGTACTAAGCTGGAGTAGTACGACAGGAGGAGGAGCATGAAATTGGGAAGTTCTGCGTCTCTGCCCCCTTATCAAAAGAACTGTGAACCAGTTATGGGCCTAACAGCCAAGGTCGGCCTGCTAGGAAGATTCGGTTCATCCAAGAGCCCCCATATGGTCCAGGAAGCTAGCTAGCTAATTAGCTAGCTAGCTGTCTGTCTGTCTGTCTATCTATAATCTATCCTGTTTATTTAAACAGAACCCTCAGTAGGATACTAAGAGGTTAAGGTCTTTTTATAGCAATTAAAATTATTCTGAATTTGAACTTCTCTAATTTATAAATTTTAAGTAATTTAATTCATTTTTTTCTTTCTTTTCTCTATTTTTACAATTTGGCTTTGCTTTATTATCTAATTAGAAAGCATCCTTATTGAGTTATTAAATTAGGAGCCTTCGTAGGCAAATCTGTCCAGAGGGGCATACATTATTGTTAGATAGTCTGAGCTTTCTCAACAGTATGACACAGACTTAAAGATGATATTAAAATTGAGGTTCTAATACCATCAGGACTGACATTCATCTGGAATGCATCTGTACAGTCCTGTTGTAATATTTCTATACCAGTTGGTAAATAACCTCCTCCCTAAGTTGTGCTTCCCTGGGCCCTCAGAACTAATGACCAGTGTCCACTAGTTATGTTTTATGCCTGACCAGTTTTTAAATATTTTGATTATAACACTGACTGTAGTGTTATATGGTCTGATAAAATGTCTTTTGTTAAAGGAAACCTCTGATTATTAAAGATTTCTATAATTGTTGAAGCAGAGAAAGTGTTACCACTGGACGTGTTTGCAATAGACATGTCTTATTCTTAACTACATGTTTAACCATCTTTTTTTCTCAAGGAAGAGTTATAGGGAGCTTGGGAAAAAAGAAAAAGAGTGAAGTTGCCTACTTTTTGCTTAAAATTAGTCAATACGTTTTTTCCTAGAATCTAGATCAGAGGACACAATGGTGGAACTCAAGCTGAATTCTCCCCACAGACATGCCAGTGTTTTTTGCTTTTGTTTTAATTTGAATTAATCGTCAGCATTTTAAAGATAGAAGCTTTCATACATTTAGATTTCCCATGTCTAATGAAAACAAAAGAATTGGAGCCTTGGCAGCCCAGTGGCTAAGTGATATGGCTGCTAACCAAAAGGTCAGCAGTTCGAATCCACCAGCTGCTTCTTAGAAACTCTATGAGGCAGTTAGTTGTACTTTGTCCTATAGGGTCGCTGTGGGTCGGAATCGACTCAACAACAATGGGTTTAATGAAAAATTTTTATATGGCAACACTTGCCTGCATTACTGCATGACACCCATTATCTAGAATTGAATACTGACTTCCTGCTTATAGGATGAGTGTGGAGTACGGATATCTATAATGTTTATTTATCCTAGATCACTTATTTATATTAACCTGCGTGGCCCCGTACAAGCCTTTGAGTTTGTTTCATCTGGTCTAGATGTTCTATTATGAGAACTGTCAATATCTTATTTTTAAGTGCTTAAATAAGATCAATACTGTACAGCTGTTCCATAAGAATATCTCTTCAGGAGCTTATGATCTAAAAATCAAGTCCCTCTAGGTAAAAAACAATAAACTAACTCTCCTTTACTAATCATTCCTAAAAAGTTATCTCATGGAAGAGATCTCTCTCTGTCTTAATCAGGGCATAGTTATGAATGTGGTGGAAATGGAAGCCCATTTCTCCTAGCAAAATCGTTCATTTATAGTGTTGGAAGGTATAAAACAAGTCTCTTTGGATATGTTTTAAATACTAGTTAAAGTGGGTTTTTAGTAATCTTCATTTGAGGCCAATTTCTTTGATGCCTTGACGACTCACAGAGATAAAGTAATTGAGCTTCTTAATGGAGAAAAAATGTCTTGCCTTTGCAACAACCATCTCTGCAGTTCTAAGCTAAGAGAAGGAAGGGTTCATCTCTTCCCTTTCGCTTCGACTGAAAATCTAGTTCTATTGAAGATTCTCAGTTAATCCTAATCACTTTTTCCCGGTTGGTATTTCATTCGGTGAATGTATCATAATTTTAAGCTGCTGTATATTCTGCTGTTGTTATACACACACACGCACACACACACGCACACACACACAGAGTTGCACTGCTGCGCTACAGTTTATAATAGCACCTACCCCATGGTGGACTCTACTGTTTAGCTATTACATACTTTTTATAACAGATCTTTTTATTAATATCTTAGTGTCAAATAAGATTTAGTACAATCATGAAGACTCTCCTAAAACAGAAAATCTAATGAACGATTCACTAATTTTTAAATACACCAGAGTCTTGATCCAAATAACCACTCTTTTAAAATAAAGTCAGATAATTAGGGTATTTATTTGAAGTTGATACGTCCTTCCAGATAGGAGCCAGTATTTTCTGTAATATTGTTTAACATTATGTCTTTTATTAACTGAAACTAATTTCCTAGAATTTAAATGCCATTCCTTTAAAATACAACATATGGAAGATTGTTACAAGAACCCTTACTCCAGAGATAAGGGCACTTACACCTAATGTTTATGGTGCAGAACAGAAGTGGCCTAGCCAGGTTTAGACAGTTTTAAAGACTTTTATAAGTGACTTGGGAGTGTGTTCTAAAATAAAGATGTGTAATCACTATAGACATTTTGTAGATTTTGCAGGCTTCTCTCCAGATGCTTTTGGAAAATAGCCACTATATTTTCATGGGCTATCACTGGAAGCTAACATTATAAGCAAAGTAATTAATTTATAATTGGCATGCCTTTCTGAACAATCATCTTGCCAGCCCATGGTATAATTTGGGACCATACTTAATTGCATTTTGAAAAATTTGTTTTCTAGATTCTTCAAGTACCCGCTAGTAATCTCCTGGATTGTATTTATATTGGATTTTGGCTTTTCTGTTGAATTTTATCTTGCTTCAGCCTTAGCCTTATCCTCAGCCAAACTTTTTATATTGTTGCCAAACAGGGACCTTAAAGAACCTGGCTCGCTGAATGGAAAGTCAAAAAGGAAATCCCATACCTAATTTTGCTTGAGTCTTCTTTCATTTTGTTATAGCTAATCCCCCTCTCCCCCGATTGCCCAAGTACTTCATGAAGAAGTAGCATAATTCAATGGGACCTTTTCTATCTTTTACATAAATCCAATCTTCCATTAAACCGCCAAAGCCTCTGCTGGCATTTATTATTCAAGGTGCTTAGGAAACCCTTTGGCTGAGGTCTGTGCCATCAGGCCACTACCCATCCTGATGACCATCAGATAGGTCCAACCTGGGGTCAGCAATGCTACACTCCAAACCTGTAGTTGAAATGGTATTTCTGTTTTATTACCTGTAGACTACTCAAGAAGGGTGGTTAGAAAAATCTGGGTTTGTGATACTAATATAGAGCTTGCCACAAACTTAACGTCTCTAAGAAAGGCAGTAACAATATGGATTAGCCGCCCTCTTTGGGCAGGAGTCCTGTTGCCCTGACTCTCAGCCAGCTGTCCTCCCTAGAGAGCCTGCTCTCTCTCCAAGGCCCGACATATGGAAGCGATAGGCATGTTGTTCTGCCCACTCTTGCCCCTGGTAAGAATACGTCTAACATCTTGCTTATGTGGTGACGTTTAGCTCGCCGCCTGCAGCTCAGCCCATGGGAGAGCAGCGTTGTTAACAGACTCCTGACGCCCACACATTCGTTCCTGGCCAGAAGTAAAAGCACAGCTGCCTTGTCTGGAGATGCAGGTAAAACTGTCAATGGGAACCTCCCTGGTGAGGTAAAGTCCTTCTTTTGAAGCATTTCTAAGCAGCCAATAATCATCTAATCACATTTCAGCTTTTCCTGATGTGCACTTCTCTCTTCTCCGGGCGGAATGGCTTTGGATATGTGTCTGTTGGTGTTGGTTTCATGCCCCTGGCATTGTTTCCTTGTCTACGTCTGAACATCTTATCTGGACACCAGATGCCAGGCAGGCCAAGGAGGCGCCTCCCTGTGATCAGATGGCTTCAGATGCTTCTGTCTCATAACATTACCAGAAAACAGTATCCCTTACCTACCTTTCTTGCCCCTGCCTCTGAGCAGATGATCAAAGGTAGAAATAATAAAATATTTAATACTAATACATGAACTTGGGAATAAAATCAAAGCACAAGCATATTATTTAAACAGAGAGTTTCTTAATGTGGCCCTGGGCTAGCTACTTATCCTCCCTGTGCTTGTCCTTTTATATGTAATCTAGGAATAATACCCTTCCAAAATGCTGAGAGTTGTGGAGAAGGCTAATTATGGTCTTACTTGTTATATTCTTCGAAAATATGTAAAACATGCCAAGTACTGGTTATTATAATCAGTTATCACGCAGCTACTTTTTAAAAGTGTAAAACATGCCTCAATGAGCCAATTAATTTAATATTGTAGTAGAGCGCATATGTAGTTGGAAAGAAAGATATATATTAGGTTTCTGGTGGTGAGTTGATTCAAGTTTTCCTAAATATCTTTGGGCACAGTTGGTATACCTATGTGATCAGTCTACCAACTTTCATTTTTGGCAGTTAGGAAATTGCATGTCCTCTTTGTAAAGTTCCTTTTAAAATGTTTTGCCTCTGTAAGCGTCTTCTTCGTTAGCCTTCTCAGTAAATAATAATTCTTGGGGTTTTATGGTAGCTTTTCTCTATAGTGCCCGATAAGCTAATGAGTATTAACTCTAATTCTCAACAATACCCCTACGGAAGCAGTCAAGAAAGCAAGTGTTGGGTATTCCCATTACCTACTTATGGAAGCCAAGTACAGTGACAATAAGTGACTTACACCAGAACCACTTGGAAAATTAGTGGATCCTAAACGTGCTTACCCCTCCATCTTCAGCACCCAGAGTGTTGCTCTTATACAATTGTGCAGTCAACTAGATGGACCACCATCCTCCATATTTGTAAAAAGTAACTCTCCTATCATTAGAGCTGTCAATTACTGCATCTGAGACTTTTCTGAAGGAAAAAGTACAACTTATTTCAAAAGTTAATTTTTTATGCCTATAAATTTGATACTTTTATACAAGTCAGGAATGTTTTTCTTTATGCTTAGCCAATTGAAGAACCTTTAAAATTGCCTTGCAGTCCTGTTGCATAGGATCTATAGAGTTTATGGCTGCCATCCTTGTGAATCTCCACATTGTATGTTGTTTTGTGCTAAAGGACTGCCTTACAGCAAGAAAATTGTCTTTCTTTCCTTTTGTCACTAACTTTTGTCAATTCTTTCATTCTTTCTCTAGTCTTTTCGAACACCATTTCCGCATTTTTCACTCATTCTATTTGCCCTTCCCTCTTCATTGCTTTTCTCAACTAAGGTGCTTTTTATCTGTTCACTGGCTCTTCTGTACTTTGTAACTTTTCATTCTCTTTTTCAAAAATCAGTACATTTCTGTAATTCATTTTAGTGTGAACCAATCCATATTTACTTGAGTTGCTTGTTTTATTAATGCATTTCTTAGATCACTGTTACTTATTGCATTGATAATAGCTTACGTTTAATGAACCAAAACTCTTGATTTTTAAAAATTTCTGTTTGGAATTAATATATATAAACATCTTTTCTAGTTATCTTGTCAAAAATGCTTTTTCCATCACCTGTATTTTTCCAGCTACTCTTCTTGATTAATCTTTCTTGTCTTCCCATTTAGTGTTGTACCTTAACTTTATCTTATTCCCCATTGCCATTGGCAAGAGGGTGACCTACATCTGGAGCCCGGGTTATATTAGCAGATTAAACAGCATCCTTATCCTCTAGGGCTGTTCAGTGACTCCCTGTGATAGCAATAGAGCAGTTGAGAATTGGAAATCAGAGTCTCATACCTCCCATTTATTACAACTACTTTAAGTTGACTTCCGAGGCCCTTTTTTTTCCCAGAACATTTATTAAAGTTTAGGATTAAATAAGATAATACATGTAAAATGCTTAGAATATTATCTGTGCATATTAGGCACTCAGTAAGTGTTAATATTTTTATTTTATTATGCAGTTTTATTTTCTGTATGCTGCACTCTAACAACCACTTGAACTACATTATCTTTCTGCATCCATTATTTCATATTAAAAATCTTGAATGATTTTATGGACACTTGCTACCAAGAGTAGGAGGAAATACAGATATTTCTCCTTTTACTTTGTCTAAGGCATTTTCATGAGACTACTTTGGGGTATGGGGGACACTCTGGGAAAGAAATAAAAACTATATATTGCTCTTATTATTTCTTCAGAAGAGCAAAATTATTAGAGTAGTTGATTTAAAGGTTTCAGGTTTTTAATAGGAGTTGGCTCTTCAGAACAGCAATGAATTCCATGAAATTTAATACCCTTAGAAGGTATTTATATTGTTTATTTTAGCCAGAAGGTCATCACTGAACAATTAAATGTGAGGATTTTTGCATAGACTGACTACATTAGAGTAGGTTTAAGGACGTCTTCATCCTTGGCACTGTAGTAAAGGATGAACCAGAAGGCATAATGAGATTGGCTTACCTCTAGAGTGGTCTTCAAGAAATGTTCCATGGATACCTCCTGAAATTGTTTTTTCCACTAGAGGAAAAATAAATCCATCCTCACAATACAAACAATCCTTCCTTCAGCATTAAGGTTGAGAAGTAAAATTTCATATCAATTCTTAAGACATATATATTCTTGAAGGAGAACTGAGGGAATGTTTTAGTTTTATCCTGAAGAAATAGAATTCTGTTTTTCCATGATGGGAAAAGAGAGTGTAATTTCTGATCTATACCTGCTTTGACCATTCAGTAATAACCAGAAGATACTGTGAGGCATTTCAAGAAAGAAACTACATTAATAAAGATGAAATCTGACCTATTTCTGTCTACAGGTTAAAACCAAAATAACAATTATTTTTTTAAACTTTTATAATTCTGAAATTAAGATTATACCATATTCGTCTTGTGAACTTTCGAGTTTTTAATTTATTAATACTACTACATTCAGCTGGCATAATGGTCTCTTTAAAGGGTTACTACCATGGCTAGAGTTGGGTGAAATCACTTTATAACATGGTCCAGATACACAGTATTCTCCTCAGTAGTCGTGTTCAGTTGTCTTGTTTTTTGCTGGGAGTCAAGATTTCTGGAAGATATTTGAAAACAAACCTTGCAATTTTAGTACCCACACTTTTGATATGTGTGCTGTTTTGTATGAATTTCCTTAAACCCATCCTTGCTCAGAAAACTTGATTAATGACAGTGTTTTTCTGAGATGGATGATTAGAAATTATATGGTTTTTAAAAATTGATAAGGAAATTTACTGTTTTGATTAAAACTATGTAAGCTATTCATGAGTAAACTTTTTTTTTTAATTCTAATATGTTTGTTCTATTCACCATTTTAAATCCTTATGTTATCTCCCTAAATGTTCTGCTACTTCTTATGAACCAGGAAGCATGCATTTGATTTACCTTTAATGGATGAAACATTTGCAGATTTTTTTTCTTTGAAAATTGTACATTATCCTTGTAACAAGTCTTAACACCTGGTAAGACTTGATCATTTAACATTGTACAAATGCAGTTGCTTTTTTTCCACTGGCAGTTGAACTTTATTCCTGAATTAGTTGTAGTATATCTTGCTTTCCTACTTGCTCACTTCCTCCCTTTCCACCTTTTGTTCCATCTTAAAGCTAACTAGGTAAATTCTGAGTACAGACAAGTACTTATGTAAAAAGTATTTTATATCATTAATGTAGCATTTTACCAGAACCATCAGTTGATAGGAATATAAGACCATTTTCTGCTTTCCATTATTGGATTATGTCTATGTCCTTAATTAGTTTTTAAATAACCAAATAGCTAATAACATATTCCAGCTTTTCTGTTTGAACATGCCTTCCTTTTGGACACACCATAAACTCATACGACCATGAGGAGAGTTGAGTATGATGGTTCTGGGTACCTTTAGATATTAACATCTTCTTCCTACTTTTCTCTCTATTTCTGCTTTGCTCCTTTTCCTGTACCTGCTTTTGGCTTTCCTCCAATTGCTCCTCTGGCTCTCTTGTGTGTAAAACAATCACCTGCACCCTAGTTATCCCCATTTGTCCTCGTTCAGCATCTTGCAGCCCCATCAACATCATGCCCTACAAAGCTGCACACTGTAGAAATCCGATGGAGCAACCAAAACTCTTCGTAGCACCACCTGAGGGCTCTGCTCGTAGGAGGACCGTTCATGGCACAACAGTGAGTAGCCATTGGGAGCAGGTGTTTCTGTGCAGAGTGGGCACCAACCCACCAGTCGCCAACATGAATCTGCCTGGCTGGGCAGTAGTGCCCCATACTTCCTTTCCACCTGGGGATTTTGCTTCTCACAAAAATTTGAAAATGAAAATTGTTTGTTCTTTGTTCAAGCATGTGTAAGTGGCTGACCTACCCTGCTGGAACCTCCATACAAATAAATGCAATGGCAGAATACTTTTATTTTTGAGATTAAGAAAACCAAGTGACCTTTGGAGGGGAAGTGGGCCGTGACTGTTACCTCAGCATTTTTACTCCAATCATGTTCAAAAACTGGATGAACTCTAAATTTGGTTCACTAAAAAGCAAGATAAAGAATATTTATCTTCTTAGCTAATCCTGTCAAGACCCAGATCTTAAATATAGTTGAAAAAGTATTTTGAAAACACTATAGTTATTTGCAAAGTAACTGATTCTTGAAAGGCTGTTGGGTTGTGTTATAAACACAAATTTTGCAAAGTGAAGAATATAATGTATGCTTGTTATTACCGGCAAGGTGGCTGAGCTAATGTTAATTTTCACCATGCTATAAATGTAATGAGGTGACTTGTGTGTCTCCTGGAATCTTTCTTCTTCATTGTTTTATACTTATATGTTTATTTTGTATCTGTTGCAAGATATACATAGATATTGTTCTCTGATCTTGAGACATTGTGCTTGAGTTTTAAAGGATTCATCAGTCAGCCACATCTTACTGCCTCTCTCCCATGATAATAGTTATGACTTCTTTAATGAGAGGCTGGAACAATTCTTTTAAAATCTTAACTTCCCAAAACAATTCAGATTTATGAAGCTGATGGACACTTAAAAGAATTTTGCGTAGACGTTTGAAAATAATTCCAGGGTTGTAAAGGCTTGATGGTTTTGCCTACAGGCAATTTTCTTTCAAGCCCCTTCAGGCTTTCGAGAATCAGTGTTTAATTCATGATTGAGTCAGACCTCCAGCCCTTTAAACCAAAGGTGAAACTTCCTTTGATGTCTGTGGAGTTTTAATTCATTAGCATGTTGGTGCTTTAATATCCTAGCTGTACACAAAAAGCTATAGTTAAACAGAACAGCTTTGGCACCAAACATTGGGTACTTATTGGGGAGGGGAGAAAGACCATTTACCAAAGAAAAAATTTCTTGTGGATAAAAACAAAAATTAACACTCCGTGAGGAAAGGATAAGGGCTGACCTTTGGCCAACAGATTAAGTGAAAAGGATTTGTTATGACATGTCCAAAGCTTCCACCTTCTCATTTCTTTTTTTATGCCCTCCTCTTTCTCTGTTTGGTCTATTGGCCCTCTTTTCACCTCTTTACAATCAAATATTTAGTAAATACCTAGTACTACCAGAAAATGACTCCAGAAATCATTTATACCCTAGAACTGTGCTGTGGAATTCAGTAACCGTTAACCACATGTGGCTGTTGAATACTTGAAATGTGGCTAGTGAGACTGATTAACTGAACTATAATTTTTTTTAATTTTAAATATATTTAGTTCTAAATTCAATTTACTACTGTTGAGCATTTCAAATATGATATGTTTAGTGAGACTGATAAACTGAATTTTTAATTGTAGTTAATTTAGATCTAAGTTCAAATAGCCAAATCTGGCTTGTTATGTTGTTGTATGCTGCTGAGTCGATTCTGACTCATAGTGACCCTATATGATAGGGTAGAACTGCCCCATAGGGTTTCCTAGGCTGTAATCTTTATGGGAGCAGATTGCCAGGGCTTTCTCCCATGGAGCCACTGGATGTGTTTGAACCGCTGAACTTTCAGTTAGCAGTGAAGCTCTTAACCACTGTACTACCGGGGCTCCTTCAATCTGGCTAGTGGCTACTTTATTGGACAGCATAGATTTAGAACATTTCCATCATCTCTGAAGGTTCTGTTGGACAGCACTACCTTGGTGTATCTGTCAGCATATTGTCTATGACAGGGATATGTTTTCTAAACCTTACCTCTGGTGGTATAGTGGGCACCTAACAACAACCTCTATTTGTAAAATTAAAGTCTCCTGCTGGGGTAGATTGTTCTGGTCTTGAGTACAGGGCCCTTCTGAGACCTGAAACTGCCTCTGGATGGTCTATCTGAGCAGCAGCACCCTGGGCACATTGACCCCTCGTCAAAGTTGAGTGAGCTCTAGAAAACTGTGCAGACCATCAACATGGGTGGGTTGCCACATGTGCTTCCCTCAATCTTGTGAAAAGTGTTACAAGGGAAGATTATTGTACAGACCTGAGTTCAAATAGCCAAATCTGACTTCTGTTGTTGTGTGCCGTTGAGTCAATTCTGGCTCATAGTGACCCTATATGACAGGGTAAAACTGCCCCATGGGGTTAAGAGTGCTGGCTATTAACTCAGATCAGGACGAGAATCAGGAGGACCCTGTACATGTATGGCACCTAAATAGGTGGTTGGCTACCGAGACCAATGAAGGGAAGTTTAAAAGAACTAAGATGATAAAAAAAGAATCTACGTACCTTGGAGGGTGTTTCTATAAATGGGAAAAGCCACATCAAGAGTAAATCAACATGAAAGTGCAGGGTCCAGAGAACCTAAGATACTGAGAATGGAGCAGATATCTCAAGTACTGAACATTTTTCTAAGCCACTTCCCCCCTGCTCTCCTTGCCCCTGGGTGATTAAACGGGGGTCAGTTTTGGATTGACGCAGTGGCTACAACAATCAGCTCAGACACAGCAATGATTGTGGGAATGGCACAGGACCGGGCAACATTTTGTTCTGTTATACATAAGGCCACTATGAGTTAGAGCTGACTCAGTGGCACCTAACAATTATTTCTGGAGAGAAAAGTGGCTTGCTCAATGACCGTTTAATAAAAGACTGAGGATGACATGCTTTATATATAGATTCATTTCCTGATCCCTATCTTATGAAATCATAAATGATGAAATTCTTCCCCAAGCCCCAAACATCACAGATCGCCCTGCCTGACTTATTTTCACATTCAGATTTCTCCTAGGTCTGATTTCAGCCAAATTAAATGTTTTGACTAAGAAAAATAAAAAGGCCACTCAAGGTGCCTACCCCGGCCTCCCTTGGGGAGAGCTCTGAGCCTGATCTGCCAGAAGCATAATTGCAGTCCTGTACACCTGCCCGGAAGGCCCCATATGGTGGCTGCAGCTTCTGCTACCCAAGGACTGCAGCTGCCCTCTGAGGCCCCACATCTTGCCTTCTGGGACCAAAGGGTCATCATGCAGCTGGACATGCTATAGAGATGGCACACATTTTATGAAGCTCATTCCTGCATTCTTTGTTCTTTTTAGAAATTCCAGGAAGACATCAACTATTATTTGACATTTAGCACAAACAGTTAAGTGCTTGACTACTAACTAAAAAGTTGGCGGTTCTGACCCACCCAGAGGCACCTCAGAAAACAGGCCTGGTAATTGGCTTCCAAAAGATCACAGCCTTGAAAACCGTATGAAGCACTGTTCTACTCTGCACACATGGGGTCGTCACGAGCAGGAATCAACTAGACGGCAACCAACAACAACAAATAGCCCATACCTATCAGGCTACTATTCCCAGGATGCTACTAAGTAAAATGGAGAGAGGCAATTAGAGGGGACACTGAGGGGAACAAAAGAGAAGGGAATGAATAGAGGAGTTGATGCTTGAGCTGGTTAGAAAAGGAGAGAAGAAAAGATACACTACCTGCTTATATGCTGGATAATATTCTGCCCCTTCCATTGCACCCATGCAGTCTGGGACCCACAGAATGAAGGACTGACTTAGGTGTTCACAGATGTGCCTCCAGCAAGCATCCATTCCCATCTCATATTTTAAAGGAACATTATAGGAAAGTTTCAGATACTTGGGATTAGTCTCAGTCTTAGGCTACGTTCTCTAGAGGAGCAAAACCAGTTAAACATATGTATATAAATATAGAGAGAGATTTATTTCAAGGAAATGGCTCACGCAGTTGTAGAAGCTGGCAAGTCCAAACTCTGCTCATCGGGCATCAGCCTGGAGGCTTCTCCTGACTCATGTGGTTTCAGGGGCTAATGAACCCAAAATCTGCAGGGCAAACAGCGGGTTGCTGGCTCACAGGGCTGTGGGAGCTGGCAAATGGCAAGATCTGCAGGTCAGGCAGCAGGCTGCTGGCTCACATCCCAAGAACCAGAGATCAGATGATGACAAACTGGATACAAGATCGAGAGAGAGAGTTTGGCCAGAACATCCATATGTATTGGATGCAGGCTACATCCCCAAGGGATTTCCCCTTTCAACTGATTGGCTGCTCACATCAGATCACAAAATAGAGGATAATTACATAATACTGAGAATCATGGCCTAGCCAAGTTGACACATAACATTAACCATGACAGTCTCTTTTGCCTTGTGAGTTGTTTCTAGTTTTTTTTCTTGTTTGTTTGTTCTTAATTGATTTTAGAATATGGGTTCTGAATATCACAACAAATCGGTTTTCCTTTGCCCATTTTGACCTAGGAGAGGTGTTATCTCTCTGGCTGAATTCCTAGTTGGCAGTCAAAAGAGGGCTGATATTTTGGTCTGCCTTTAGGTTTCAATTTCATCCTTGCTAAAGAAGAGTAAAAACAACTAAAATTCCCCACTTTGATCCTGAATTTCCTCCAAAAGCAAGAGGACACTAGGTGAGGAAGGACCTGTTTCTATAACATCAACATAAAGAAAAAAGTGAATTAATGTCTGATATAGCAGACATATAAATAAAAAAAAAAACAAAACACTTAGCTATGGTATGTTCCAGAGCCCTGGTGGTGCAATGATTAAGCATTAGGCTGCTAACCAAAAGGTCAGCAGTTCAAATCCACCAGCTGCTCCTTGGAAACCCTATAGGGCAGTTCTACTCTGTCCTGTGGGGTCACTGTGAGTCAGAATCGACTCAACGGCAACAGGTTAGCGAGTATGGTATGTTCCAGGGGTTAAAAAAAAAAAAAGAATAAGAATGAAAAAGATAAAAACCTGTTTTTAATTAAAAGGTGGAAAAAAAATGACATGACTGTTTATGTGACTGTTCATTTTGACATTTTTGTGGGGTAAACCAGACTATGAGAGATTTTGTTCCAAGTAATTTTAGACACAAAGTATAGGTCTTCTCTAAAACTATGTATAATTTTTTCACAAATATACCTCACATCACACATCCAGAAACTTATTAGTGTCAGTCACATTGTGTTAATTCAGTTATTTTCAGTTTTAAGCTAACAAGAGCCTTTTGTTGGGTTGGACTGAGTATATGTGACAAAGTTTAAAAATTTTCCAAAAAGGCATGAAATGGATTGCAGTTCCACTGTTGAACACTATCAATGTAGCTGCCTCATTCATGGAAAAATCCAATTATTGTGTTTCTCTGAACTTAGGGCTATAAAAGAGAAAAAGAAAGAGAACACATACCGTTCCATCTTACATCTGGAATCAGAAGGGCTTTGTCTCCATCTCATCCCAAAGCAAGATCATCAGCTTCCTCCCGACTTTGGTAAGTTGAAATATAAGAGGCTGGCTGGGTTGTTCCATGCTAGAGAATCAAGTAGCCTCTGTCTTCTGAAAGGAACTGTTCTCCCCACACTGTTTGACTTTGACAGTGGGACAACATTCTTCCTTAAAGGAAGGGGGTTGGGAGTGGAATGGGTCTCTAAAGTGAACGTATTTCTGCATCTGCCACATAAAAGGCAAATTGTTGTTGTTAGTTGCCATTGAGTCATCTCTGACTCACAGCAAAGTTGTATATAACGGGATGAAATGTTGCCCAGTCCTGTGCCATCTCCATGATCTTTGATATGTGTGAGTCACAAAATATATGTATTCTAAATATCTTACTTTCTTTGCCATAAATTGGCATTCTAGGACTGTTAGATGGCAAAGGTGGGGAGAAGGAAGGTTCTGGCAAGCTTATTCTGATGTGTCCCCTTCTTCCCACCTTGTTTGTTTGTTACCCAGGCTGCCATCCAAGTCCTTTCCTCATTTGCCTGGCACACCCAGACCAGCATCCTCCTTGCCTCCCAGCTCAGTTAAAGCTGCCATTGCTAAGGTCCAGCCTCCATCTCCTGGCAACATCCGCCCTGTCAAGAAAGAAGTCAAAGTGGAGCCTGAGAAAAACAACCCAGAGAAAGAACCTCAGAAAGTTGCCAATATAGTGAAGGTAGAAGAGGCCACAGCTGAAGAAGAGACACCTGTCGAGCCAGAGGCTGCTCCTGGTAAGCAGTAATTAAAGCTTGTCATGCGATGTGGGTTTGGTAGGCATACTCTTTTTTTTCCTGTGCTGCTTTTGTTTGAATGTTTTTTTTCTTATTGGGAACTTGGAAATTCTAGTCTGAGGCTAATATTGGGACCTTTTCTTAAGTACAATTTTCATATATATAAAGATAGTAGATTCATGTATTCCAAAACCTATTGTTGGAGCCACAATATGTTAATTCAGGCATGGTTTCCTAGTCCTTTTATTCCAAGTTTCACAAAATGTGTCATTCAGAGTACCTGTATCAGAATGTTGTGTTAGCTGTCTATTGCTGTGTAATGAATTAACCCCAAATTTAGCACCTTAAAACAACAACAAGCATTTATTATACTACATAATTTCTTGGGTCAGGGATTTAGGAGTGGTTTAGCTGGGTAGTCCCGGCTCAGGGTCTCTCATGAGGTTGTAGTTAAGCTGTCAGCTGGGGCTGCAGTCATCAGAGGCTCAGCTGGGGCTGGTAGATGTGGAAGATGGCTCACTCAGTGGCTGTTGGTGGGAGGCCTCTGTTTCATGACACGTGGACCTCTCTGAAGCGTTGCTTGATGTCCTGACAATGTCTGCTGGCTTCCACCAGAGTAAGTAATCCAGGAGAGAGAAAAAAGTGGAAGCCACAGTGTCTTTTATGAACTAGTCTCCAAAATCACACTCCAATATTTCTGGCATATCCTCTTCATTAGAAGCAAGTAACTAGGTCCAGCTCACACTCAAGAGGAGAGGACTTCGTCTCCATATTTTGAAGGGAGACATTTCAAACAATTTGTGGAAATCTTTTTAATCCACCACATCTGTCATGTTTCCAATACACTTCCCTGAGCTCTACTTCAGACCTACTGAGTCAGAATATGTGGTAGTGGATCCCAGGACTCTGAAGGATAGTAAGCTTGTCCAGAACACCCAGTGGATCTCCTATCTTCTAGGATGAAAAGATGCTATTTAGAAGATTAAAATCATCTGGTGCTAGGAATGCAATGTTTCTTGTAAAAAATTGACCTCATTCAGAAATTTTCTCCTTAAGACTTAATTTGAAGATAGAGGGTAGGGGCAAAAAAAAAGAAAATAGATGGTTCAAGACAAAGTATTGTTAGAGAATGGAAGAGTCCAATATTTGTATGGAAAGAGGGAGAAGAGAAGGTCCAAAGGGTGTCATGATGGTAAAGAAAAATCTGTGGGAGCAGAAGGAGAAACAGGAATCTTAAGAGGAAGGTCTGGAATGATCAGATGTCGGAAATTGCACCTCACCGGTGCTTTGTGGTGGTATAGAATTGTGCAGTTGTGGGGAGGTCCCTGCTGTACCAATTTTCTAGGTTATCTTTCTAAATCTGAATAAGGTCAGAGAACATCAGCTGTCATCTTGGCATCAGGACTCACGGGGGTTGCCCAGGAAGTGTAAGCAGTAAGAGTGCTGGTTTGTACTGGAAGAGGCTCTTGGCTTCCCGTCTCAGACCTGGAGATGGCTTTGGGTAGACAATAGGGCCCTCTGTGTTGGGTGTCATCTTCCCAGCCTGAATCTAGGCTCATGGCATGGACGCTGAGGGTGGTTATAGAAAGGTTTCAGTGCTCTACTAATGAAAAGTCACTAAAGAGTAGGAATATAAAAAATGTAGCAAAAGACAAGTGGAAGATATCATCTTCTTTTTGCTCAGTGTGTATCTTCGCACAGGACCTAACATGAAGCTCTGTACTCAGTACATATTCAATATATGTTGTTAACTGATTTAACTTGTATAAAAATAAAACTTGGTAGCAGAGTGTCAGCTTCTGGATGTCTCACACATGCAGCTTTTCGTTATCTGTTGCCTGGTTACAGACAGAATACGGTGAGACCGTGAGAACACACAGTAATAAACATTCCCTTTTCTTTTATAATGATGCATTCTAGGCCTGGGGTGTGGGGAATGCTAGTTATTGTTTTGTTCTTTGGGTTTTGTTTCCAGTTGATTTTCTCCTTGTACCTTTTTGTACAGCTGCTCCAGCCTCAGCCCCTGCTCCAGCTTCGGCCCCAGCCCCTGCTCCAGCCTCGGCGCCAGCCCCAGCCTCAGTCCCAGCCCCGTCACCCTCTGTGACTGCCAGTCCTTCTACAAAGAGCTCAGCAGGCACCACCGACCCGGAAGAGGCCACAAGGCTGCTAGCTGAGAAGAGGCGGCTGGCTCGAGAGCAGCGAGAGAAGGAGGAAAGAGAGAGGAGGGAGAGGGAAGAGCTCGAAAGGTAAACGGGAAACATTGCTCAATGACTTGATATCAGTAATATCATAGTGATGCCTTGGATTAAGTCTTCAGTCTAAGGCAGGAGCTTGTAAGAGTGATGAAGGTGAATGGATTGCCTGTTTCAGAATTACTCTTCTGTGGTGTTCCTCTGATCACTAAGTGATTTTTTTTTTATCACATTTTCTTATTATAATGACAACCCAGCAACATTAATGAAGAAAAGTTTAGAGAAAAAAATGTATTCATAGTCTTACCAGTTTTCAATAATTGTGTATACGTTTTGGGTGATCTTTTCCAGTCTCTGTGTACAGTATGTGTGCATGTGTGTTTGTATATTGTGTTTGTATAACTACAATGGGAGGTACAATTGTACAGTCTACTTTTTTATTTAACATATCTCCAATCTCCATGTTTCCTCATTATCTTTCTAATTATTATCATTTTAAATCTGTACAATAAGGGTTCGTATAGTCTTCCACATCAAACTACTGTCAGGGTAGCTGGGTGAAACAGTTAATTGCCCCATGATTGCCTGCCAGACGCTATACCAGGGACAGTTTGCTTAGTCAGTAACCTTCTGGGACAAATAAGGCTAGTGTCAACATAAATGTTCTTCAAACAAACAGAGCTGCTCCTTTGGGAAAGACCACACCCACTGCTGGGCAGCCATCTTGGGACATGCCCTGCCCTTGGTCCCAACAGGGAGCTTGTGTGGCCCATCTTCTCCCTGTCCTGTGAAAGCAACTCAGAATGCATGTCATCAGTGGAAGACAGAACACTATGACCTTTATTTATTTATAAAGACTTCCTCTTTGTTTTGGCTTCAACTTTGCTACTAAAAAGTCATATTATTAGATTAAGCAAGTCTCATTCTTTAAAGATAGTTAAATTGCAGATGTTTAAAAACATAAAAACTCTTTTCAAAATACTTTCTGCTTCTGCTTACCACAGATGTCATTAAGACCTGGAAGGGAGAAGGAAGAGTAGAGGATGGCATCATGTTTTGTGCCTTAACCATATTGAATGTATTCAGTGAAGAAGATTTTCTGCCAGACCTGTGAACAAACTGCCCTTGTAGTAACCACAAACTCAGGTCTCCTTTCAAGTAACTCTCCTTGTATATCTTGATTATAGACAAAAGAGAGAGGAATTGGCTCTAAAGGTGGCTGAAGAGAGAACTCGTCGTGAGGAAGAAGCCCGACGGCTAGAAGCTGAGCAAGCCAGGGAGAAGGAAGAGCAACTCCGACGGCAAGCAGAAGAGCGAGATCGACGAGAGCGGGAGGAGATGGAGCGCCTCCAGAAGCAGGTACAGGTGTCTGGACTCTAGGGGGTGCGGGGCTCCAGGGCTGCACGGCTAAAGAGGTTCAGGGCAGCCACTTGCTCCAGATGGGAAGAGGGTTATCTCAGATGAACTGAGGAAAACGTTAACTGTGTCATTGTTAGGAATACTCTTTGGGGTGTGTGCGTGTACACGTGCTCTCGTTTTCCACGTGTTCTCCATCTGCCATCTTGCCTCAGTGTGTGAGTGCCCTCCAGAAGTTGGGGCAGCAGGCAAAGACAGACCGTTTGTAGAAAGTAGATGCCAACCATTTGTTTTCAGAAAGAAGAAGAAGCTCGTGTTCGTGAAGAAGCAGAAAGGGTCCGGCAGGAACGAGAAAAACATTTCCAGAAAGAAGAGCAGGAACGCCTGGAGAGGAAAAAGGTAGCTGCATCTAACAGCAGAAACACAAGACTCTAACTGTTCTGATGGACTTGAAGCAGTCTAAGGACCAAGAGCCTAGCTCATTACCATCAGAAAACAAATACATTCTCCCCATTTCAGATAAACTAAAGTAGTTCTCAGTATTGATCATCTCCCCTAAAGAAATCGCTCAGTGTTTCAGCTTTTGCCAAAACAGTTACTTCTTTGCGTGATTTAAGCCAGTCTCCACTTTTTTTTAATAACTCCAGTTAAGACGCAGCAGTGGTTATTATATTTTCCCAAAATCACAGCCATGTTTTTAATAATCTGCTATTTGCTTAATCAGGGAAATGTGCCAGCTGGCCTTATTTCTATATCTGATTCTTTTGCTCTATTCTTCCTTTCTTGTAGCGACTTGAGGAGATTATGAAAAGAACCAGGAGAACAGAAGCTACAGATAAGGTATTGAGATGGCCATTTTTGAAGGAGTCTTGATAGCTTTTATTTTTTTTCTTTACTTTCATTTGTAACTAATGTGTAAAATTCTTTTTTTTGGGGTGGGGGTAGAAAACTCTTGACCAGAGAAATGGAGATATAGCCAAGGGAGCTCTCACTGGAGAAACAGGTATTTATTTCAATGAACTCAAATTAACTGAAACGTAGAATTTTTTTAATTGACTCTCTGGAGTCAGGATATTCATTGAATGAGTTAAAGATATTCATAGACTCAGTGATGTGTGTCATCCAGTCTACAAATTTTCACCTAATGTAAAACTCTAGCTTTGCTGGCAGATATTTTTTCAGCATTTGTTTATACAGTAAAACCTGTGAAAGCCGGAACTCAACGTGACTGCCTTGTTTTTTCTGGGTCTTGCAAGTTTTCTGCCTTTGACAGAGTGCAGTCTTACCACTTTTTAAATATTTTTAGTGGAAAATATTTAAGTTTTCCTTCTCGGACAGGTTTCCACTTTACATGGATTCCAGCTTTCACAGGTTTTACGATACTCTAATGTTGTCATTGTTAGGTGCTGCGACCCTACGCACCACAGAATGAAACACTGCCTGGTCCTACCTACTCCATGCTCACAATCGTTGTTATGCTTGAGCCCATTGTTGCAGCCACTGTGTCAGTCCATCTCGTTGAGGGTCTTCCCCTTTTTCACTGACCCTGTACTTTACCAAGTATGATGTCCTTTTCCAGGGACTGATCCCTCCTGACAACATATCCAAAGTGTGTAAGACACAGTCACGCGATCCTTGCTTCTAAGGAGCACTTAATGTCTTAATCCATTTTAAAATCACTATACATTTGTTTATGTGTACATATATGTGTATATTTGTATATATCTGTGTTTATGTGGTATAGTGGTTAAGAGTTCTGCTGCTAACCAAAAGGTTGGCAGTTCGAATCTACCAGGCACTCCTTGGAAACCCTATGGGGCAGTTCTACTCTGTCCTATAGAGTTGCTATGAGTCGGAATCGACTCGATGGCAATGGGTTTATATGCATATATATTTTTGTATTCATGTATATATACACCCACATGATTAGAAGAGTTTCCTCTGAGTTTATAAAATTAAATCATTTGCTATTTACTACATGCTAAAGTAGCATATATTTATATTTCCTCTTAAAGACTTTAAATTTTTACATTTTGACAACTTGTGGCACTTCTCAAAAAAAGGATTTAAACATTTCTTTTAGTTCTGACTTCAGAGTAGCAGTAAAGTTAACAATTTGTTGAAATTTTGTTAGGAAGTCAATCATAGGCTATAGACTTTGGATGGAGATTATTGATTTCTTAATGATTTAAAATCAAATTTGGTTTAAATAAAAATAAAACAAACCTTAGTTTTAGTACTCAGGTTCCAGTAATATTTCTTAAATGTCTCTGTTTTATTGGGTGTATCTTCATACATTTTCTTGTTTAGTTCTCACTGAAGCCTTGTCAAGTAAAGGGTGCTTTCTCTTGGCATCAACAAGCATTTTTGGAAACTTTTTATGTGCCAGGCCCTGTTGTGGAGCTGGGCTTCAATGTGAACAGGCCAGGCCAGGTCTCTACACCAGGGAGCTCGCAGGTTAAGTGACAAGTCCTGGTCCCCAGCTTCTAATCCTACTCTTTCCATAACCCATGCAGCGTTCATGATAGCCTAAGGGGTTGAATAGCTAGCTCACCATTCAGTCCCCCTCTTTGCTTGTGTGCAATATGAAAAGAAAGAACCAGAGGTACCTCAGTTTCTGTTTGTTTTGTTTTGTTTTGTTTTTTAAAAAAAAAAAAAAAAGGCTGGAGTACCTCACAGGACTGTCATAAAGATCAAATCAGATTATTTATGTGAAAAAACATTGCCTATAAATTCTAGGGGTTTTCAAATATAAAACGTTATTGGTATTTTGGGTTTGTTTCAATTATGGCTATCCTAGCTCCTGATATGTCCTGTCTGCTTTATAATAGGGTTTCCAGACTGTTTTAAAGGTATCCTAATTATGTTTGTTTGGAGAGTAGTCCTAGTTGTTGCGTATTAAGCCCATTGCATTTTTAGCATGCTCTCTTCAAGAATGATGTGATAGATATAGGCTGGAAGCTGGCATAGCCCCTGTGAGTTGTCAGAATGATCATTTAAGATGTCCATTGCACTAACTGAGGGTTATTTAAGGGGCTGATTCTGTAGTTTGCATGGCCAGGCTCCTTGTTTTTCATCTTTCCCTTGTTTTTCATGATCGCTATTATTCGCCTGTCTGTTCTTTCAGTATTCTTTGTACATCAGCTCGAGAATGGGCAAAGGTGAGAGGAAAGGTGAAACTTGTCAATCAATATACCCATGTTTTTCAACACTTATACAAAATTTAGTTTGAGTTTAAATTGCTGAAAAGGGGTCTGAAGATTATCTGTGGATAGCAAAACTTCCTCTTCTCCCAGTCGCACACATCTGGTTGAGTGCTAACTGCTGTCATCAGTGCTCCAAAGAGGATTCTCTAGGGCAAATAGGGAGGCAGGTGAGTTTGCTAGACCTACCAGAAGTCTTTTCAGAGGCTCCCTATTACTAGCTTTGTAATTTTACTAGTTTCCAAGTTATTAATCACCCCTTCACTTCAGTTATCAGACTTGTTGTACCTCTGGCAGTTTTATTGAATTTGTGCCAGATTGGGAAATAAAACTCCCTTGAAACTCCTTTGAAATTATTTCAGCTGATCTACTCCCCTGTCTAGCTTCCAGTGGCTGCCAGCCATCCTTAACTTGTAGATGTATCTTTGCATGGCATCTGTCTTCCCATGTTATCTCAAGGTTTTCTCACATCAAGCCCAAGCCATAAACTGCCACATACTGTTAAGTAACCCTGCCCCAGATTTTAAAGTTATATTGTTAGCTTAAGCTAACAGTTAAGCTGAGCATTGAATAATGAGGTGGCCTTCCACTCATGAAATTTTCCTCATTATAAGTATAACTAGAACTAAACTGAGTTTTATAAAGATTTTTTTATAACTTAGGGCATCCATAGTGATTTGCTCTGAATCCTTCAGTAAAGATGTGGTCTTAGTTATCTAGCACTGCTATAACAGAAATACTACAAGTGGGTGGCTTTAACAAACAAAAATTTATCTTCTCAGAGTTAGGAGGCTGGAAGTCTGAATTCAGGGCACCAGCTCTAGGGAAAGTCTTTCTCTCTGTGTTGGCTCTAGGAAAAAATCCTTGTCTCTTTTCAGCTTCTGTTTCTGGGTTCCTTGGTGATCTTCATATGGTGTGCCACCTGTCTTCCCCTATCTGTGCTTACTTGCTTCTGTGTCTAATCTTTTATATCCCTAAAGTGGTTGGTTAAAAACATTTCCTACACTGATATGACCTCATTAACATAACAAAGAAAACCCTATTCCCAAATGAGATTACATTCACACGTATATTGTGTGCCATGGAGTAGATTCAGACTCATAGGACAGAGTAGAACTGTCCCATAAGGTTTCCTAGGCTGAAATCTTTACAGGAGCAGATCACCAGGTCTTTTCTCCTGAGGAGCAGCTGGTGGGTTCGAACCACCTACCTTTTGGTTAGCAGCTGAGCACTTAACCACTGTGCCACTAGGATTCCTATTCACAGTTATCAGGGTTAGGATTTACAACCTATATTTTTGGAGAGCACAATTCATTCTGTAACAGATGTTTGGAGTCAGCCTGACCAAGTCAGCTTACTGCTATCTTCATTAATTGCTTGGTTTTAATATTATAAATGTTTTATCCAGGGTCAATTTAGTGCAAGCAAAGGTAATAACTACATTTATTTCAGTCCTTACAATGCGCTGGGAACTATTCTAAGCACTTTCCATGTATTAGTACATTTAATTCTCACGGTAGCCTGTGAGGCGTAGGTACTATTATCCGTGAGGAAACTGAGGTACAGAGTGTTTAAGTGACTTGCCCAAGGTCACACAGCTGGTAAAGTAGCAGACGTGCCATAAATCCAGCTATTCTGGTCGATAGGATTTGAGTTTGCTAATACAGCATCAGTAACCCTTTGTTCGCTCTCCTTGGCTATATCTAGCAGTATCTGCACTTCCATGTGTGACAAACTGTCCAGGAAATGGAGAACCAGTGGCCAGCCCACACGTGGTTACCTCACACCAATCAAAAGCAACTGTGGAGAGGTGAGTTGAACAACTGGGGCCTTGCTTTTTCACTGACACACATTAGGACCCCCTCACTTACCTCACCAGTCCCACCAGCATTTCCTAGGCCTGAAGGAATTTCAAAGTTTTAACATTAAGATTTCTTTTTATTTGGATTCATTAATTTTTGGCAGAACTAGTAATTCTGTACTCTGAAGAGGGGGAAATAATCTTTTTTCTTGAGTCTTTAAATATGATGGTAAGATTTTAGAATGACTATTATAGAAAATTGGAGGCCTAGTGGTACAGTGGTTGAGAGCTTGGCTGCTAACAAAAAGGTTGGCAGTTCGAATCCACCAGCTGCTCCTTGGAAACCTTATGGGGCAGTTCTACTCTGTCCTGTATGGTCGCTATGAGTTGAAATCGACTCGACAGTAATGAGTTTGATTTTTTGCTTATTAAAGAAAATTACAGAGAGTAATTTGTTAGTTTTCTTTATATATGTCTCCTGACCTGGACCATATCCACATCCTTTCATGATATATAACAGGTTGTATTTGAGCTATATATAAGTTTATAGTGAGTGACAGGTTTGTTCCATAGTAAAAGTAATTTAGATGACAAAAAAATTTATGGTATATTATTAGTAGCAGTGCTTCTTAATGAAGAATCAAACGTACTAACAACAGTTAGGAAAGGAGTGTGGGTTGAGGAAAGATTGCCTTTCTCTTTTCTGTGCATTTATATCAACAACATTATACGAGTATTTGCACATATGAAAAATAAGGGTAGTCATAGACTGTGCCTAATAATCTAGTTATGGAGAAATTGGAATATTGGTAACAATGTTTAAACATTTTAGCTATGACTTTTTTTAAAAGATGTATATTAAATGGTATTTTTTCCCTTAGTTTTGGTTACAGCCTGATTTTAATATATATATATTCCCAAGTGCTGTAATTTATGATATTAAATTCTCTAAAGACTTTTTTAGGATTTTAGAAAAGAATAAAAAGTACTACAGAAAGAACCCCATTATATTACAGGAGATGATACTACCACATATTAAGCCACTGGTAGTTCTACCTGATCAATAAAATTAATTTCTATATATTAGCTGACTCTTCAGAAGTGAAATCACCAAATAATTAACCATTATAAAGGCACCTGATGTAATTTTACTGTGTGAAATGATATAGATAACACCAAAGTCCTTTTCTCTTTTAGCCTCCCCTGCACACAGAAAAGTAACAAACAGGTTATAATTAAACAAAAAGTATAGTCCTGTGAACTTGCTTTTGTGCCTCGCTGTATTATTTAAATCCAGGTTGCATATTTCCATGCTTGCAAGAGAAAAATTAGCGTTTGGACACATTAGCTCATCCATCTGTTGGGCATACTTAGGTAATTTATTTGTTGAGAAGTAATAATTAGGAAATTAGAAATTCTGAAGAATTTATGCTGAGCAAATACTCCGAGAAGCTGGACTGATGAAGATCAAAGACTACAGCCTTAGCTATGGATTACACCTCAACATAAAGAAAACAAAAATCCTCACAACTGGACCAATAAGCAACATCATGATAAAAGGAGAAAAGATTGAAGTTCTCAAGGATTTCATTTTACTTGGATCCGTAATCAATGCCCATGGAAGCAGCAGTCAAGAAATCAAACAAAGTGTTGCATTGGCAAATCTGCTGCAAAAAAACCTCTTTAAAGTGTTAAAAAGCAAAGATAAATCACTTGAGGACTAAGGTGCACCAGGCCCAAGCCATGGTATTTTCAGTCGCCTCGTATGACTGCGAAAGCTGGATGGTGAATAAGGAAGACTGAAGAATTGATGCCTTTGAATTATGGTGTTGGCAAAGAATGCTAAAAATACCATTAGCTGCCAGAAGAACGAACAAATCTGTCTTAGAAGAAGTACAGCCAGAACGCGCCTTAGAAGCAAGGATGTCGAGATTTAGTCTTACGTAATTTGGACATGTTATCAGTAGGGACCAGTCCCTGGAGAAGGACATCATGCTTAGTAAAGTAGAGGGTCAGCGAAAAAGAGGAAGACCCTCAACGAGATGGATTGACACACTGGCTGCAACAGTGGTCTCAAACATAGCTACAATTGTGAGAATGGCGCAGGACCGGGCAGTGTTTCGTTCTGTTGTACAGTGTCGCTAGGAGTTGGAACCGACTTGACGGCACCTAACAACAACAACAAAGAGGTTAAAAATTACCAGTTGAAGTCCTAAAAGTCAGTCTTTGTAAACCTTATAAATTTTCTGTGACTCTCGAAGGGGGCATGCAAATACTTAATGCAGAAAAGACATGATGTATAAATAATTCATAGAAACTACAGGTACTTGGGTCATCCGTCTTCCAAGGACTAAATCATCCTTTGTCATACCTGTAAGGCCATCCCTGTCAAGCCATTAAGAGAACCATAGGCATAGAATTTTTCTTTTCCTTCACCTGACAAGATAGACTGGTCTGGGATAGTATCAAATATAAATACCACATCAGACTATAACATAAGAATGACCTTAACAAATTAAATCCATTGCCATTTACCCCAGTGTGGATCCCCTTTAAAGGAAGGGGAAAAAAATTCTATCAAATGCCCAGAGTCACTTGTATTATTTTTACTTAAAGATGTACAAAATATAAAATTAAGCTTAGTATTTCTAAAGCTGTTATTCATCTGTCAAGCCAAAACAACAAATCACAAATTTAAGTAAAAATAAAACTATTAGACCAAGAACATTCAAATTAAACAAAAGTCATTTATTGAGGAATGATGTTTTTCTGAAATTACATCTGCATTATACACAATACTGATTGATCCCTTATGCATGAGGCATTCGGTGCTTATGAGCCCATGAGTTGCTGATGATGCATTTCACCCACTGTTTTTCTCTATTTGAACTGCTGTAAAACTTCAAACCTCTTTGCATACAGTGTATCATGATGTCCCTTGGCTTTTACCTGGCACTAAAGCATAACTATAAATGATGCATTACCTAAAACCAAACTAAACCCATGGTGGTTGAGTCCATTCCGACTCACAGCGACACTAAAGGACGGAGTAGAACTGCCCCATAGGGTTTCCAAGGAGCGGCTGGTCGATTCGAACTGCCGACCTTTTGCTTAGCAGCCAGGCTTTTAACCACTGCCCAACCATGGCCCCTCATTTGTCATTAGCCCTTGTCAAATAAGCTGAGACTAGCTGGTATCAGTATGCTCTGAAATACAAGTCTAAAATCAAGCACAAGAATCATGTGGTAAAACTCAGCTCTGTGATAGTCAGATGACAGACTATTCCATTGATTTTTAAAAATTTTTATCAAAGTGAAAGCGTAAGTTTTCAAGATTTCCTGTAGAGAATCAGACCCCAGTTTGAGAAACGGTCCATTTTTGGATGACACTGGCCTGCAGGGAATATTTAACGTGATGTTAAGTTTGTTCCTTGGCATGTGTGGCCTAAGCCATTCTGCTTCCATAAATTATTTCGACATTTGTCTTCCTTGAATTTATCAAGACCGTTCTTGAAGAGATCTGTATTTTCACTCTGCATCACCTCTTGTGTTAGTAAATACAACAAACTGCTTTTGTTTTTATTTCTCTTATCACTACTTATTTCAAGTGGTTGTCATAAACTAGGTTTTAGGGAATAAATCTGTGTTCAAACTTCCCATAACTTTCATCGTTTTATGGATTTTGTTTCTATTCCCTCTCTGTTTTCATCTTACAAACTACAGAGCCCTAATATGCTTACCGTATCAGGCAGAGTCTAATCAGGAGAGAGAAACCACATGTTAATTTAAACAGGAAAGTTTTAATATGAAGAATTACTTGGGATTGGAGGAACAAGGGATTGGCTAGTAAGAAGTAAAGAGAATCTAAATACAGGGCTATCAGAAATCAGGAGCAGCTACGACCCCCTAGGGCTGCATGTAAAGAAGAGCCCTCACCCACCAGGACTGAGATCCAGACCTTGTTGAAGAGGGCACAGCCATGGCTCACTGGATGGCAGGAAGGTTGCTGTGGTTTTGTGCTGGCAGAATTTGCCAGAAATTTACTCTTTAGGGTGCCAGGGAACATTGTTCACAGGAAGATGCCTCACCAGAGGAATTCTGCTATAATTCCACCCTAAGGGACTGCTGGAGAGTTTCTGGCCACCATGCACTGCAGATGCTGGGTGCTGGGGAGGCCACACTTACTGCAGGAGCTGGGAGCCGGGAAGGCCGTTCACACTGCAGGAGTCAGGCGCTGGGGAGCCTGTTTACACTGCAGGAACCTGTGGAGCAAACACACTGGAACCAGGAAGCAAAACTGTTTCCTCCCGCAAAGTCTCTCCAGCAGCCTCTACTGACAGAGCTTAAGGTCCTGCCAGGTGGCAAAGGAAAATTATTTAAAATGCCCGGATCCACTTTCACAGAGCAGGAATAAAGGGTGAATTTGGAGCTGAGAGGCAATAAATCAATTTACCTTATCTTTAAAAGGCACCTTCTCCAGCTCTTTGATCGTTTTAGTCATATTTCTCTGTAGAGATTCATCAGCGTGAGTGTGGGGCTAAGGAGAAAGAGCTTTAGAGCCAGCAGTCCTAGGCTGGATCCCTAGCTTTAACCATGAGGACTCAGTGACTCTGGGATTAGCCTACCTAACCTGCTGTTCCCTCATCTGGACGTGAATATATTTCTCCCACAAGGTCTTGAGGAATCCAATGAAAAGTGTCTGTGAAGGAGAACTGAAAGCTCTGAAAGTCCCTGGGTGGTCCAGTTGGTTAAGCACTTAATACTAACCAAAAGGTTGATGGTTTGAACCCACCCAGAGGCACATCAGAAGAAAGGTCTGGTGATCTGCTTCTGAAAGGTCACAGCCTTGAAGATGCTATGGAGTGCAGTTCTACTCTGAAAGACATGGGATCTCCGTGAGTTGGAATCAACTTGAGGACAATTGAAAGTCCCTGGGTGGCACAGTTTACTTTCAACTGCTAACCTAAAGGAGCCTTGGTGGCACAGTGATTAAGAGCTCAGCTGCTAACCAAAAGGTTGGCAGTTTGAATCCACCAGCCACTCCTTGAAAACCCTATGGAGCAATTCTATTCTGTCCTGTAGGGTCACTATGAGTCAGAATCAACTCGACCAACGGGTTTGGTTTTTGGTACTGACCTAAAGATCAGCAGTTCAGACCCACCCAGCAGCACCACGGAAGAAAGGCCTGGTGATCTGCTTCCATAAAGATTACAGCCAAGAAAACCCTATGGACCAGCTTTACATTGTAACAAATCGGGTAGCAGTAAGTCAGAATCTACTCAATGGCAATGGGTGTGCTTTGTTTGTTTGTTTAACTGTCCCTAAGACAGGTTCTTGTTTATGAGTAAATATTCCCTTTGATTCAGTGGGGACTCAAGTTTTTAAACAGTTTTACATATGAAATCCTATTAAAAACTTTAAAATTCCAAATAAATCACATCCATCGAAACTCCCTTTTACTCTCAGTTTCAAATCAACCTTGAAATCACTTAGCAATGTCATGGTTTTTCACCTCAGTGCATCATGTTTAGTTAAGCATTCTGTGATCCTCTTAAATCAGTCAGCATCTTCATTAAATACCCTCCTGTGCACCCAGAATAGATTTATAGATTCTACCAGCTTGCCCACTGTGAGTTAAATCCCTGCTTTTGGAGGTTGCCAGGACTTCTTTTGAAGAACTTGATATGGGTGGTATTCTCTCTGTCTCTCTGACAATCTGCCATGACAAATGCTACATTCACTGTGGCAGGGTTTATTTTCACTAGAAAACTCCACTCCTCAGAATGAACATCCTTAGTTCAGATTGAGAGAAGCTTCACTCTTCCCAGTGTCTCGAGTACATAATACACTGGCTGGCCTGCTCTTCAGGAAAAATAGTGGTATGAACTGTGACATTCACCCCTTGCCACCCCCAGAGATATGTCAGAAAACTGTCCCGTCAGTGTCCCAGGATGACAGTGGCCTCCTAATATTGCTTTCCTAGCAGCCAGAGCCAAGATCCCTTGTTATCAGAGAAACCCCAATCCAAGAACTCTCAGAACCTTACTCCTAACCCTGAGGGGCCTGAGTGAGACCTGTGGCCCCTGTGGTTTCTCTGGATCTCAGCCTTCTGTGTATAATCCTTTTACAAGCCCAAAAGGCATTCTTCTTTCCATCTTTCTCCTCCATGACAGGCTCTCCACTGTCAATAGATAGAATTGAAGAAGGTATGAGTTATCAAAATTCTGGCCAGCTTTTAAAGGTGCAAAGAAATAGATGAACCCGAGCGAGTCTATTCTTACTCCAGAAGCCATCTTCAGGTCTTCAAAGATAAATAGTCTTTGAAGAGGATAGCTCCCGCTCAGGGGATAGAACTGAGGGGAGTGTTTATTCATGAATAGGAAACTTGCTTTGGAACAGACACCAAAAGATAGAAGTAAGTGTGTGGGGGTGGGGAGGATATCAGAATAGGATAGGAAAGGAGGGAATTATTTTACATTTCTCAGATCATTCTAATATGTTTCTCCACCCTCAGTTGAGAACTTATTCTAGAAGCTGAAAAGCTCTCATGGGTGTACAAGCTACAATCTCACCTTCCAGATAACCCAGAAAATAACTTGTTCAGAGCCGTACGAGAGTGTCTCTTCAATAGACTGGTTCTCCCCTCTTAAATAAGGGATCTGGAGTAATTGTAGTGTTTGACCTAGTCTTTTTCCTTCAGATCTTATGAATTCATCACAAAGGGATTTTAATTTACAAGTTATTTGTTATGGCATGATATTAGACATCAAGGAAAAATTAGGTCCTACAGTAAGCTCCATGGACTATCAGATTCCCATCATGGCCCCAACCCCACTCACTGCATATGCTTTGGGCTGACCACATGAAATATACAGTCCTCAAGAGTCTTACACCCAGTTTTCAGCCTCCAGAGTATAGCCAAAAAGGAAGAATGCAAAAGCTGGTGCTTTACGCTGAGGGGGCACACAGATTCATAATCCCTAACCCCAGTGACTTTAGCTAGCTTCAGCTTTACAGTTTCTGCTCATCACATTGCCCCTGAACATTTAATAATTGGTCAGTCCAAAGCCTATAACACAATTGTTCCTCCAGCTGCTAACAAGTAAGAATGGGTGGAGTAGCCAGGTGTGAGGGGGAGATGAAGTCAGCTATTGACTCATGTCTGGGGTTGGTTGTTGCCTTTATAACTTGTTAGCGCACGCAGGCCTGAAAGGTGACAGGAGTTAAGATTGCCAGCGAAAGAGGGCTTGGGGGATACTTTCCTGTTCTTTACTTTTCGACAAAACTTCTATTTAAAATCTCTTGGGATTAAGAACCAAAACTGTTTCCCTGGGTACAGAATGCCCATTGGTTTAGGGAAAGAACAGGAGGATGGGTGTGATAGTCCAGCCAGTATGAATGGCAGGTGTTAGGCGTGTGTGTATGTACACGCGTGTGCACGCCTGCACCCTCATGCAAACTATTATGATGTCAAACTTCCTCTTCCTCCTCAGTGAAATAGCAGAATAGCACCATCACACTCTGAGTATGTGTAATATTTTTGGTTCTTTTTAGAGCAATTTTACAAATACTTTCAGAGTGCCCTGCAATGCCTCGTAAGAAATTTAGAATATTTTTCTCCAGAAGAAGTTTAATAATTAACAAAAATATACAAAAATTAAAAATTCAAATCAGAAATGCTTTAGAATGTGTACCACAAAGTCAATATTTCTCATTGACTCAAGAAAGTAAACTATTTCCTCAGTTGGGCGGTGGGGATCCAAAAAAAAAAAAAAACTCTTCCCCCTCAAAAAAATGCAATGGAAAGATTGGATTTACATTTGCTTGATTTTACCATTTGGGAAGGAGACGTAGAAAGATTAACTGATTTTCTAAAGGTCGAGCAATTGGCATTACTGAGACTGTTGTTGTTATTTGGTTTTTCCAGTTTTAATAGTAACTCATTTTAATTTTTATTTTTAAAATTCCCCAGTACTCTCAATTTGGAAAAACAACCAAATGAAAATGGAGTATCTGTTCAGAATGAAAACTTTGAAGAAATTATAAATTTACCCATGGGATCTAAACCATCCAGATTAGATGTCACCAACAGTGAGAGCCCAGAAATTCCTTTGAATCCAATTTTGGCCTTTGATGATGAAGGGACACTTGGGCCTCTGCCTCAGGTAGATGGTGTTCAGACACAACAGACAGCAGGTAAGCTTGACTCAAACTCCCTTCTGTAATCATCAGAAATATGCAACACCCAAGAGGGAATGAACTGCTACTTTCTGCATTGTGTCTGTGTCTCTCTTTATCCTGTGAAGGAACCTAAGGGACCAAATAAGCCATCATAGAAAAGATTGTGTGTGGATCATAGAAATTGAACTTCAAAGTGGATTGGACAATTTCAGGGGCCCTTCCTATACTCCCACTCAGTGCAGAAATCCACTGTGCAGCACCAGTGGGTGTCCCTCAGCCTCCTCTCACAGAACAGTTCTCCCCATCACCCAGCAGCACTCACTGCCAGGATGTGCTTCATATTAAGACAAGGCTGCCTCAAGGTCCCTGAGTGGCGCAAACAGTTTGAGCTCGCAAATCAGCTAAAAGGTTGGCAGCTTGAACCCACTCGGTGGCACAGTGGAAGAAACAGGCCTGGCGATCTACTTCTGTAAAGATTAACAGCCAAGAAAACCCTATGGAGCAGTTCTACTTTGTTAACACATGGGATCTCCTAAGTCACACATCAGTAACAGACACAAAATTGACGCAAAGACAAGGCTGCCTCCCCATAACTTATGACCATTGGGTCTAATTCTGCCCACTGGAGAATAAGGTTTAGTGTTTCCTCCCTTACTCAGCTCTTCAGATATTTGAAGACCAGTGTCATGTTCTCCCACCATTTTTCTCTTGTTTAGGTTTAACAACTGGAATAGTATATTCCTGTCCTTTTTAAAGATAATGTAATATGAATGGAGAGTTAAATGATTTAGATCATGGAACCAATACTCCAAACTAGGATCATACTGAGCCCTAGGGTCTTCCATACTTCACTGAGTGAGCGTAGTTGCTGTTGAAACCGCCTGCTACTCTATGACACTGTCTCTGGGACTCACACTTGACCTGAAGTCTCTGTGCAAAAAGAACAGGAGTTTTACACGGACCCAATAAAATAAGGAACAACATCAAGTACTGGAAACTTAGTGGTTATAGCAGTTCAACAGCTCTCCCTCTCCTTTCACATATTGACCAACATCTGTACACTGTTAAGAATAGAGCTGGCCAGATTCAGTTGGCTTGATTAACGTGGAGTCAGTATAGAATCATTTGTGGCCAAATTGTTTTGTATTTTAGAGCCCATCTGTGAACTTGTAACAGATATTTTCCACTTTAACTGGTTGAAAAAGACAGTGTTGACCCACCCATCCAAATGAAGCTTGTCTTTTTTTCCTCCTCTAATGTATTAATCTTGGAAGAGTAACTTAACTTTAGTGAACTCCACTTCTCTAGGCTGTAAAAGGAAATTGTAAAATCCTTCCAGGTCTTACATTCTGATTCTTAACTCTCCGGGAACAATTTGATTACTCTTTTGTTGGTGGAAACACTCCCAGTGCAGCTTCTTCCTTTGTCATGTCACAGATTCATAGGGAGGGAACTTCAGATGACTTTTTGCTTCATGTGCCAGGCCTTACATCACATTGGCCGCAATGTTTCAGAGATTTGAGTTTTCTGTCATTCCATTCCCACTGATCCCACACTTCCATACATTCTCTGGGAACACAATCCAGTGTCTTTGACCTCAGGTGGTATCAGAGGTCTTTTGGGGTCATGACTATTCAACAAACATTTAGTTTCCAGTATGTTTGGCACCCTAAGCATCAAGTGCTGAGGGCACAAGACAAACGAATGTTAAGCCCCTAACCTCAAAGAAAAATACAACTGATACGTACAATATAGAAAAGCAAATGGCATGTTGAAGTAAAGAAAATGATATATGGTTTTCCATTATTAATAGAATTCATCTGAATATAAGAACACTGTGAACTTTGATTAAATTGTCTATTCTTTAACAATGTACATGAAAGCATGGTAAAGCTTTAGAAATGTATTACTGGAGTATTCTTTACATATGTTCTTAGATAAATGTCATATTAATCTGTTGTGTTTTTCTGTCTCCTAATTTAGAAGTTGTATGAGCATTTCTTCTGAAGAACCAAAGCAGAAATTTAATAAGAATTTCTACAGTTAATGGAATTCCTTCCATGCTATAAAGGAGCATCCCCCGGCCCCCCTCTAGTTTTCTAAAGATTTTTTGAACATCATTTTAAAGAGACTTTATTAAAACCAGCTAAAGACAACAGACTGGATAGCTTTTCTAATAATTTTCGCCAGTAGAAAAAAGAAAATATTCTTTATTCTTCAATATTTTAAAATGGTTTTTCCAGCGTGCTCCTTCTTAGCAAATCAATATTTTTCTGCATTCTTTAAAAGACAAGAACATTTGGCTATAAAAGAAATGGGCTGACTAGGCATGATTTTTTACGTAGATATTTTGGTCTTAAAAGCTAACTTGTAAAATTGTCAAAAAAATTACCTTTTACAATATATAGTACTTGAAAAATAAGTACCTCTTTGCTCTACAAGTAGAGTGAATAGGGAGGTGTTTAAATTATGTTTAAATTAAGCCAGTTTGTTTAAATATTATTGCAAAGAACTTTATTTGTAGAGGTAAATTATAGGCAGATTACCAGGTTCTTGTAAATGCAACTTGTACATGGACATTCTGCAAACCCAGCTATCGCTGCGTTCTTCTTGCATCTCCTTTTGCAAGAGCATACTAAAAAGTTTTAAAATGTGAGAAAAAACATTATTTTCTCAGAGCAAGAAATTAATTTACTGTCCTCTTAAATAATGTATTTATAAAGTTTTTCCAGATAAACTAATCAAATAAATTAGAAAAATGTGACAACATTGCAAATTTGCTTTATTAGATGCATTTCTTCTTATGTTACCATGCGAGAATGTTACTGATGATTCAGGGCTATTTCTGAAGTCTGTATATTGCTGCTGTCCCCAGTGATGGAGGGACTTATCTTTGCCTTACCTGATCACAAATTATGTGGGGGGAAATAAAGATATATTTGTTTAAATAAAAAAAGAATTTGGTTTTGCTCATTTAAGAGCAATGAAAAAATGATGGCATGTTGACTCTGTTTGGCACCCAGGATACGGTGCAGCTTGCCTTCATGGATGTCCTTGTTCTGTGTAGCATCCATCAGCTTTTCACTTTCCTCTTTTTTCTTCACTTTTGCTGCTGAGCTTAGGTGTACAAACTTGCACTTTCATATGCTATTATATTCAATTTTATTTTACCATTTTAGAGACTACTAAATAACTAAATATTGAAGGAAAGATGTCACTGAGGGAACACTTGTTTTTATATAGTGTTGGAAAAAGGTAAGCATCTACCACTATTGTGTGTTGTTTTTATTAAAACAGGATTCAGTTAATCTAGATCGAATGAGAGACTGTTCAACTGTTGGACTGTTTCTTTAAAATCCAAGCATATCGTCTTTAGTAATGACTGTAATTTGTTAAAATATTCATTTGGGGTTTTCTCCTGTTCTCAGTTGTCCATGTACACATAGTCATTATATTAAAAAAAAAAAAAAAAAGTTCAGAAAAGTTGTTTTCTTTCTTTTCATTGACCTAGCATGAAATTAGGAGCCCTCGTGGCACAATGGTTAAGCACTAGGCTGTTAACTGAAAGGTCGGCGGTTCGAAACCACCAGGGGCTCTGCAGGAGAAAAGACCTGGCAATCTGCTCCCATAAAGATTTACAGCCTTGGAAATCCTATGCAGCAGTTCTACTCTGTCCTGTAGAGTCGCTATGAGTCAGAATTGACCGGATGCCGTACAACAAGAAAGCATGAAATACCAAATAAAATGTTTGATAATAGTATTACCTTTAGGTTTCTCATACATTATAACTTTACCCAGGCTAATTTCTTGAGTTTTCAAGCTGTCCATCATTTTACTTCAGTGATGTTTCCCCATCTTCTGGTTGAATAGGTATATAGAATAAGTTTATTTAAAATTTAGAACAATATTTCTATCTTGGCTGTATTTCCTTTTTTCATTATATTTTTTAAATCGTACAATCATTAACAAAGCCTGAAAGCCTTCTAACTAATCAGGTTTTAAATGGAAAGAGTGTAAAATTCTCAACTCTACTTTGTGAAGGACAGTGCTGCTAGAGGATGATCTTGACCTTTATAATGGCTGGATTGCTTTCTCTCCAGCACTTGAAGATCAGTAGTCACCTAATCTTAAGGCGGCTGCAGTATGGCACTACATTAAGGGCAGCACTTAGGGACTAAATCTGACCCTCACCATGGAACGAGGGTAGATGGGCCTTTAGTTTCTTTTACTCGCCATTACAAACTGTCTAAGCCAATTTAATCATTCACCAATCACAGATTAATTTGGTAGGTAGCCTCCAGCTTTTACAGGGAGGTAAGGCTATATGTCTCCTCTCACATAACCTTGCTACCTGGTGGTATATATTACAATGAAAGCAAATCTCAAACAGAATTCTCTCACATGAGCAAATATTTATCAAGAAGACCCTCTGGAAAGCTTGGGAAAAGTTCCAACTCTGCTCACAAGCAACCCCACAAACATCTTGACTGAAAGATTCGCAGTGAGGCAGAAGCGGTGATATTCTGAGGGCAGGGTTTAGGTAGCCTGGTTGGATCAGGCTACAGTGTCTTAAATGGGTGAATGAGGGGAATACCGCACACAAGCAAACAGTACTGGATCTGAGGTACTAAACAAAAGCCATTAGCTTGCAGGATTTGCCAGATTCTTATACCTCATCCATGTTTGTTACCTTCAAAAATCCTTCTAGTGAACCACTTTTCAAACGCCATTCACCAATGATAAATATTAACATCATTTATGCTGATTAACACTCTGGTATAGATTTAGATGACAATATTTAAAGCACCTATCTAGCCACCTGATTGGGTGCTTCAAATGCTATTGAACCTACCCGAAGGTAAGATGAAAGTTAAATTCACATGAACATATATGTCACAGAGTTTATACTAAAGCACTTTAAATTATTGCACAGCAATTCAAGAGGCGTCAAATACTTTTGCATTTTTTTTTTTTAACTGATGAAAATTGTTCAACTGTTGGCCGTATCTGTTTTATGCCTAGAACATTAAACAGCATGATGAAATAGCTATTGGGTCAGGTTACAAAAAGCAGTTCTTTAAAATAATCTCACTTTCGAGAAACATTGTGGCCACCCTTCATGCTGTTATTACTCCACAAGCAAACCCACTTAGAAGTGCTCTTGGTTATCACGTGCTTACATCCTTGGGCACCTAATTGTTTAGGAGGGAGCTTTGAAGGCCAAAAGTGGGAGAGAAAAAGACCTTCTTGTGAACAGAAGAGATCATTTTAAATTTGTTACAAATAAAATATTTTGTTAATAATTTCGTTGTTGGAGCCCTGGTGGCTCAGTGGTTTAAGAGCTCAGCTGCTAACCAAAAGGTCAGCAGTTGGAAATCTTCCAGCTGCTCCTTGGAAACCCTCTGGGGCAGCTCTACTCTGTCATATAGGATCGCTGTGAGTGGAGGATTTGTTTTGTTTTATTTCCTTGTTAGACTACTTGGGTTTTCGTGTTGGTAGGTTTGATTATGATTTTAGAGGTCAAAAGTAATTTTAGTAATAAGTACCAAAATTGGTAAAGTTCAAAAAAAATTTTTAACTACTGTTTTAAAAATACACCAACAAAATATTAGGACTGACAGTTCACTTTTGAATTACCGGATCTCTGTTACCTTGCAGAAGGCACTTGGGTAGCTCAAGCAGTTTGCAGTCGGCTGCTTACCTAATGATTGGCAGTTTGAACCCACCCAGCCATTCTGCTGAAGAAAAGCCCTGGCGAACTGCTTTCATAAAGACTATAGTGAAGGAAACCCTATGGGGCAGTTCTACTCTGTAACATATAGGGTCTCCATGAGTAAGGGGCCGACTCAGCAGCTAACAACAATGCTATATCTGCCACTTATTAGCCACGTGAGGCTTGTTAAATTGCTCATGTTCTCCAAGCCTGGATTTCTTCATCTGTAAATGGGAAAACAGTATTCATCGCAGAGGGTTGTCTTAATAGTTACTAAGATTGTATTAAATAACAGTAAATGTATGTTTTTAACACATAGTAATTGTTCAATAAATGTAAAAAAAAAAAAGTTTGTGTTTAGTTTAAGATACCTGTGGAAGACAGGACCTCTGACAGCCAACAAACAGCAGGAAAGTGTCCCAGTAGGTGGGAACTTCACTGTTTTTCTCCCCATTTCCCGTCTCACCCTCCTTTCACTAATAAACTTTGGTTTCTATGCATTTGCCTATTCTAGATGTTTCATATAACTGGGATCATACAACATTTATTCTTTTGTGTCTTATTTCATTCAGTTTAATGTTTTCAAGGTTCATCCATGTCATGGCATGTGTTAGGACTTCATTTTTCTTTGTGACTGAATGATAACCCATGATATGTATATACACATTTTGTTTATCCATTCATCTGTTGACACTGGTGGTTGCCACCTTTTCTGGCTACTGTGAATAATGCCTTCCCTACCCTTTGTGTTCTGGCCAATGGTTCCCAACTGTGAATCCTGTTTTCTCACTTTCATTCCTGTCTCCCAGACCATTTTTAGGGAGATTTCTACATTTTTTTTAAAAGAAAAGCCTACTCTTCCTCACAATCGTCAAAGGCTCTCATGGTGTGATTGCCTCTAATCCCCATAGTACAGCCTGTGCTGCTTCTGCCAATGTCTGGAAAGTTGGAGTACTGACACCATCCAAGGCTGCAGTGATACTCTTAATGGATTCATTTTCACTTGGTTCAGGTTCTCAACAATTGTAGGACTCAAAATCTTGAATCTCACAGGAACTACTAAAGTCACCCCGAGGCGGAGAGGTGGCTCTGCCTGGAGACTTCTCACGAAGCACTTGGAGGCCAGGCCTCAGCTGCATTCCGAGGCCAGGCAAGGGCAGCCACAAGGCGGAAGGTGGGACACCAACCTCTTCACTAATGCTCTATCTAGGTGCACATTTCCCCACCTGTATGTCACAGCCCATTCTCCACTGTGTCCATTTCCATATAATCCAATAAATCTCTTTTCTCACAAAGGAATTTGGAGTTGTTTTTGGCACCAGAAGGGGAGGAGAGGAAAAAGCCACTGCAACTAAACCTCTTGCTAGAGCCACAAAGCAAAATTTGGAACCCCAGTCCCTTTCCTCCTGTCCTCCATGAAGCTAGTCTAGTGCCTGGATGTTCCATGACCTTATTTGCCAGCAGAACAGAAGAAGCAAAAGTGTTGTCTGCAGCTCTTTCAAGCCTCACTCAAGTGCATCTGATTGATAGAACATAACTCACATCCAGACCCCCTAGCTGCGAGGGAATCTGGAAAATAACTTTCAGCTTTCCAGCCTATGCAGTAGAGGAAGACGTTCTAGACTCAGAGTGGACTGGAAATTGAGCAAGTCACTGCACGGTCTCCTTCACGGTTCCTATGTCCCCGCCACTGTCCTGGTCTTCCCCCGGCCCCAACTCTGCCTTCTTCACTGAGTCTTCCATCTTTTTCCAGCTCCCACTCCACCCATTATGGATTTGCCCTTAACCATCTTCTCTTTCCACTCTAAAGAGCCTCACACAGAGCTGTCATCCAGGTTTATTTCCTGCTCAGTGCAGATGAATCACAAATCTTAATTCCAGCCTAGACCTCTTTCTTAAGATTGTTTTGTTGGTCCATCTTTTCAGATCATACCACTTGTGCACCCTGCCAGCATCTCACACTCAACCTGTTAATCAAGCTTATCATTTTCTCCCCCCAAATCACCTCCACTTCTTGATATCTTCTATTCCACCACCATTCTGGTCATCCATAAGTAAAACATCAGATACCTGACTCATTCTTTTTGGTTTTGTTTTTGCATTTTGTTTATCCCACATTCAGTTTCCAAGTTTCACTGCAGGGAGCTTCTTCTAAGCTCTTCCGTATTTTCTGCTGCCCCTTGCAGCTGCATACCATTGCTGAAGCGCCTTTTGTCTCAGAAGATTGAAGGTTTAGCCACAGTTGCTTGCTCACTCAGTTTGAATGTCACAGAGACCAATATAGGAGACCAATAGAGGGCACCTTGACTGTGAGCTTTTGTCTACTTAATCCATGAATTATCTGCCGTGGGATTATGCAGTCCCCACTCAGAACCTCTAGGCACAAGAAAGATCCATCCCAATCCCCCTAGCTTGGCTAGGAAGTTTTTCTGATTATGGTTTTCCTGTTACCTATCTTTTGTTGCCTGCATTGCTCCAGTGGGGGAATATCAGAAATGTGGGACATAGGCATCTGTAAGCCTGAACAAGCCTGATATATTGGTTTATTCCCACTCTTTCTAGCCAAATATTAGCCACTTCTTTTGAAATATTTGTTACCTCCAAGTCTACCTTTTTATCCCTACTCTCACCATCTTCATTTATATTGTAATCATACTATTATGTCACTATGGACTATGCTCAAAACGTTTTGTTTGTTCCTCATGACTGTCAGTTGATGAAGGTCTTTTAAAAAGGGATCCATCAAGTGATTTTGACTAAAGGTAGACGAGTGCTCCAGGAGCTCTGGTAGTGCAGTGGTTAAGTACTTGTTTGCTAACCAGTAGGCCAGCTGCTCCACAGGAGAAAGTTGTGGCAGTCTGCTTCAGTAAAAATTTACAGTCTCTGGGGGGCAGTTCTACACTGTCCTGTATGCACTGTGAGTCAGAGTTGACTTGACAGCAACAGGTTTGGTTTTGGTTTTTTTGTTTAGATGAGTACTCTAAACCAAAATTTAAAAAAAGAAATAAATGGTATAACGTCTAATAAATCTTCTTTTTATGTTCAACAGAGACCAAAAGGGTGCTTGTAGACCATTTGAATAGTCAGGTTTTTCTATGTTAAAGTTTCTTTCTCCTTTTTGGAGATAACGAGTAATAAGAATATTGTTAAGATTTGTTTTGTCCCCAAGTTTTAATGAATTTTGAAGCCTAGTGGTAATTGCCTTCCCAAATTTGATTCCTACTGACTTAGGAGTTAAAGAAAATTCCCCATATTAAATTAAAAATAGCTATTATTTATTATGTGTTTACTCTGTACTGGTCTCTGTAATACAGCTATATATGTGTTAGCTCCTTTAATCCTCACAACCCTTTGAAGTTGATACGATTATTATCCTCTGAGACTTAAAAAGGTGAAAGCTGCAGCACATAAGTTCATTGCTAGGACTGGAGCCAGGTCTATCTGCTTCCAAGGCCCAAGCTCATCGCCACTGCACTCCATCTATGATGTGATCTCCAAAAATGAGTTCTTAGAAATCATGGACTCTGCCATGTTTGAAGAGAATTGTTGCTTTAGTTTAACAGTTAACTCTCAAAAAAAAAAAAGGGAGGTTGTATCTTACTTATTTTTGTATCCCTGGCTCCCCTAACCCAGTTTTGTCCACTAGGATTTGGGCAGAAGTGATGTATACCACTTCCAGGCCTGGCCATAAAATCCTCTGCCTCTTCCATGGATGTTGAAAGCCACGAGTTCCAGATGGTGCTGCCAAAAGATGAAAGCAACCTGCATCCCTGAGTCACTGTTTGTAGGAGCGCTGCCCAGGAGAACTGCCTGGTCTACATCAGACTATGATGTGAGTGAAAAGCAAGCCTTTATTTGTTTAAGCCACTTAATTAATGCTACATCATCATCACCAACTAGTATGTATTCAGGAGACATAAATTAAGACAAAGTGACTGAGAATATTGTTTTACACTTCCGCATAATCAGGGCTGAAAATTCAACCAGCACAGCCAGTATATTCAGCAGCATCTGAGCTGAAGGGTCAACTTACTTGACTGGAAAAATTGATTAAACACAAAAAGATTGAGCAAATAAGTAAATATATTAAAGAACCAGTGTCCCGTCAGCTGTGCTTTGCTGTACATCAGCACTTCGATGCTAAAACGTCAGAGCTGTTCTCTTATGAGAGGACCAGGAAATGGTAGTTTCCATGATTTACACACAGTGACTACACATTCCCATTTTCTGGGACAGTCCCCCATTTATGCCTACTCTCCTGGGATATGTGCCAGTAGCACCCCCTTTCACTCTTCAAAGTGTCTGTGTTTGGACCACAGATTATATCACCATGCTGCTGGAGCCCTCCTTCCTTGTTTTGGCTGGAGGGGCCTCCTGTAGGCAGTCTGTCTCCTCTGCAACCCTCCCTCCCCCCCAGTTTGTCCCCATCACCTCGTCAGCATATCTGACCAGACCACAGCGCACTTTGTCCCCAAGAGTTAAAAGAACCACCAGACCGTGAGAGCCAATTAGTCTCACTAAACACCAGCCTGCCTGCAAACTACAGTGGCTTCATATATTCCGTCTCTTAAAATCACATACAGATGTTGCTCTTTAGGTCAAATTTGCAAACCCATTTCTTTCTTTGTTAAAGACACTGAATGCTTGTTGATGTGATGTCTAAGCACCTTATGCTAAAGATGTCTATCCATAGCATGATCCTTTGACTCTGAAATAGAATTCCTGTAATCCTGCAGCCCAGGCCAGCTTCACAGCCTGCTCCCTGGTCCTTGCTTGATCATGACATCATCACTCACTCTCCAGATGGAAGTGACAGGGGTTGCCATGACAAAGCAAATGGGCTTTGGTGGCAGAGCTTTTGTACGTGGGTGTGTGTATACTCTGAGTCTTTGGCTCTCGTTGCTGAAATCAGCCTGCCTGGCAGCCTGGAATAAAACAGAAGAGGCACAGGCAACTTGGCAGAGTGTTTTCAAAACATCCACCGGGCAAGAAGGCCATGAAAACCTGCTTATTATTTATGCCTCTGTGGCCTGAAGAATCCAGATGTTTAATTATAAAATGTTTTCTTCCAATTCTAGATCCACATTAACAACAACAACAACAAAAAAAAAAAACAGTTGCCATCAGGTTGATTCCAACTCATGATGACCCATGTGTTTCAGGCTGTGCTCCATAGGGATTTCTTGGCTGTAACCTTTCAGAAGTAGATAGCCAGGCCTTTCTTAAGAGGTGCTCCTGGGTGAGTAACCATCTACCTTTCAGTTAGTAGCCCAGCACTTAACTATTTGCTCCACCCAGGTACTCTATATACACATTGAACTCTGCTAAAAAATATGATTTTTCCTTTGTTCCTTATCCCTATTTTATTTTTCTGTTAATCAAAATGTGATGAGAACCGTTTAAGAAAGCACAGAGTCACCAATGTTATACATAATAGCTCCCATTCGTGAAGGGCCTACTCCGAGCCAGATGCAGGTACTTTATGCGCATCATTTTGAATCCTTCCATCAGCCAATAGAGGTAAATATCGTTATTTCCGTTTTAGAGATGAAGAAACTGAGATTAGTGCCAGAGCTGGGATTTGAACCCAGGTCGCCTTGGCATCAAAGCCTGTGTTCTGTCTACCAAACACAGGTGAAGGAGAGTTGCCCAAATAAATTCTATAGCTAATGCTCGCTACTTGTGCTTGATATTTTAGGGGTGGGCTGAGGGGGAATGAAAACTATGTTTGGGAACTAAGGCACCATGAGATTTGCCCTCCTGTACTCACCATGGCCCTTAGATAACTTAATAAAGTCAGCTCATAAAATCAGCAGTCATGGGCTATAAATGTTAACTTTATTCCCCCATTTTGTACTCCCGATGCTGTTCCCATGGAGACATGGCTCCTCAATTTATCTCGAATTCAAACCACCCAGGGGAAGTGGCTGTGAGGGAGGCCCAGGGCACTGTGCAAAGACTTCAACCCCTGTCTGAGCAGACCCATTCTTTTTCCTTCCCTCTGTCTCTTTCTCCCTTGCCCGTTTTCCTTAGAAACTGATGCAGAGATGAATTCTGTAATTTCTCCATTTGCAAACATTCTCAGGGAGAAGAAGAAACCTCTATGGTGACCAACCATTTGTAGGCAGGCGGCAGCAGCCACTGCATTCAGCAAAGCAGTTCTCTCAGGGCTAGGTACCATCCCTAGACCTGGTAGGCGTCATTGATACTCATGGGGTCTAATTAGACATTCCACACCTATCCTTGGCTCTTGATTAATTAAAACACTAATGTCACTATTTTAACATGGAAATATAGTCTATTCTAAACAGCAGAGATTCTCGAATGCAGAAATCGCCTTCAGATACAATGTTATGATCTAACGTGTCACCCACCCAATGCTGCCTTGCATTTTATCTCAAACGGGGTTTCTAATTCAACCAGTCCGGCATGATATTCTTCCTTTTTTTCTCAGGATTGGCATTTTAAAAATATTTACATCAAAAAATAAACTCTGCTGTCCCTCAAAGTTTCAGTATTAAGTATATGCAAAACACTTGATAGAAAAATAAATGATTAAGAGCATTAGTATCCAAAGGTGCAACGTATTGATAATGATTAGTAAAAATCAAATGGAATTACCTCGAAAAAAGAAGAAGAAAAAAAAAGTCCTAAGAACAAGCTCATTCCTGTGTCTCTTTATCCTTAGATTCTTTTTTTCCCCTCCTTGTCCTCGTAATCCTACAAAGAAGACTTTTAAGAATCTTTGATGAGTCTTTGAGGTTCCTCCCCCCCTTTTTTTGCCTTCCCAGTAGCAGAAATTAAAATTGGAAAGGAAGTGGAAATAAAATTTTAGTCGTCACCTCATCGACTAGGGAAAAATAGCATAACTATCATATATATGTTTGAGTCCCTGGGTGGTGCACACGATTATCAAGCTCAACTGCTAACCAAAAGGATGGAGGTTCAAGTCCACCAAGAGGCACCTCAGAAGAAAGGCCTGGCAATCTACTTCCGAAAAACAGCCATTGAAAACCTTGTGGAGCACAGTTCTACTCTGACAAACATGGGGTCACCATGAGTTGGAATCAACGCAACAGCAACTGGCTTTTTTTTTTTCAGCCAAGTATTGAGTATCTGAAGCATATACCACACTCAGATACCCTGTGGAGGTCTTCACTTGCATTTTTTATTGAATTGTCACAACATTATTGTAAGACAGGCATTAGTAGAGCCATTTACAATTTTACAGATGAGGGAACTGAGGCTCAGAAAAATATTAAGAAACCTACTCGAGTCACACAGTTGGTAAGAACCAGAGCCAGAACTGGAACCTAGGTGTGTCTCACTCTAAAGGCTTTTCTTTTTCTACTATGTGCTGTCACTCAACCATTCTACTTAGGCATCCAAAATATAAGAAACATGGTGATTAAAGCGGGAAAATATGTCTTTTAAGCCCTAAAACCAGATGTGTTTAAAGGGAATAGGTTTACATTTTCTTCTAACATAATAAAGTGCCTGGCACAAAATAGAAGTGAAACAAAATTTAGCTCCCCTTCCTTTAGGGAAGGTAACAACTGGTGCTAGAAAGTTCCACCGACTTAGTGGTATTTTAATATTACAGCTCCATAGACTTGAAATTCTCACTGTCCGAGCAATTCTGTAGCAAACACTGGCCCACACTCCGTTCACTGGCCTGGTATCTCCCTCTGATACCTTCTCCTAGCCTCCCCTTCAAGCTGTAATCCTATTGAAGTCCACCGAAAATGAGATTAAAGGACACAGCCAGCAAATAAATTCCTTCTAACCTTCATTTTCACACTGAGCATTTTCTAAACACAGCACATAATCGTTGTTAAATACTGTATGCCCTTGTCATGGCTCCTTCTACACTGGGATTTATCCTCAAAGGAAATGTTATAACAAAAGGCAGAACGAGACAGAGAGACTATAAATGGACTAAATGAAATAGCCTAAATGAATAAAACAACCAAGCCTCCACAGTTAGATCAGGTAATACCAGCTGTTTCAAATCATGTGCTATGGCAATGTGGGTAATTTTCAAAAACCAGATCTGTACTATTCAGAGAACCCATCCAAAAAGAACCCAAACCCATTGCCATCAAGTTCATTCCGACTCATAGCGACCCTATAGGACAGAGTAGAACTGCCTCATGTGGTTTCCAGGTAGCAGCTGGTAGATTTGAACTGCCAACCTTTTGGTTAGCAGGGGTAGCTCTTAACCACTGCACCACCAGGGCTCCAAAAGTCAGTTCAGTATGGACTCTAATGTATCTCAGTAGCTCTGTCAGGTGGCTTGTCAGCTGAAATATGTTCTGCTTTCTGAGGGTTATTTCAAATTGAAAATCTGTATCCTTCCTTTATTCTACAATTATATCTTCTTCTCCTTCTTCTTCCTCTTCTTCCTCCCCCTCCTATTTCTCCTTCTTCTACCTCAAATTTGATTAAACTCTTTTATACCATGTAACCAAAATCCATTGCCGTCGAGTTGATTCTGACTCATAGAGACCCTATAGGACAGAGTAGAACTAACTGCCCCATACAGTTTCCAGGGAGAAGCTGGTGAATTCGAGCTGCCAACCTTTTGGTTAGCAGCCGTAGCTCTTAACCACTACACCACCAGGGTTTCCTTATACCATGTAGTTAATATTTATTGATTATAGTTTATGGTATTGTACCATTTACCCACTATTTATCCTGCCCTTTTTATACCTTCTCACAAATGAATAAATTATCAAGACTTTCTTCAGAGTAACTAAAAGCACTATTTTTATTAATATAAATGTTAAACTTATTTTAGACAGCAAAAGGCCTGCTTCATGACATCCAGCACAACTCTAAACATTTTCAAAATTCACAGATATTACTGTGCTACAAGAGCAATTTTTAAAAATTCAAAAAGAAAGTGAGCCTCATTATGCTATAATAAGATACAGTAAGTTTCACCTCAAAATAAAATCCAAGGATATGCATACAATGGAATATTACTCAGCCATAAGGAAAAATTAAGTTCTAATATATGCTATGTGGCACAGTGGTTAAAAGTTCTCGGCTGCTAACTGAAAGGTTGGTAGTTCAAACCCACCAGCTGATCTGCAGGAGAAAGATGTGGCAGTCTGCTTCTGTAAAGATTTACAGCCTTAGAAACCCTATGGGGCAGTTCCACTCTGTCCTATAGGGCCACTATGAGCAGGGATGGACTTGACGGCAATGGGTGTGGTTCGGTTTTTTTACGAATAAACTTTGCAAACATCATGCTGAATGAAATACATCAGACAAAAAAGGACAAATGTTGTATGATTCCACTTATATAAAATATCTGGAGTAGGCAAATGTATAGAGACCAAAGTTTATTAGTGGTTACCAAACCAAACCTATTGCCTTCCAGTTGCTGAAAAAAAAAAATTACAATAGTGCGCTTACAAAATTACCTCCTGGGGCGTCTTAGGCTGGGTTCTCTAGAGAAGCAAAACCAGTAAAGCGTATAAATATAGATATGTAGAGAGATTTATATCAAGGAGATAGCTCAAGCAGTTGTAGAGACTGTAACGTCCCAAGTCCGTGGGTCAGGATAGAGGGGGCTGGGGAACCCAAGATTGTCAGGTTGGAGAGCAGGGCTGTTGCTCACAGGCTGTGAAGAGCGATGAATCCCAAGATCGGCAGGCAAGACCACAGGTAAGCTGCTAGCTCAAGTCCTAAGAACCAGAGGCCAGATGAACAGGAGCCAGCTGCAGGATCCAGAACGAGCAAGAGCCTCTGAGCCCTGCCAGAACGTCCACGTGCACTCGATGTAGGCCACACACTCAAGGAAACTCCCCTTTACCCAACTGGCTACTCACAGCACATCCCATCATGGGGGTGATCACATATCAAATGTCAACAGGGAAGTGACCACAACGTCACACGACTGCCAAAACACTGAGAATCATGGCCTAGCCAAGTTGACACACAGTCTTAACCATTACACAGGGGGATGGTGCAGACAATGACGAGCTGGACACAGGATCCAGATGCAGAGAGCGAGAGCCCCACCAGAGCACCCGCATATATGCATTGGATGCAGGCCACACCCCAGGGAAGGGTGTGACTTGAGTAAGGGTGGGACTTGAGTCATGCCCTCCTGAGTGACTCAAGATATACCCTACGCTAATCCTGCCTCATTAACATATAGAGGTTAGGATTTACAACACGTAAAATGGAGGATAATTAGGATAGTTACATCAGATCACAAAATGGAGGACAGCCACATAATACTGGGAATCATGGCCTAGCCAAGCCGACACATGGTACCAACCACTACACCTTGTTAGGGTTCTATACACCTTATTTGCAGGTCCCACCCAATCGTAGTGTGGCTAGTCACAACTTCTATGGCAAGAAGGGCTATATTGAATAATTCACTGCACCACAATTGGCCATTTGGCTATTCATGTCTCTTAACCATTTTTCCTGTGGGTTTTGTCTTTTTCTTATTGACTGGCAGAAGTTCTTATTATAGTCTGAATGTGATCCTTTGTTGATTATGCATATTGCAAATGTCTTCTCCCAACCTAGGGCTTCCATTTTCACTCTCTTAATGGTATGTTTTGATGAACAGAAGTTCTTAATTTTAATGTAGTTCAAGTTGTTAATCTATTTTATGGTTTTACTGCTTTGTGTGCCCAATTTAAAAAATCTTTCCTAACCCAAAGATAATAAAGATAACCTCTTATATTGTCTTTGAAAACCTTTATTGTTTTGGCTTTCTCATGTAGGTCTTATAATACACTGGGAATTAATTTTTGGTAGTAATCTAATAGTTTTCCTTCTAGATAACTAATTGCCCTACACCATTTGTTGAAAAGCTGACCTCTCCCAATTCGTACACAATGCCAATTTTTGTCATTAATCAAATATGCATTTATCCCTTGGTCTGTTTCTTGGTCTCTATTTTGTCCTATAGTCTATTTGTCTATCCTGGAGCCAAAACCACATGGCCATGATGTTCAGGTATAGCAAGTTCTGCCCTACTTTTCATTGAGTGGATCTCAGCCCTTGCATTTCCATAGAACCTGTAGAACCAGTTTCCTTTTTGAAAAGCTGCGAGGCCCTAGAGGTCTTCAAGCTAGAAGTCTTGCACATGTTCTTTAGATTTAGTTTAGGTATTTATTATTTCTTTCTATTATTGTAAATCATTTTAATATTTTATTATCTAACCATTACAAAAACCCATTGCCATCAAGTTGATGCCGACTGATAGTAATTCTATAGGACAAAGTAGTATTGCTCCATACAGTTTCCAAGGCTGTAATCTTTACAGAAGCAGACTGCCACTTCTTTCTCCCATGGAGCGACTGGTGGGTTTGAACTGCTGATCCTTCAGTTAGCAGCCGAGCACTTAACCACTGTGCAACCAGGGCCCCCTTTTTAACCATTAGTTGCTGGTAAATAGAAATATAATTGATTTTTAAGAATTTTTTACCCTGTATCAGCCATCTTGCTGAACTCTCTCAATAGTTCTCGTAATGTATCTGTAACTTTTTTTTTCTATGTATACATCATGTAATCTATGAAGAATAACTGTTTTATTTATTCCTTTCCAACACTTAAAACTACTTTTTCTTCACCTTGTCATATGCATCTAGTACAATGTTGAATAAAAGTCATGGCAGAATTTTTGTAAATACCTTTCATCAGATAAGGAGTTTCCCTTCTAGTACTAGTCTACTAAGAGTTTTTCTCAGGAACATATAGTGCATTATTTAAACAGTGTCTGGAAGACACAAGCCTTGTACTCATCAAACAGTATGAAACTTAAACAGTGTCCCGTGGCACCTTTTAACCTGGTCCTTAGTTAAACATGGAATAGACTATTGTTTACAGATATACATATCTATTCTAACCTGGACAAACTACGTGAGCAGAAAGAGACTCTAGGTAGCCAGTTATCTATTTTTCCAGATATAAGAAAAAATAATGGTATTAAAAAGAATGAGGTATTTTTTAAAGGCCTTTAAGCTACAAGATCTTAATATGGTAAGAGCTTGGTTGTTTTTATCAGGATATCTATTTTCAGCAATGGAAGTGGCAATAAGGCAAAAAATACATATATATACGTAACCAACAGCGCTGTTATGTCTTCTCCAAATGTCCAGAAGGTGGCGGAAGAGAGCCACTTTAGACACTAAGAAGCTTTCAGCCTAACAGATTTTCTGCCTTCCTAAGGCCTAGTCGCTGAGTCAGAATCGACTAAATGGCAACGGGTTAGGTTTGGTTTTAAGGCCTAGTACCAATATGCGTTGTGCAGAGAGGTTGGACTATCCAGCCATTCTATCCTCACTGAGTTCTTTAACTTGTAGCCAGGGGTGGATTATCTAATAGGCAAGGTAAGCACAATGCTTACCTTGCTTACCAGATCATCTGTAGTGAACAGTTTTACATTTTTATTCTCCACATCAAAGATTCTGCTTCTCCGCTGGCATCCCTCTCTCTCCCAGCCCGACAGCACCTTCCTACAGAATCAAAGCCTCTTTTCAAATATATAATCCTTAACAGGCGTGGATGACCCAGTAAACAAGGTAAGCATGGGTTTACTTGTGCTTACTACTAATCTGTAGTGAAATTGTTTACTACAGATAATCTGGTAAGCAAGGTAAGCACCGTGCTTACCTTGCCTATTGGTTAATGCATCCCTGCTTGCAGCACTTCCAGGCAGAAGTAATCCTCACTAAAGTAGAAACCCTGGTGGTGTAGTGGTTAAGAGTTATGGCTGCTAACCAAAAGGTTGGCAGTTCAAATCCACCAGACATTCCTTGGAAACTGTATGGAGCAGTTCTACTCTGTCGTATAGGGTTGCTCTGAGTCGGAATTGACTCGATGACAGAGGGTTTGGCTTTGGTTTAAAGTGACATTAAGTAAGAGGCATTGTTCTGGAAGAAGCTGATAAAAGCTCTTAGCTCTAATGAAGAACATGGACACAATTCTGGTCCAGTTTGGATTCTTTTCTTCACTGATCCTCTGCTAGGTGTCTGAGCCCATTTCTGTCCTATGCCATCTGTCCTGAGACTGAAGGATTCCTTTATCAGGGCCGTTATTACTCATAGGAGCCCTGGTGATTTAGCATTTGGCTGCTTCTGTAAAGATTTACAGCCTTGGAAACCCTACAGGGCAGTTCTACTCTGTCCTCTAGGGTTGCTGAGTTGGAATCAACTCGACAGCAGTAGGTTTGGTTATTACTCATAGCAGAAAGTTTTTATCTTCTACCTATTCTCAGACATCTTTTTAAAACTGTATTCTAATCACACTGTGTTTAAGTGGGTTTACCATCTAATTCCAGAACATTTTCATCACCCCAAAAAAACAAAACAAAAAAAAACCCATTCCTCTCTCCCCTCAGCCTCTGGAAACCACTAATCTACTTTCTGCATCTATGAATTTGTCTCTTCTGGATATTTCATAGAAATGGTATCATATAATATGTGACCTTCAATATCTAGCTTCTCTCACTTAGCATAATGTTTTCAAAGTTCATTTGTGTTATGGCATGTGTCAATATATCATTCCCTTTTGTAGCTGAATTATATGCCATTATATGGATATTAAGGAGCTCCGGTGGAGTAGTGGCTAAGCACTCGCCTACTAACCGAAAAGGTCAGCAGTTGGAAGCCACCAGCTACTCCGCAGGAGAAAGATGTGGCAGTCGGCCTCTGTAAAGATTTACAGCCTTGGAAACCCTATGGGGCAGTTCTGCTCTGTCCTCGTAGTGTCTCTGTGAGTCAGAATTAACTCAACAGCAGTGGGTTTTTATAGGTACTTTTAAATTTCTTAATTCTTCTTTAACTCGTGGGTTGTTTAGCAGTGTGTATGTGTCTTTTTTTATTTCAAATGTGTTAACATTTTTAAAAATGTCTTTGCTATGAGTCGGAATCGACGGCAATGGGTATTAGCGTCTTGCTCAACTTACTGTAGTCAGAGAACAATGATCTGTATTCTTTAAAATTTGTCAAGGCTTGCTTATGGCAATTTCTGTAAATATTTTGTGTGTATTCTGTAATTCTTAGATACAAGAATCTATAAATTTCCTTTGAGTAAAGCTCATTAATTGTTTTATTAAGATATTTTTTATCCTTGACTATTTTTGTCTACATGATCTATCAATAGTCAAGAGACGTATATTAAAATCTCCCACTGTGATGAAGAATTTATTCATTTCTATTTGAAGTTCTATTAACTTTGCTCCAGATATTTGGAAACTTTATTATTATTATTTATTATTATTATTCTGCTATATCTTTTACTACAATTTTATTTTCAATCTTTGAATATCTTTACAATTTGGTTTTGTCTTTTGTAAACAAGCTGTATCTAATTTTTTTTGTTTTTGTTTTTCCTTTATTCAATCTGATCATCTCTGCTTTTTTTGGCAAGTTCAGTTCATTTACGTTTATTTAATTTTTTTAATGTATTTTCACCTGTTTGAAAACTTATTCTTTCAACTTCTTACATTTTTAATTGTTACATTCCTTTTTAAATTTTATGTTTATATTTTTACTCGAATAACACAAGAATTTTAGTATACTCTCATATCACCTGGTCTTCTTCAACTCTTTCTTATCGGGCATCCTTGGAAACCCTATGGGGCAGCTCTACTCTGTCCGGTAGGGTCGCTATGAGTCGGAATTGACTCAACAGCAAAGGGGTTGGTTTTTTGGTTTTATCATGTTAACATTATCTGAAATTTTTATTACAAGTTATTTTTCTTCTTCTTCTCTTTGGTCTTATCTATATTTTTAAGGGCAGAAAAATTTACTGACGTTCTTGATCACCTTTATTTTTCTCATTTCTTTCAGCCTATCCTGGAATGGTTTTTCCCGTTTGAATTCTCTATCCAAAGTTGTTTTCAATGTGTAACAAATGTCTGAGCCCTTATGCTTAATAATATTGTTGTCATGCCTTTACATTTTAATGATAGTTTGGCTGAATATAAAATTCTTTTCCTTCAAGACTTCAACAATATTGGTTTTGTTTGTTTTTTGCAACCTGCTTTCTTGTTGACAGTTTTGATATCAACTTGACTTTTGTTGGCTTTCTTTTGGCAAACTGGTGCTCATCAGGTATCTTGAGTTGTGAGTTTGTATTCTCCAGAGAGTGTTGGATACACTGCCTGTAAAATGCATAAGGGAAGGGAAGGTCCATAGTCCAGACCCAATTTTGTCTCAGGCCTTGGGAAGAGAGGAGAGGCAAGGGGAGGATAAACCTTAGAGGGGCACCAGAAAAACATGTTATTACTCCTTTCCTTTCTCAGATCTCCTCAGGTCAGAGGTTTAACCCTCAAAGTCCCTCCCCAACTCTCTGAAATAAAGCAGCACGAGGAGGAGAGGAGGAGGTTCTCCTCAGATTGTCATCTGTCAGCGTTGTGGGTTTGGAGGAGAGGAGTGGGAAAGTGACTGCCCCCAGGAGCCATTCTGCACCTGTTTTCCTCATCTCTCCCACACGCAGGCTTCGTGCAGTAGCCTGATTTTACTGCTGAGGACAGCTGCACCAATAGAGTCTCCGCAGGTGTGGGGCTGGCAGTGATTATGCTAAGGAAAAGCAAGGGGGGAAAGAGCTAGTTCTGTTAGGCTCACTCTCTTTTTTCTTTCCCTGCCCAATCTTTCACCATTTATTTTTCTCCTTTTCTGTCTCTCTCACTCTCCCTGAAAATTAAATGTCTTTCCAATGATAATGATCTTCCCCTGACTGTGGTCTGTCAGGAAACCTGCCACCTTTTTTAATCCCTTCAGATTCTCTAGAATCAGCCATGCAGGGAGAATCTCCACCTAGGAAGGGGAGGCAGGTTTCCTGACTAGCGCTTGCCTTCATTTCACCATCTTCTTGTGGAGGTCTCTGTTGAATCACAGCTGCCACTTCTCTGCTGACCTCAGGGAGACTTGGCTTGTGTATGGACTCTGAGCCAGTCCTTTAAACCTTTCAGCATCATCTATCTCTGACAAGGCTTAGATGTCCAAATAAAACTTTCCTGAGGGCCAGGGGATGACAGAAGGGGATTAAATAATACAACATGTAACCAGATGTTTTTGTTTACAAGATACGGCTTTTTTTCTGATGCTCACACGCTTCATCCCATCCTTGTTCCTGGACCGTCTTCAGGTAATTGATGCCATTCTATCACACGCTCACTTGGAATTTCACCCTAAGCATCTGCCCCATCCAAATCTAGATCCTAAAGAGGACAGCTAAGCAAGACACAGGTTTTGCTCCTTCCCTCCTTTCTTTCCTCCCATCCTGCCTTCCTTCTTTCTTTCCCTCCTAATTCTGTTTTTTTTCCTCTCACCAGCCTATTCCTTGGATTATTTCTACAGGGTCCCTTTGGAGAGATTCTGCCTTCGTACTAGGATAAAGCTTACTGGTTAAAACAGTATAATTGTCTGCTGAAACACAGAAATATCAACATTCATCTAAGAGGCAAGAAGATGGTGAATTTGAAAGCACCTCCTTCTTAAAACAGAACTACCTTTGGAGAAAAACAGGACTCCATTAAACATTCTCAGAGCTACAGTCACTCAGGAAAACTTTATGCCTGTTTGACAATTTTATGACTTCACAGAATTCCTCTGGAAGTAGGATTCAAGAAGCCTTTGCCCCGGAATGTTGGATCACATTGCTTATAATCTACAACTGGCTTTCCATTCCCTGGGATGAGACAGGTGGTGCTTATAGACTCTGGACAACAATCCTTTACCTACCAAGGTAGAGAGTTTGAGGGACTGGAATGGAGCAAAGGAAAGCAGGAAGAGTAGATGAAGAGTTTCAAAGGACCTTTCTTACACCCACAAATACTAAGCAAACAAAAGAGGTATCATGAATGTCAGACAAATCACTTTAGGAGGGATGTTTTCACACACTAATTACACTCACACACATCTAGGCACTCCTAAATATCCGTTGCCTTCGAGTCTAGTATGACTTGTAACGACTCCATGGGACAGAGTAGAACTGCCCCATAGAGTTTCCAAGGCTGTAATGTTTACAGAAGCAGACTGCCACATCTTTCTTCCGTGGAGAGGCTGTTGGGTTTGAACACCCAAGCTTTTGGCTAGCAGCGAAGCACTTAACCATTGTGCCATCAGGGCTCCTTGCACTCCTAAATACCCACCTGAGAATATTTTATAGACACATAGAATTCAGATTTTACCAAAGCCAGTTAGCCAGCCTATATGCTAAATGCTCCATTCTCGATGGCAATGAATTTTTTTTTTTTGGAAGCAATATACTAAATACTCTACATAGGTTATCTCCTACATATCTATGTATGAATTAAGAACTTTCTGAATTTTAATAAAGTGTATAGGAGCCCTGGTGATGCAATGATCACTGCTAACCAAAAGATAAGTAGTTCGAACCCACCAGCGGCTCTGCAGGAGAAAATACCTGGTGATCTGTTCCCGTAAAGATTATAGCCTAGGAAACCCTATGTGACAGTTCTACTCTGTCTTATGCGGTCACTATGGGTTGGAATCAACTTGTCAGAACACAATAACAACAATGATATATTGTATATGCTCGATAGTATGGAAAGCTGTCAACAAGATCTGCAGCAACACAATGTAATCAAATAAACTTATATATCTTAAGTGAAATATATGAATATTTATACTAAATGAGATAGAGACTGTAAGTAGCCTCAAATCTAGCTATTTTTGATTGCATGTCAGACATTATATTTACTAAATTGTTGATGAAATCAATTTGATAGTTAAAATGATGTTATCATCCTCCAGAGGTGAGTTATACTTGCTTCTGTCAGGAGTCTTGGATGACCAGACCTCAGAGTACTTGGAGAATGAACATTTTAGCTAGCTCCTTAATTCAGTATGAGAATGAGATTATTCAAATCTAACTCATAGCAACCCTATAGGACAGAGTAGAATTGCCCCATAAGGTTAGTGTTTTAGGCTGGGTTCTGTAGAGAAACAAAACCAATAAAGAGTATAAATATATAAAGAGAGAGATTTATATCAAGGAAATGGTTCTTGTGATTGGAGAGACTGGAATGTCCCAAGTCCTTGGGTCAGGTAGAGGCTTCTCCTGATTCATGTAGCCACAGGGGCTGGTGAACCCAAGATCAGCAGGTCAGAGAACAGTGCTGTTGCTCACAGACTGCAAAGATCAACAGATCCCCAGATCGGCAGGCAAGACCACAGGTAAGCTGTTAGCTCAAGTCCCAAGAACTGGAGGTCAGACAAACAGAAGCCAGCTACAGGATTCCGAGTGAGCAAAAGACACGAGCCTTGCTAGAATGTCCGCTTATATTTGATGCAGGCCACACGCCCAAGGAACCTCTTTTCAACTTATTGGCTACTCACAGCAGGTCCCGTTATGGGAGTAATCACAATATCATACAATTGCCAAACCACTAAGAATCATGGCCCAGCCAAGTTGACACACAATCTTAATCATCACAGTTAGTAAGGGCCTATCTACTTCTAATTCATGGTTAGTCCTTGGTGCATCCTTCTGAGGTCCCAGCCCAAAGTAAGGAGTCTATATCAGGCCCATCCCCCTTGTACAACCTTTGACTCCAGTCACTTTTCCACTCACCCTGGGAGGCTGTCAAAAGCACCTCTCATCATATTAGCCACCTCCTTCAGAATCCGCAATTGCTTCCCAGGTAAAATTATCTAGGGTAAAAAAGCCTGGCTTACTTCCTTGTCCACCATTTTTTCCAGGTCTTAGCTCAGTAGTTCTTCTAGCCCTTAAATGCCTTCACTACCACTTGTATGTCAGTTTGTCATACTATGGTGGCTTGCCTATTGCTGTGATGCTGGAAGCTATGCCACTGGTATTTCAAATACCAACAGGGCACCCATGGTGGACGGGTTTCAGCAGAGCTTCTAGACTAAGACAGACTAGGAAGAAGGACCTGGCAGTTTACTTTTGAAAAAAATTAGCCAGTGAAAACCTTATGAATAGCAATGGATCATTGTCTGATATAGCGCTGGAAGATGAGCCCCTCAGGTTGGAAGGCACTCCAAATATGACCGGGGAAGAGCCGGCTCCTGAAAGTAGAGTCAACCTTAATGACGTGGATGGAGCAAAGCTCTCGGGACCTTCATTTGCTGATGTGCCATAACTCAAAATGAGAAGAAACGGCTGCAAACCCCCATTAATAATCAGAATATGGAATGTATGAAGTATGAATCTAGGAAAACTGGGAGTCATCAGAAATGAAAGGGTACGCATAAAGATCAAAATCCTAGGCATTAGTGAGCTGAAATGGACTGGTGTCGGCCATTTTGAATGTAACAATCTTATGGTCTACTATGCCGGGAATGACAAATTGAAGAGGACTGGTGTTGCATTCATTGTAAAAAAGAACATTTCAAGATCTATCCTAAAGTACAATGCTGTCAGTGATAGAATAATATCCACATGTCTACAGGGAAGACCAGTTAATAAGACTATTATTCAAATTTACCCACCAACCACTAAGGTCAAAGATGAAGAAATTGAATATTTTTACCAATTTCTGCAGTCTAAAATTGATCAAACATGCAATCAAGATACATTGATAATTACTAGTGATTGAAATGGGAAAGTAGGAAACCAAGAAGGATCAATAGCTGGAAATTGTGGCCTTGGTGATAGAAATGATGCTGGAGATCACATGATAGAATTTTGCAATACTAACAACTTCATTGCAAATACCTTTTTTCAACAACATAAACGACGACTATACAGATGGCAAGGAATCAGATCGACTACATCTGTGGAAAGAGACGATGAAAAAGCTCAACATCATCAGTTGGAACAAGGACAGGGGCTGACTGTGGAACAGACCATCAATTGCTCATATGCAAGTTCAAGATGAAGCTGAAGAAAGTTAGAACAAGTCCATGAGAGCCAAAATATGACCCTGAGTATATAACACCTGAATTTAGAGACTATCTTAAGAACAGATTTGACACATTGAACACTAATGACCAAGACCACATGAGTTGTGGAATGACATCAAGGACATCATACATGAAGAAAGCTAAGAGGTCATTAAAAAGACAGGAAAGAAACAAGAGACCAACATGGATGTCAGAAGAGACTCTGAAACTTGATCTTGAACATAGAATAGCTAAAGCAAACATAAGAAATGATGAAGTAGAAAAGCTGAACAGAAGATTTCAAAGTGCAGCTCAAGAAGACAAAGTAAAGTGTTAAATGAAATGTGCAAAGACGTGGAGATAGAAAACCAAAAGGGAAGAACATGCTCGGCATTTCTCAAGCTGAAAGAACTGAAGAAAAAATTTAAGCCTTGAGTTGCAATATTGAAGAATTCTACCTGGAAAATATTAAACAATGCAGGAAGCATCAAAAGAAGATGGAAGGAATACACAGAGTCACTGTACCGAAAAGAATTGGTCAGTGTTCAACCATTTCAGCAGGTAGTATATGATCAGAGAACTGGTGGTACTGAAGGAAGAGAACCAAGCTGCACTGAAGGCATTGGGGAAAAACAAGGCTCCAGGAATTGACGGAATACCAACTGAGATGTTTCAGTGGATGGATGCAGTGCTAAAGGTGCTCACTCATCTATGCCAAGAAATTTGGAAGACAGCTACCTGGCCAATCGACTACAAGAGATTCGTATTTGTGCCCATCCCAAAGAAAGGTGATTCAACAGAATGTGGAAATTATTGAACAATATCATTAATGTCACACACAAGTTTAATTTTGCTGAAGATCATTCAAACGCGGTTGCAGCAATACATAGACAGGGAACTGCCAGAAATTCAAGCCAGATTCAGAAGAGAACGTGGAAAGAGGGATATCATTGCTGATGTCAGATGGATCTTGACTGAAAGTAGAGACTATCAGAAAGATGTTTACCTGTGTTTTATTGACTATGCAAAGACATTTGACTGTGTGGATCATAACAAATTATGGATAACATTGCAAAGAATGGGAATTCCAGAAAACTATGCTCATGAGGAACCTGTGCATGGACTAAGAGGCAGTCATTTGAACAGAACAAGGGGACACTGTGTGGCTTAAATTCAAGAAAGATGTGCATCAGAGTTATATCCTTTCACCATACTTATTCAATCTGTACGCTGAGCAAATAATCCAAGAAGCTGGACTATATGAAGAACTTGGCATCAGGATTGGAGGAAGACTCATTAACAACCTGCAATATGCAGATGACACAACCTTGCTTGCTGAAAGTGAAGAGGACTAGAAGCACTTACTGATGAAGATCAGAGACCACAGCCTTCAGTATGGATTACACCTCAACATAAAGAAAACAAAAATCCTTACAACTGAACCAATAAGCAACATCATGAGAAACAGAGAAAATATTGAAGGTGTCAAGGATTTCTTTTTACTTGAATCCACAATCAACACCCATGAAAGCAGCAGTCGAGAAATCAAACGATGTATTGATTGGCCATATCTGCTACAAAAGGCCTCTTTAAAGTGTTAAAAAAGCAAAGATGTCACTTTAAGGACTAAGGTGTACCTGATCCAAGTCATGGTGTTTTCAATTGCCTAATATGCATGTGAAAGCTGGACAATGAAAAAGGAAGACCGAAGAATTGATGCCTTTCGATTATGGTGTTGGCAAATAATGTTGACTATACCATGAACTGCCAGAAGAACAAACACATCTGTCTTGGAAGAAGTACAACCAGAATGCTCCTTAGAAGCAAGGATGGTGAGATTTCATCTCACATAGTTTGGACATGTTATCAGGAGGGATCAATCCTTGGAGAAGGACATCATGCTTAGTAAAGTAGAGGGTCAGTGAAAAAGAGGAAGACCCTCAACGAGATGGATTGACACAGTGTCTTCAACCATGGGCTCAAGCATAACGATGTGGGGATGGCACAGGACCAGGTGGTGTTTCGTTCTGTTGTACGTAGGGTCACTATGAGTAGGAACTGACTCAATGGCACCTAACAACAGTAACAGTATGTGTGTGTGTGTGTGTGTGTGTGTGT
>NW_004443938.1:37102022-37109857 GCF_000243295.1 Trichechus manatus latirostris
CAGTAACAGTATGTGTGTGTGTGTGTGTGTGTGTGTGTGTGTATATATATATATATATATATTTTTTTTTTTTCTTGAAGGCATTGTTGCTGTTAGGTGCTATCAAGTCGATTCTGCTCCATTCCCACAATTGTTGCCTTTTTCATTTCTGACTTTCCCATTCCAATTGCCAGTAATTATCAATGGCTCTTGATTGCATTTTTGATCAATTTCCAACTGCAGAAGTTGGTAAAAATCTTCAATTTTCTCATATCTGGCTTTAGTAGTTGATATACATACATACGTATATATCCAGATAAATAGCATATACTTAAAAGCTTTTGCACAGCACCTAGTATTTTCAGTGCTTAAGAATTAGTGTATAATTTGGACCAGAAAGAAAAGAACTACACAGAGAAATTCTATTTGTGAAATAGCCCATATAATTTAGTCTGAGAAGTGACAAAAGGCATTTGTTTTGGTTTTTTTGGAGGGGAGAATCAATCATTTTTATTGTACATACAGTTTCATATATATATATTTTTAGGTTTAAGCATTTTGTTTAGGTTTTAGAAATACTTTTATAGTAAAAGTTCTTTTTCCACATCTCTGTATATATTTATGATTGTTTAATTAGTTTTATTTTTTTTTATCTTTTGAAATAATTTCAAGGAATCATACAAAGGACTTTTGTATGTTCTTCTCCCAGATTTAACAATTGCTAACATTTTATAATTGTTGCATTTTGTTTACCATTTTCTCTCTCCGTAACCCTGTACTGTCCAGTATGATAGCCACTAGCTACATAAGGCTCTTGAGCACCTGAAGTGCGGCTAGTGTAACTGAGGAACTGAATTTTTTATTTTATTTAATTTAAATATAAATTTAAAAACTGATAACTGATTCAATTATTGGAAAAAATTTAAGTATATTTGGAAGAACTTGGTTATGTGAATCTACTTTTTCAAGTTGTTAATTTTATGACATCAAAATACAGAGGAAATATTTCTGGTAAAAATTCAGCAACCAAATAGAGATATGCTGTAAGTATAAAGTATACACTAGATTTTAAAGTTTTAGTATAAAAAAAGAGTGTAAAATTACTAATTTTTTATATTGATTACATTCTGAAATGAAAATATTTGGGGTATATTGAGTTAAATAAATTATATTATTAAAATTAATTTCACTTATTTGTTTTGACTTTTTTTAACATGGCTATTTAAAATTACATATGTGCCTCACACTATATTTCTATTGGGAAGTGTTACTCTATCCATTTGAGAGTGAGTTGCAAATATTCTGCTCCTTTATCCCTAAATATTTTAGCATACATTTCCCAAGCAGCAAAGGGATGTTTACATACCCCTATGATATCAGTTTTCTGTTTGCGCTATAGATTTTGAAGTAGAAAAGATAAATGAATCTGCCATTCATAATGACATTTTTTTAAGCAAGAATCTGGCTAGAGGCAAAAGTGACATCTGCAGAATCTCCATTTCACTGCAAATGTAAAGTATTCCACATATTCAGTGAAGAGCTGAGGGCTTATAGCCAAAAAAGGAAAAAAAAAAGTGTAGAAATTCTTCTTCTGGATCTGAAGTCCTCGAGGAAGGCAATAACTTGGAATTTTCTACACCAACTGCAATTTCTTCCCATGTTGCTTATAAACATGGTCATTCTAAAAAGGAATGCCCTCTTAAAAATTATTTATCAAAAACAGGATAATAAGCAAAGGGAAGCAGAGTTGAGAGAGGCAGAGAAGGGGAGAACCCTGATACCCTTTAAGCCTCTGAATCAGTTGTGTCTGATGCTGGTTGTCCCCTGTTCTTTTGACTTACAATAAATCAGTAAATTCGTTGAATTGGAAAAAATTACTTATCAAAGATTTTTAATGTACATGAAGCTTACCTACTTACCCTGTTGGCTCACGTGTCCATAACAGAGGAAAACAGATGGCTATAAAACAGTGTTTTCAGAACATACCAAGTTTTGAAAGCCTCCAGCATTTTACAGCTAGGAAGAATTCCAGTCCTAAAAAAACGTGGAGTAACAAAACAGACTTCATCCAGACTGAAGAAATTTGGTCTCAAAGAAGTAAAAAGAAGCCGACTGTGTGTAAAGGTGTGCTTGTATGGGCATGCTTTTTGCAGTCATGCTCTAGGTGCAGGAAGTAGGCTGCTACACCTTCTGATGGAGAGACTCTGTTCTCAAAGGTTGGGGGTGGAGGGCTTACAGATCTTTACTGTGGTTAGGCAGTGCCACAGGCACTGATATTTTAATATTGTGGATGGACCACCAGGAGATAGATGGACACCAAGGTGAGCACCTGGTCCCTCCTGATAACGTGTCCAAAATATGGAAAGCAGTAAGAAACCACCAACTGAAGGACAAGGGGAAGCCGAACAGAAGGCAAAGCCATTCTTGGAAAGAGCAAAGAAGTAGAAAAAAATCATTATTTTATTTTGGAAAGTGAAGATCAAATGTGTTTTTGTGTGTGTGTGAAATTGTGTTTTTACTGGGGTATAGGAGATGTATTGGGAAATGTCACCTTGGGTATACACCCACCAAGGGAATGTCCATTCTAAACTTTCTGGAATGGTTTTTAACTTTTTTCTTTTTCTTGGAGTTGCTGTTCTTGCTGTTAGTTAGCAGTCTTTTCAGGTCCACTGCTGATTGGCTGAAGAGAATTTCCTCTTTTTCTTGGGACACTGTGGTGTTAGCTTGTTCCTCTTTGGGGAAAGATTTCTTTCTTCTGGGGACACTTGAGCTGCCAGCTGTCTTCAAAATCACTACCACCCAGCAGCCCCTTGGAAAAAGATTTCTTTTTCTTGTATTTGAGGGGAGCAGAGAGAGATGGGTGTCTTAGTCTGGATTCTCTAGAGAAGCAAAACTGGTAAGTATAAATATATATACAGAGAGAAATTTATATCAAGGAAATGACTCATGTGGTTGTAAGACTGGAACGTCCCAAGTCCGCGGATCAGGATAGAGGCATCTCCTGATTCACATAGCCACAGGGGCTGGTGAACTCAAGATTGGCAGGTCAGAGAGCAAAGCTCTTGCTCACAAGCTGCAAAGACCGACAAATCCCAAGATTGGCAGGCAAGACCACAGGTAAGTTGCTAAGTCCCGAGAACCAGAGGTCAGATGAACAGTAGCCAGCTGCAGGATCCAAAGTGAGCAAAAGACATGAGCCTTGCTAGAATGTCCACTTATATTTGATGCAGGCCACACACCCAAGGCAACTCCCTTTCAACTGATTGGCTACTCACAGCAGATCCCATGATGGAGGTGATCACATTATATCAAATCTCATCATGAAAGTGATCACAACATCATATGACTGCCACAACAGTGAGAATCATTGCCCAGCCAAATTGAAACACAACCTTAACCATCACAGATGGGTCTTCTATTCCATTCTCCTGGGAGCCTCCTGGGGCTTTTGTTTTTTCTTCTTTAGGGGTCTTTCACCAATCTGCTCACATTCATCAGGAGTACTATTGTTCTTTTCTGAAGACAAGAGTCCAACTGCAGCCAATTGTTTATTTTCCTTCTTAAAGAATTTTTTCTTCTGTTTCTCTGGTTTCCTAGTAATCTCAGCAGCTGCTGCTTCTGCCTGAACCACTGCCTCCCTCATGACATCCAGATTCTCTTGCAGAATTTCTCCAGTCTCATAAAAGGACAGCTGCTCCTTGACTTGCTCTTGAAGGTTTTCCCCAAATACATTTATGGGCACCTCGGAGAAGCAACCAATTTGTAAGACCATACGGAATTTGTTTGCCAGGTATCAGGAGATGCAGCCTTTGCTCTTGGAAGCTAGTCAGCCAATGAAGGTGGAGTGGAAAATGAGACACACATGGTGTTGCCATGAGTCAGAATCATCTTGACGGCAACTAACAAGAATAACAACAACCCCTTGTCTTCAGGACTCTGGAAATTTTATCCCACTGCTGGACTCTGGGTTAAATGTAGTTTTGAAGATAAGTCACAAAAGAGCAAAATGGTCATGGAGGGGGTACTTCTGGGCAACATGGTGCTATAGGCAGAAGCACTACGCCGTCCCTCCACAGCAAAGATCTGAAAAACTAAGCCAAACAGAGAAAACAACAATCCTGAAACCCTAAGCATCAAATGAAGACATACAGAACTCAGCTAAGCACCGAATGGAATAAGAAACTGACAGAGAACAGACAGTGAAGGAAGATACATGCAGAGGTCCCGTATCAGCTAATGCAGCATGGATCAGCCATCTTGGACTCCTATCAGAGATCAGCAAACGGGGTACAAGAAAGCAGCTTCACAGAGCCTCCAGCAGGAGACAGAACAACTGGTAACCAGCGATATATGTTTTCCCACCCCCCACCCTTCTTCACCCCCACTTGGCCTGCTCTGCTTCCTGCAGTCAGTCTCTTGGCCAAGAAGCACCACCTTTACTCCAGTGTCACTTGCGTTCCACCCGCCCGCACTGGCCGGCTCCCTAAGTGCCATTTGTTGGCTGCTGCTGTTGCTTTTTCTCGCTTCTTTAGATTTCTTCCTTAACTCTCACCACTGCCTTCTCCTTTCTCTCAAATACCTGGCTCCATGCGCCATCTTTGCTTCTTCCTGAAAGGCTGAGAGATGCCACTCGAATGTGAAACTGCATCCTGGCCTGTGCTGCCACATTGGTGGGATCCTGGGGCTTTTTGTTTGTTTGTTTTGAATTGTTTGTTTGTTTGTTTTCTTCTTCTTTTCTTGAATTTGGAGCCCATTCTAGCTGGACATGCAGAGGGATCCCTGAGGGCATTTCTTTTTCTTGTTTTTTTTTGAGGGGGGGCTTTTTTTCTGTTTTTCTTTGTGGGTTTTTATTGGTTATTTTTTGTTTGTTTTGTTTTCTTTTCCCTCTTTTTCCCTTTTTGTCTTTCTTCATTACTCAGTTTCTCATCTCTCTATACTTTCCTTCTCTTCCTGTCTCCTGAATACCTGGTACTGAGTGACACCTCTACCCCTTCTAGCCAGGCTGTACGCCACGAACTGGAAGCAACTTTCCCAGACCTCACAGCTGCACTGGAGGGATCCCTGGGAGATTTCTTTTATTCTTTCTTTCTAATTTTTATTTATTGATTTCTTTTCTTTATTTTTTTCTTCATTTTTTTCTTCCTCTCCTTTTTGTTTTCGTCCATTTCATAGTTTCTCATCTCTCCACTCCAATGGCAAGCTCCCCTAGCACTCTTTTTTGTTTGTATGTTTTTGGCTCCTGTTCCTCTCTGCTCTCTCCCATACCCATCTTAGCCCCACACATCACAGTATCCCCCCTCTATCCTGCCTACCTGCACCGTGTGGTGAACGTCACACCACCAAGCAGCCCAAGCATAGCCTACTGGAACCTGCCCTGCACTGATTACCAGCCTGCCCTGGTGGCCATAGTAAGTGCCACAAACCATCCATCCCAGCAACTCCTCTTCAGCTAGACCTGTCCTGCTGTACCATACCTGAGTGAATGACCCTGCCAATTGGAGAAGGAGGGGAAAAGTATCGTGCCCAAAGACGAGCAAACAACGAGGAACATACAGCCCGCCTGCTCAGACATAGTCAAATAAAACAAAAAAGCAGGATGAAACAAACAAATCTACAATCAATAAACAAGGAAAATAACTACCAAATGCCCCAAAAGACAGCAGACAATATCAAAACATTTACAAAAACAGGACAGGATGGTTCCAGTAGGTATCCAAAATGAAATACCAGATGACTTTCCAGTAGAAGAAAAGGCACTAGAACTACCTGATAGGGAATTCATATCTCTAATACTCAGAATTATCCAAGAGTTGAAGCAAAAAGCAGACAAAAATGAAAAAATAGACAAATTCAGGGAAAAGGCAGGCAAATTCATGGACAATACAGACAAAAAAAAAATGGAAGAATTCACGAAAATAATGCAGGAACAAAATGCCAAAATAAATTCACAATTAGAAATCCTACAAAACCAACAATTATAAATCCAAAAGATAATAAGATTTCAGAAATGGACAGTGTCATAGAAGGGCTGAGGAGCAGGATTGAAACAGAGGAAGACGGGATCAGTGAAATTGAAGACAAACACTTGGATACAACTCTGTTTGAGGAAAAATCAGAAAAAATAATGAAGAAAAACGAAGAGACCCTGAGAATTATGTGGGATACAATCAAAAGCAAAAATTTTCAAGTGATCAGGGTTCCAGAACAGGGGGAGAAAACAGAAAGCACAGAGTGGATCATTGAAGAACTGCTGACAGGAAACTTCCCCAATATCATGAAAGATGAAAAGTTGGCCATCCAAGAAGCTCAACGAACCTGAAAAGAAAATCACCAAGGCATATCATAATCACACTTGCCAAAACTAAGGACAAACAAAGAATCCTGAGAGCAGCTCATAAAAAACAAAAAGTCACATACAGAGAAGAAACAATAAGACTAAGCTCAGATTATTCAGCAGAAACCATGCAGACAAGAAGGCAATGGGATGACATGTTTAAAACCTTGAAAGAAAACAATTGCCAGCCAAGAATAATATATCCTGCAAAACTCTCATTCAAATATGATGGTGACATTTCCAGATAAACAGAAATTAAGGGAATATGTAAAAACCAAACCAAACTTACAAGAATTATTAAAGGGAGTCCTTCAATCTGAGAACAAATAACATCTCACAGGCTGAATCTAGGACGCAGGATCGTACCAGTCAGATACTAATCTAGGAAATGAACTCTTAAGGACTATCCAAAACCAAAAGAAATACAACAGGGAATCAGAGCAGTTAATCTGTAAATGACAACAATATCAGAACAATAAAAGAGGGAATAAACAGTGTAGGTATAGAACCTGCTAATGGAGAGGAAGGCAAGGTAATACCAAGTAATAACAGACTACTTCAAACTTAGAAAGATAAAGGTAAATTTCACAGTAACCACAAAAAAAGTTAACAAACCTACTCACCAAAATAAACAGGAAAAACATAAAGTTTCAGTAAACACATAACATACAGAAACAAAAGAAATGAAAACAAATCCACAAACGAAAGGAATTCCACAAAGGTGAGTAAGAGGAACAAAGAAAAAGTCAGCACCACAGAAGAAACTACTACAAAATGACAGCAATAAACTCACACCTATGAAAAATTACACTGAATGTAAATGGCCTAAATGCACCCATAAAGAGATGGATAGTGACAGAATGGATAAAAAAAACAGGATCCATCATACGCTGTCTACAAGAGACACACCTTAGAAACAAAGATGTAAATTTATTAAAAATCAAAGATTGGAAAAAATATATATCCAGCAAACAACTACCAAAAAAGAGCAGGAGTGGCAATACTAATCTCAGATAAAATAAACTTTAAAACAAACTCCACCATAAAAGACAAAGAAGGACACTATATAATGATTAAGGGGATGATCCATCATGAAGACATAACCATAATAAACGTCTATGCACCCAATGACAGGGCTCCGAAATACATAAAAAAAACTCTAATACCACTGAAAAGAGAAATTGACAGTTCCACAATAATAGTAGAAGACTTCAACACGCCACTCTCAGTAAAGGACAGAACATTTAAAAAGAAACTAAGCAAGGATGCAGAAGACCTAAAGGGCACAATCAGTCAACTTGACTTCATAGACATATATAGAACACTCCAGCCTACAGCTGCAAAGTACACATTCTTTTCCAATGCACATGGAACGTTCTCCAGAACAGATCACATCTTAGGCCACAGAGCAATCCTCAACAAGATCCAAAACGCTGAGATAATACACAGTATCTTCTCTGACCACAAAGCCATAAAGGTAGAAATTAACAACAGAAAGAGCAAGGAAAAAAAATCAATTACA
>NW_004443938.1:37113900-37122716 GCF_000243295.1 Trichechus manatus latirostris
GCTTAATTGGCATAACACAGTTTATAAAGACAATGTTCTACATTCTACCTTGGTGAGTAGCATCTGGGGTCTTAAAAGCTTGTGAGCAGCCATCTAAGATACTCCACTGGTTTCACCCCTTTGGGAGCAAGGGAGAATGAAGAGAACAAGACACAAGGAAAAGATTAGTCCAAAGGACTGATGGACCACAGCTACCACGGCCTCCACCAGATTGAGTCCAGTACAGCTAGATGGTGCCCGGCTACCACTGCTGACTACTCTGACCAGGATCACAACAGAGGGTCCTGGAAAGAGCTGGAGAAGGATGTAGAACAAAATTCTAACACACAAAAAAAGACCACATTTACTGGCCTGCCAGAGACTGCAGAAACCCTGAGACTATGGCCCCCGGATACCCTTTTAGCTCAGTGGTGAAGTCACTCCCGAGGTTTACCATTCAGCCGCGGATTGGACAGCCCCATAAAACAAAACAGGACTAATGAGGTACAGCAGCCCAGGGACAAGGACTAGAAGGCAGGAGGGGATAGGAAAGCTGGTGATAGGGAACTCCAGGTTGAGAAAGGACAGTGTTGACATGTCGTGAGGTTGTTGACCATTGTCATAGGGCAATATGTGTACTAACTGTTTAATGAGAAGCTAACTCTGTTCTGTAAACCTTCATTTAAAGTACAAAAATGAAAAGAATTGTCTATGTGAGATCAAATTGACAACAGCAACTCAAAAGGTTTGATGGGAAGCCTAGGGGGCAGTGAGTTGAAGATAATGGTGATGGAATAATTTGGAAAAGGATAGTGAGAATAGCAGCACAACTGGAAGAACGTAATCGATGTCACTGAATTGTACATGTAGAAATTTTTGAAATGGTATGTCTTTGGCTATGTATATTTTCACCAAAAAAGAAAAAAGGTTATCCAAGGTTGAGAAGGGAGAATGTTGACATGTTGTGGGTTTGTTAACCAATGTCATAAAACAATATGCCTACTGACTGTGTAATGAGAAACTATTTGTTCTGTAAACCTTCACCTTAAGTATAATTTTAAAAAAACTAAATAAAAGGATGTGGGGGGGGGGAAGAGCAAATTAGGCAAGGAGAGGTAGATATTCTGTTTTATTTTGGTGAAAGTTTAAAGATTTACTTGCGGGTAACAATAGTACAGTATATATAACTAAGGTCCTTGCATTGACATAGGGACTCTGAAGTGTCAGCTGTGGTGAATTCCAAGACCCAAGGGTTAGTGTTAAGTCTAAGGCAGGACTGGAAAATTCTCTCTGTAAAGGGCCAGGTATTAAATATTTTAGGTTTTGCAGGCCATATGGTCTCTGTTAAAACTATGAAACTCTGCTGTTGTAGTCAAAAGCAGTCATGGACAATACTTAAATGAATGTGCATGGCTGTGTTCCAATAAAACTTTATTTACCAAAACAGACCATGGGCCACCCCTGCTACAAGGCAACCTCTAGGTTGGAATTAGCCTTATTTATTTATTTAAAAAAAAAATTCCAATATCATTCCCCTCATTCTAGTCCTCAAAAAGCCTGAATAATAAAGACCAGGTCACACCTCTTTTCCAGGATGCCCAGTAACCACTCCTCCCAACCCCCCCCCCCCATCTGTCACTGGATCCTAGAGCAGGTTGCTTTCCGTAGAGTGGAATGGACTGAGCCCAAGACAGCAGCACTGTTGAGCAGTCAGCTGAGCAAGGGCTGAGGCAGTGCTGCCTTTAATCCATTTCCTTCACAGAGAACAAAGAGACATTGCTGGTGACAATGGCCAGCAGGGGGTATGGAGGTGCAACTGACTGCTGGCCCTTTGTGCTGATTACCTAATGAATTTTCGACTCAAAGTGTGAAAGTTAGTGAGAAAGCTCTGCCTGTGATCAGCAAATGGAGTTGACCCCCACTGGACACTGGAGTACCATCTCATCTGTCTTTCCAGAATGAACTGTAAAGGCATTCTGAACAGTGTGTTTTTACAGAAAAATCATTCCTAAAGCCATATAGATTAAAATGAGACGGGATTTGTGACTTTAACTACACAAGTAGGCAAAAAAGAAAAAACCAAAAACCTCTCAAGTCTTTAAGGGTGTCCTACTTTGCTTCAGAAGTCTCTCTTTATCTTCAAACACCCTTCCCCTAATTTCTCACCCATAGCCTCTTCTCAAGCACTGCTACCTAGTATTGCACCACCCTCCCTCTGGCTCTCCTTACTGTAGAAGGAGCTACTATAGATCTTTTCTTAAGCCGTTAACTCTAAATATTGGTGAATGCTGAGAGTGGCTTTTCTCTTTCTACTCCTCACTGGCTCTAAAAGGAAGAGGGGTGGGTTGTGGTCCCATGCAGATGTGGGGCGGAGGTGGCAGAAGGAGATGATGAGTGGTCAGATTTCTGTTCAATCTCCACCAGTGAGGGCTGCAGCCAATCTTCCCCTCCCCTGGAGTAATGAGTAACATAAGGGTATACACACCTGTCACTACATGTATGAATTTTTTTCTATTATCTATTTCTATCATATTCCTCCTATTAACATGACTTTGCTCCTATACTCTAAGAAATAACAGTACTAGCCTATTGTGTTAAGAAGTATTGATTCTTTCCAGAGCTTAGCATCCTTCTTTCCAGGATATTTCTTTCCCTATTATTCATCATTCAGTTTACAATAAAAAACCTGCTGCCATCAAGTCGATTCTGACTCATAGCAACCCTATAGGACAGAGCAGAACTGCCCTATAGTGTTTCCAAGGAGCAGCTGGTAGATTCAAACTGCTGACCTTTTGGTTATCAGCCGAACTCTTAACCACTGTGCCACCAGGGCTCTCAGTTCTGAGACAGAGGCTGATAATTTGCATTTCTAATAAGTATCCAGGTGAAGCTGATGCTGCTGGTCTGAGGACCACATTTTGAGAACCATTGCTGTGTTAGAACAAGGACTTTGAACTGGTTCAAAGCCCTGATAGAACCACCTAGTATGAATGGTGACAACCTTCTTCTTTTTTTTTAAATTGTGCTTTTGTTGAAAGTTTACAGAGCAAATTAGTTTCTCATTAATTAATACACATATTGTTTTGTGACGTTGGTTGCCAACCCCACGACTTGTCAACACTCTTCCCTTCTTGACCTCGGGTTCCCCACTTCCATTTGTCCAACTCTCCTGTTCTCTTCTGCCTTCTCGTCCTTGCCCCTGGCCTGGTGGGCCCATTTAATCTCATATACATGGTTGAACTATGTGTTTTATTGTTTGTTTTATACGCCTGTCTAATCTTTGGCTGAAGGATGAACATCAGGAGTGACTTCGGTACTGAGTTAAAAGGCTGTCCCTGGGCTATACTTTTGGGGTTTCTCCTGTCTTTGTCAGACCAGTAAGTCTGGTCTTTCTTTTCTTTTTGTGCTTTAAATGAAAGTTTACAGCTTAAGTTAGTTTCTCATACAAAAATTAATACACATATTATGCAACCCTAGTTGCAATCCCTATGATGTGACAGCACACTCCTCCTTTCCACCCCACGTATCCTGTGTCTATTCAACCAGCTCCTATCCTTTTCTGCCTTATCCTGCCTCTGGACAGGAGCTGCCCATTTAGTCACATGTATCTACTTGAACTAAGAATTACACGATTCACGAGTATTATTTTATGTTTTATAGTCCAGTCTAATCTTTGTCTGAAGAGTTGGCTTAGGGAATGGTTTTAGTTCTGGGTTAACAGAGAGTCCGGGGGCCATGTTTTCTGGGATTCCTCTAGTCCATTAATTCTGGTCTTTTTACGTGAATTTCAGTTCTGCACCCAACTTTTCTCATTGTAGTTTTGATTTGCATTTCTCTAATGACTAATAATTGTGAGCATTTCCTTGTGTGTCTGTTAGCTGCCTGAATGTCTTCTTTGGCAAAGTGCCTGTGCATATCCTTTGCCCATTTTTTGATTGGGTTATTTGTCTTTTTGTTGTTGAAGTTTTGCAGTATCTTGCAGATTTTAGAGATTAGACCCTGATCAGATGTGTCATAGTCAAATTTTTTCCCCAGTCTGTAGGTTGTCTTTTTACTCTTTTCGTGAAGTCTTTTGATGAGCATAAGTGTTTGATTTTTAGAAACTCCGTTATCTAGTCTCTCTTCTGGCATTTGTGCATTGTTAATTAAGTATCATATTCTGTTTATGCCATGTATTAGGGCTCCTAGCATTGTCCCTATTTTTTCTTCCATGATCTTTATTGTTCTAGATTCTGGTATTTTTTGTGTGTGAGTTAGAATTTTGTTCTACATTTTTCTCCAGGTCTGTCCAGGACCCTCTGTTGTGATCCCTGTCAGAGCAGTCAGTGGTGGTAGCCAGACACTATCTAGTTGTGCTGGACTCAGACTGGTGGAGGCTGTGGTAGTTATGGTCCATTAGTCCTTTGGACTAATCTTTCCCTTGTGTTTTTGGTTTTCTTCATTCTCCCTTGCTCCAGACAGGGTGGGACCAGTAGGTGTATCTTAGATGGCCACTCACAAGGTTTTAAGAGCCCAGACACTACTCGAATGGTAACATCCTTCTATCCTCTGATGGAAGGAGAAGGAAGGAGTGTCTCAGTTCATACCACAACATTGGTAATAAATTGCATTCAAAATGCTGCACAACTGAATGCAGCCCACCAAAGTGTTAAGAAACCAGGCTTGAGAACCACTACTTTAAACTACTGGCTTAAGGGAGGGTATGGATTGCCGGTCACAGAGGCAAAATACTGTCAACTGGGCAGAATGCCAGCATTAGTATCTTTCCTAAGGGTCAATCAGGTCCTTTCAAGGAAGAGCTCTTGAAAAGTAGATATTTCTTTAAGTAGAACTGAGGTAATCATTTACTCATTCCCTTGTTTTTTCTGATATATGCTATGATAAAGAGTGATATTTTAATGAAATATGGATTTTAGGAGTTACTTGATGTGCCTCTCTGTGTTTCAATGAGACAATTCATTTCCTATTACAGTGAAACTTGTGAGAGCTGGAACTCACAGGACTGCCTTGTTTTTCTGGGTCTCGCGAGTTTTCTGCCTTTGACAGGGTGCAGTCTTATCACTTTTCTATTACTCATTTTAGTGGAAAATATTTGAGCTTTCCTTCTCTGACAAGTTTCCGCCTTTCACAGATTCTGACTTTCACCAGTTTTACTGTATCTGTCATGAATGTACAATACTTCATTTTTTCAAAGGTACCTGAGGAACAAATAAATATTTGTTGAATGAAGAATGAATATTAACATTATAAAATCAAATATGATCCTTGCATAGCCCTGTCAGGTAAGTAGGGAGAACAGCTGGAAACTCCAAGTCACTGAGGGGAAGGTAACAAAGTGATAGCTGTTTAGAAGGAAGTATGCAGTGGAGAGAGGTGCTATTTTGCCAAGAAACTTCCGGCAGGGTCTCTGCTTATGATTAATGATTATATAGATTATTGTCTGCACAAGGATGTACAGTCTAGGAGGCAAATGGGGTTGAGAACCAGCCTTCACTATGCTCGCCTGCTCGTCAAGCCGTGGGCTTGAGCATGGGGCTGCAAAGCCCAAGTGTCTTAGTCATCTAGTGCCGCTATAACAGAAATACCACAAGTGGATGGCTTTAACAAACAGAAATTTATTCTCTCACAGTCTAGGAGGCTAGAAGTCCGAATTCAGGGTGCCAACTCTAGGGGAAGGCTTTCACTTTCAGCTCTGGGGGAAGGTTCTTGTCATCAGTCTTCCCCGGTTGAGGAGCTTCTCAGTGCAAGGACCCCGGGTCCAAAGGACACACTATTCTCCTGGCTCTTGGTGGTGTGAGGTCCCAATCAATATCTCTCTGCTGGCTTCTCTCTTCTATATCTCAAAAGAGATTGATTTAAGACACAACCTAATCTTGTAGATTGAGTCCTGCCTCATTAACGTAACTGCTGTTAATCCCACCTGATTAAGATTACAGAGGTAGGATTTACAACACATAGGAAAATCACATCAGATGACAGAATGGTGGACAATCACCCAATACTGGGAGTCATAGACTAGCCAAGTTGACACACATTTTGCGGGAAACAATTCAATCCATAACACCAAGGAAAGGGTAAGTTTTCCTAACCTTCTCAGAGATGTCTGATGGGCTATTGGCAGCCATAGCTCAGCTTCTTTGTGCCCTGATTTTCCTCCAGAGTGTTTTTTTCCCCATTACTCATCAGTTTATGAACCTTGGAGGGAACACAGGATCACAGATTTTTCCACATGATTCTGCATCTATGGGACTACTTGGTGGACTTCAAAGATTTCTTTCTTGCCATTCCCCAGTCAGCAGAGGACTAGGGTATTTTCTGAAAGCTTTCTGTGAACATTGAGACACAGCTTAACTTTGTGGATTCAAGAACCCTGGGAAGGTCCAATGAATAATCCCTATAGGGATCCTACCCTATTTAACAACTGGAGCTTGAAATTCTAATTTAATTTCATCTTCTTAGCCCAAAGTATGTTGAAATAAAGGAAGTAATTGTGAATTATTTTGCTGTTGGCATGTTGCTTTTAGCAGCCTGTGATTATGTATGTCACAGTGCTAAGCAGAGAACACCGTATGGGGTTTCTTGGTTGAGTCATTTCCCTCATAAGCTCTCTGGGAACAGAAGTCATGTGTTATTTTTATCAGTCTCATTTTCCCAAGTACTTAGTATAGTCTCTTGCATAGTAAGCTCTCAGTAAATGTTTATTGAATTAATGAATAAGTGAACATCAATGACCTTATCCCATTTTTTGTTCACTTACTTTAGAAAAATTATGATTCTGTATGTAATCTCATAAAGTTCATTCTCCTTTTTTTTATTTTTTTTATTGTACTTTAGATGAAGGTTAACAGAACAAATTGTTTCTCATTAAACAGTCAGTACACATATTGTTTCATGACATTGGTTAACAACCCCACGTGTCAACACTCTCCCTTCTAGAACTTGAGGACCTTTCTTTTTTGGTGAAAATATACATAGCCAAAGTTACACCATTTTGAAAGTTTCTACATGTACAATTCAGTGACATCGATTACATTCTTCCAGTTGTGGTGCTATTCTCACTATCCTTTTCCACATTATTCCATCACCATTATCTTCCACTCACTGCCCCCTAGGCTTCCCATAAAACCTTTTGAGTTGCTGTTGTCAATTTGATCTCACATAGATTTTTTTTTTTTTGTACCTTAGATGAAGGTTTGCAGAACATATAGTTTCTCATTAAATAGTTAGTACACATATTGCCCTATGACAATGGTTAACAACCCCACGACATGTCAACACTGTCCCTTCTCAACCTTGGGTTCCCCATCACCAGCTTTCCTGCTCCTCCTGCCTTCTAGTCCTTGTACCTGGACTGCTGTACCTCATTAGTCCTGTTTTGTTTTATGAGGCTGTCCAATCCCCAGCTGAACAGTGAACATCGGGAGGGGCTTCACCACTGAGCTAAAAGGGTGCCCAGGGGCCATACTCTCAGGGATTCTCCAGTCTGTCAGGCCAGTAAATCTGGTCTTTTTTTGTGAGTTAGAATTCTGTTCTACATCCTTTTCCAGCTCTGTCCAGGACCCTCTATTGTGATCTCGGTCAGAGCAGTCAGTGGTGGTACCGGGCACCATCTAACTGTACTGGACTCAAGTCTGGTGGAGGCCATGGTAGCTGTGGTCCATTAGACCTTTGGACTAATCTTTTCCTTGTGTCTTGTTCTCTTCATTCTCCCTTGCTCCCGAAGGCATGAGACCAGCAGAGTACCTTAGATGGCTGCTCACAGGCTTTTAAGACCCCAGATGCTACTCACCACCGTAGACGTAGAACATTGTCTTTATAAACTGTGTTATGTCAATTATGCTAGATGTTCCTTGAGACCATGGTCCCCACAGCCCTCTGTCCAGCAATTCAGTCCCTCAGGGAGTTTGGAAGTGTCTATGGAGCTTCCATGACCTTTCCTTGTACAAGTTGTGCTGGCTTCCCCAGTAATGCGTACTGTCTTACCCTTCACCAAAGTTACCACTTATCTATTTAGTTCCCCCCCAACTCCTCCCACCCTTCATAACCAACAAAGATTGTTTCTTTTTGTGTGTAAACTTTTACATGAGTTATACAGTAGAGGTCTCATACAATATTTGTCCTTTTGTGATTGACTTATTTCAATCAGCATAATGTCCTCCAGTTTTGTTCCTCTTACTCTCCTGTGCTGAGTTCCTTCTGTTTGCGGATTTTTTTCATTTTTTTTGTTTTTGTAGGTTTTGATTTTACTGAGACTTTATGTTTTTCTTCTTTATTTTGATGAGTAGGTTTGTTAACTTTCTTTGTGGTTACTGTGAAATTTACCCTTATCTTCCTGGATTTGAACCAGTCTATTATTACTTGGTATCACTTGACTTCCTCTCCATTAGAAGGTTCTATATCTACACCGTTTATTCCCCCTTTTATTGTTCTGATGCTGTTGTCATTTACAGATTAACCTCTGGTTCCCTTTTGTAATTCTTTTGGTTTTGCATAGTCCTTAGGAGTTCATTTCCTGGGTTGGTATCTGACTAGTACAATCCTGTGTCCTATATTCAGCCTGTGGTCTGATATTGTTTGTTCTCATATCGAGAAGGACTTCCTTTAATAAGTCTTGTAAGTTTGGTTTGGTTTTTACATAGTCCCTTAAGTTCTGTTTATCTGGAAATGACCTAATTTCACCATCATATTTGAACGAGAGTTTTGCAGGATATATTATTCTTGGCTGGCAATTGTTCTCTTTCAAGGTTTTATATATGTCAGCCCATTGCCTTCTTGCCTGCATGGTTTCTGCTGAATAATCTGAGCTTAGTCTTATTGTTTCTCCTCTGTATGTGACT